>NC_042617.1:113741045-114055628 GCF_901001135.1 Rhinatrema bivittatum | reverse complement strand
TGGATGGAAGCTGAAGTCAGGAACCAAAGGACGAAAGCCGAAGTCAGAAGCCAGTGGACGAAAGCTGAAGTCAGAAGTCAGTGGACGAAGCCGAAGTCATGAACAGCAACTAACAACTCTATGATGAGTGAACCTCGTTGCAAGGCAAGGCATAGGACTCGTTGCAGGCTTTAAATACCCTGGAAGCATCTGACATCATCATAGGGCAGTGCTTAGATTTCCCACGCTGGCCCCTTTAAATGCGGAATCCCTGCACGTGCGTGCCTAGGGGGTGGGGCCAGCCATGGAGGATTGGCGGCGTCTCCCTCGAGGAGGGAGCGCCACAGCAGGAGCCAGGCCAGCCCATGTCGGCAGGAGCGAGATCCCAGCAGCCCGGTCCGACCCCAAGGTAGGTGGAGGGACCGGGGCACGGGCTGGGACCATAACATTCTTGGTCTCTTTCCTTGCTCTATGGCTTCCCTGTCCTACTTTGTAGCCTTCTAGACTTCCTTGCCTTGCTCTGTGGCCTCCTGGGCCTCTCTGTCCTGCCTTGCAGCCTCTGGGCCTCCTAGTTACCTTGTTCAGTCTTGTGTTCTGTTGGGCTTTCTTGTTTCATGTTTAGTCTTGTCTTTGTCCAGTCCTTGTTCAGTTCTGCCTTGTCCTGTCCTTGTTTAGTCCTGTCCTTCTCTGGTCCTTGCCCTGCCCTGCCCAGTTTAGTCCCTTGTCTATTTCCCAGGCCTTGCCCTTGTCCTTGGTTCCAGCTCCCAGCCAGTACCTGTATCCAACTCCCTGTCAGTTTCTGAAGCACCATGATGTTTGCCCGGAGGAAAGTCCTACTAACCCCCAGAACCCAAGGGCTCAATCTGGAGGGGAGGAGATTGGTTAGGCAGAAGATCAGTTCCAGTCTTGTCCTGTAGTTCTGTATCACTCCTGTAGGGGTTCTCTCTGATTCTAGCCTGCCAGACCATGACACTTTGTCCCCAGACAAAAAATATGGAAAACTTTAAAAAAATATGTTTCTCCTGCATAGTCCACCCATTTTATAATTCATCCTTTTCTTCTAGCCCTCTACAATCTCAGCCTGGTTCTCCCACCCAGATTTTTCTTATACTAGGGTAGTTTATACAAAAATCCCTCAATTTGAAGGAAAAAATACATGCAGAAGAGAATTAATTTCCATGATTCAAGTGTGGTAAAAGTATAAAAAAGAAAGATCTCATGCAAAGCCAGCAAATCAAGAAATGGAACAGCCTGAGATCAGCTACAGAATATGGGAAAAGGTTTATAAACAGAGCAACCCTCACAACTTACCAGGAAAACTAAACTATACCAATTAGAAACCATTACATGTTCTGAATGTAGTAACAGTTTCATCTGAAATCCAATTTCACATGAAAATCAAAATCACCCAGCAGCTAGATCAAGCAGGGAATGTGATTAAAACTTATGTCAAGAAAATGATACTTATCACAGTTTATTCTCTTATACTGAATCTGACAATTGGCAAGTGCTTCAACAGAATAACTGGCATCTTCCTTGCCACTTTACTTTGCTCATATATCTCTTATGCTACACTTTGGATGTCTTTGTGCCACTCAGTCTCTCTGCTATTTCCATATTTTACACCTTGGAGTACTTTTTGCCACTGTGCCTTTCTGCCTTTAAACCTTGACTGGTTACTATCACTCTGGGGGGCTGCTTTGCACCTCTTATGTTGCTATTCTGTCTCAATGCCAACCTTTGTGCTGCTTGGTCCCTTTATCAGTGCCTTGGGATTTTTCCTGTTTTGTTCCCTCTTTATAATGACTTAGGATGCTGATGTTACTTTTGGTGCCATTTTGTCTTTCCTGCTTCCATCAAGGGTTCATACCACTGTTGCTGATGCTCTCTTTTGGGGTGTGCTTCCCACACTAGCTTTCTTATTGGTTTGCTATACTTGGGTGTTTTGCTGCCAGAATGAAAATATGTGAACAAAGACAAAAAGTACAGCTTTCTACTACCATGGCACCTTTTCAATAGATCTTCTTTCTCTTCAAACACTCCACAATCACAGCCTGGTTCTCCAAACCTGTTTAATGGTTGATTATAATGGACTGGTTTGACCACATAAACCATCAGTCAGAAGGAAGAAATATAGGCACAAGAGAAAAGATACTCAAGAGAAATCATTTTGATATCTTGAATATGATAAAAGTTACAGTAGTGAGAGAAAACTCATGCAAAACCAGAAAATCTGGAAATGGAACAGCCAGAGTTCAGCTACAGAACAGGGAAAAGGTTTATAAATATAGCAGTCTTCCCACCAGTAAAACCAAACTACACTCATTAGAAATCATTACATGTTCTGAATATAATAATAATTTAATTCAGAAAGCCTAATTCACAAGAAAATCAAAATTCCACACAGCAGCTAGATCAAGTCCAAGCAGGAAATGTAACAAAAGCTTATATCAAGAAAATAATAACTTATCACAGTTCATTATCTTATACTGAATTATACAATTGGCAGGTGCTTCAACAGAATGACTAGCATCTCCCATGCCTCTCTGCCTTGCTGCTAAACCCCTCATACTATACCTCAGAGGTGTTTGTGCCACTCAGCCTTGCTGCCATGCCTATACTTTAGACCTTGAGGCAGAGGTATGAACAGCGCAGTAAATATCAGCGAAGATTTGATGTTATTTGGTGTGCTGAAAGGTAAACAAAGATGATATTTATACATTGTACTCTCGATCTAGCTTGATAGCAGTTAGGTAGAAGTGCATCAAACTAGGTTGAGAGTACATTGTAGAAATCTCATCTTTGTGTACTTTTCCTCATTCCAAATCATATCAAATCTCCACTGATGTATACTGCACTGTTCGTACATCTGACTGTGCATGTAAAACTGCACCCCCAAACCTAGGCCACCACCAAAATTTCACCCAGAGTTACTAGTTGCCCCTCCTACAGTGGTATAAAAAGTTGACTAATATGTGTGCCTCCCCAGAGGCCCCCTCTCTCTCTCCTCCTCTCCTCTCCCCTCTCCCTCTCTCTCCCTCTCCTGCCCAAAATTGGATTTGCAAATTTTATCATAAATCCCATTTTGGGCATATCACACAGCATAATGCCAGGAAAAAAAATGTAGTTATTTCCAGCATTAAAACTCGCAGTAATGTGCATTAAACTATCGCACACAACGCTAAGCACCCCTCATTTTAATTTACTCTGCACTAAATCCATCCAAACTCCTCCCATTCAGGAAAAAAATTTTAATTGGCATATGCATCTCCTGATGCGTTATTGCGGGCGTTATGGTGTTATTGCGGGTGTTAGGACCCTAACGTCTGCGATAAGGCCCTAACGTGATTTGATAAATGACCCATTACCTAGCCAAATATGTTTAAATATTAAGGCCAATAAGATTACATACAGTATAAGGGTAAAATTATTCTATGCACAAAATAAGTGTGGGATCTGGAAGTGATCATATCTTTAATCTCAAGATAGCCAAAAACTTGGATAAGGTGATGACAAAAGTCAAAAAGATGCTTGGGTGCATAGAGAGAGGAATTGCCAACAGCAAAAGGGAGGTGATATTGCTCCTGTATAAATCCCTGATGAAACCTTATTTGGAATACTGTGTACAATTATGAATACCACACCTTCAAAAAGATATAAATTGGATCAAGTTTGTCCAGTGACTGGTTATTAAAATGGATAGTGATCTTCATTATAAAGCATATGGGGACAGACTTAAACATCTAAACATGTATAACCCTAGAGGAAAGGTGGGACAGAGATATGGTTTAAATAGCTCCAAGATATCTGTAACGTTTGGCCAGACATGGCATGCCCACGACTGACCACACTTACCCCCAAATGCTGCAAGATGCCGCTGATGCAACAGGAATGCTGCTATGACCACCAACAATTGGGTCCACCAAGGTGCACGCGTGCACGGCACACCAAAAGTTAAAGGCCCTGTAGTGGGAAATCCCATCACTCTTTGATGTCAGTGACCCTACTATGTAAGGCTGTCTCCCTCCACTGCCTTGCCTCAGCAACAGGTCCTCCTGTGTGTTGCAGTACGTGTTATCTTCTTTTCCTTGCCTTGCTGTTCATGTCCTTGCCTTGTTGCCCTTCTTGTCTTGTTCCTGTTGTTCTCCTGCCTCTTTTGCCTTGTCCTGGTCCTCTGTGTCTTGTCTCCACATGGTCCTGTCCTTTGCAGCCTGATTCTTAGTTTTGACCTTGCATTGGACCCTGGACTACTCTCTTGCCTGCCACCTGCCACTGACCATCGCTTCGGATCTGGACTACTCTCTTGCCTGCCGCTTGCCACTGATTTCTGTTTTGAACCTGAACTATGTTTTGCTTGCTGCTTGCCCTCACTCTCAGCCTGTACTCAGTGATTCTCTGATTGCTGCATGCCCTGACCTTAGCTTGTCCTCATATTCTCTTTGTTTTTGCTCTGTGGCATCATCGCCTGTCCTTCTAGCCCCTGGAACCCAAGGGCTCAAGTTGCAGGGAAAGGAGTTGGTATAAGTGAAACCCCAGCTCCGTCCCAGCCCAGGGTACATCTGCCTGCTGTCAACATGGGCCTAGTTGGGTTACCTTCCAGGCTGCACCAACCACACCACAGCACAAGAGTCCATTTTCATTACAGTATCAATACACAGAAGGTGGCCTTCTTTCAATTGAAAGGGGAATGTGGCCTAAAAGGCATGGGATGAGAGTAAAAGGGGGTAGACTCAGGAGTAATCTAAGGATATGTTTCTATACAAAAAGGATAATTGATGCATGGAACATCCTCCCATTAGAGATGCTGGAGAAAAGGACAATATCTGAATTCAAGAAAGTATGGGACAAGATCAGGGGATCTCCAAGGGAATGGTTGGGATTGTAGAACTGAGCAATTTGTGTGGATGGGCAGGCAAGATATACCATATAGTCTTTTTCTGTTTTCACTTTTGTGTATGTCAATGTTTATATCTATGGGTTGGAACAATGCCTATAAATGCATTCCCTCTGCAGCTGTTATTTATCTATCTTCTTTTCTCTCTTACTACACTCTTCCTTGTGAACTTTGTTCATAGAGCAAGTTGTTCTTATCTGTACCTTTCTCCTCCACCATCATCTCATCCCTCTGCACTTTTCACATGTTGTATCTGTGGACCCTTGAGCAGAGGCAGGATTGGCTCTACATGCAGGGCGGAGTCCTGCAGATTTCCACCATTGGCAGGCAGACCAGGATGAGGCACAGACCAGTCAGTACCTTCACCTATATCAGCCCTCATTCCCTCAGGTTGAACCTTTGGGTGCCAGGGCGGCAGGTCTTAGGTGGGGTCTCTGCTAATGGCAGAAGAGAAGGTCCATGGAGGCTGGGTCATAGGCAGGTGGCAGGCAAGTAAATCTGGTGTCCAGGCAAATGGTCAGAGGCAGGCAGCAGCTAGTCGTATCTGAGGTCCAGGCAATTGTCAAATGTCTGGATGGTAAGATGGGTAGGCGAGAACAAGAACAAGTAGACAATGTGGAAGGAACAGTCAAGGATGAAGACAGAAGACAAATCAGAGAAAGCTGGATGAGGACTGAGGACAGGCAGATGAAGACTAAAGACAATGCTGGAGTGGCAGACCTGGAGGAGAGGAGGCAGACAGAGAGGTATATGGATAAGACCTTCAGGGACATCGGAGCCAAGTCCCAACTCCAGTCTGGAAGCCCTGGTGCTGCTTTGGAGAAGGAAGGTCTCATGATCAGAGAACATCAACCTGGTACAGCAGGAAATGATCCTGTAGCAAGGACCTGCTCTCCAGGTTATGAATTATCCTCTTAGACCAAGGATGAGTCTCCCAGTTTTACTGCCCAGGAGGGAAGGGTTAGGTTGGCCATCATAGTTGGTGATTCGATTATTAGGAATGTCAACAGCTGGGTGGCTGGTGGGCATGAGGAATGCCTTTTAACATGCCTACCTGGTGTGAAGGTGATGGACCTCACGCGTCACCTAGATAGGATTTTAGACAGTGCTGGGGAGGAACCAGATGCTCTGGTACATGTGGGCACCAACGACATAGGAAAATGTGGGAGGGAGGTTCTGGAAGCCAAATTTAGGTAGAAAGTTGAAATCCAGAATGTCCAGGGTAGTGTTCTCTGATATGCTCCCTGTTCCTTGAGCAGCTCCCCAGAGGCAGGCAGAGCACCAGAGTCTCAATGCGTGGATGAGGCAATGGTGCAAGGAAGAGGGATTCAGTTTTGTATGGAACTGGGGAACCTTTTGGGGAAGGGGGACTCTTTTTCCAAAGGGATGTTCTCCACCTTAACCAGGGTGGAACCAGGCTGCTGGCACTAACCTTTCAAAAGGAGATAGAGTAATTTTTAAACTAAATCAAAGGGGAAAGCTTGTTGCTCAGCAGTACATGCTTCGGAGGGAGGTATCTTCGAATGATACTAATGAAGCATTAGAGATAGGGCATCCCAACTGAGAGGTTCCAATAATAAAAAAAGTAGTCAAAGAGTCTATAATTTAAAAAAAAACCTCACCTGAACTAAAAGATTCCAATGTATCCCTGTCAACTAAAAAGCAGAATGTTAATACAAACAAAAAACACACTTTGAAATGTTTGCATGCTAATGACAGAAAGTCTAAGAAGTAAGATGGGAGAATTAGAGTGTATAACAGTGAATGACATAGACTTAATTGGCATTTCAGAGACGTGGTGGAAAGAGGATAACCAATGGGACAGTGCTTTCCAAGCTACAAATTATATCACAATGATAGAGAGGAACATCTTGGTGGTGGGGTGGCGCTTTATGTTTGGGATGACATAGAATTTTACAACTTAAAGATCCTGCATGAGACTAAATGCACAATCAGAGTTTTATGGGTAGAAATCCCTTGTGTGTTGGGGAAGAGTATAGTGATAGGAGTATACTACCATCCACCTGGCCAAATTGATGAGACAGACAGTGAAATGCTAAGATAAATTAGGGAAGCAAACCAAATTGGGAATGCAGTAATAATGGGAGATTTCAATTATCCAAATATTTCCTGGGTAAATGATACATCAGGACATGTTAGAGAGATAAAGTTCCTGAACTGAATCAATGACAATTTTATGGAGCATTTGGTTCAGGAACCAGTGAGAGAGGGAGCAATTTTAGTTCTAATTCTCAGTGGAGCACAGGATTTGGTGAGAGAGGTAATGGGGGTGGAGCTTCTTGGCAATGGTGATCATAATATTAACAAATTTGAATTAATGACTGGAAAGGTGACAGTAAGTAAATCCATGGCTGTAGCATTAAACTTTCAAAAGGGAAGCTTTGATAAAATGAGAAAAATAGTTTAAAAAAAATTGAAGATGCAGCTACAAAGATAAAAAGTGTAAAACAGGTGTGGACATTGTTAAAAATACCATTCTAGAAGCACAGTCCTTATATATTCCTTGCATTAAGAAACATAGAAGGAAGGTCAAGCGATTGACAGCATGGCAAAAAAGTGAGGTGAAAGAGGCTATTTTAGCCAAAAGATCTTCATTCAAAAATTGGAAGAAGGACCTATCAAAAGAAAACAGGATTAAGCATTAGCAAGAAACAATATGAAAATGGGGCATTTAAGACCATTGTGGAAAGATTAAATTATTTCTTTGGGTTTACTAATGAGGATGACAGTTTTCAAGGGTGATATGAGAGAGAGAGAGAGAGAGAACCTAGCCATGATGTGGTCACACTAGATAGTATTTATATCTCTATGGGAGGCCCACCTAGTAACTCGAGGTGAGGTTTAGGTAGGAGTGTTTAGGTAGGAGTGTTCTCTCAACCTAGCTTGTAGCTAGGTTGAGAGAACACTGCACAAATCTCATCTTTGGGTGAGTTTCCTCACTCCGAAGGTCATCAAATCTTTACAAGAGAGCACTGTTCCGTTCGTACGTGTTACTTTGAATGTCAAAGTGGCCCCTAACCCCTACACTAATACCTAAACCTCACCTCGAGTTACTAGGTGGGCCTCCCATAGAGATATAAATACCTATTTAGTGTGAGCCTATTATGGATAGGTGTGTTCTCTCTCTCAATCTCTCTCTCTTTCACATAAAGCAATTCTAGTACTCATTACAAAGTGTAAAAAAGATAGTGCTTCACATAGGTATTAGCATAAACTGCCTATTACCATAAAACACACTGCATTTTGATAAATCCAGGCCCAAGTGTTCTTTCTCATTTAAAATATAGTTTCTTAAATGTGACTTCCAGAAATGTGAGTAAATTTCCAAATGCAGATACATGAAAAAAAAAAAATTCAAGCCTTTAAATGTAACTATGGTAGGAAATGCTTGGACTTATTTTTACATTGATGACAATGTACAGTTCTAGTAGGAATAAAATCATTAAGTTTCTTTGAAAAAAAAAGGAGATATAAAGCTGATTCAGTTTTGTTTCTGTGTCACAGAGATGCTGAGACACTCTTTAAAAAACCACTTATTGCAAGACGTCCACTCATAATAAAGGTGTCTGCTGATTACTAAAACAAATTCCTGGGTCAAACCCGATTTACAGTCACTACTGCAAGTCTAAGAAATGTTCAGCTTCCTCAATAAGCATAAATCACACCAAAGTAGTAATAAATTGAGATCCCTATGCTCAGGTCAACTGTTTGTCATCAGAGTCTAATGAGAAGCCACAACATAAAGACGAGAAACTGTGCCTTAGTTTAAATTAAAGCTAGCAACCTGCATAAAGCTGTGATCATAAAAGTGTACAGTGCAGTAGATTTGACATAATTGCCAAATTCAGACTATATTACAGCTGTAAGTCAGATGGAATCTAAAGTATAGAGTGTGCATCTATTCTATATAGTGGCCAAATATGTCTAGCATTACATGTAAAACAAACAATTTTGTACCAAGATTGGGCTATGATTGCATTCTATTTGCTGTTTATTTCAACTGTTATTGACTGAACAGCTTTCCTTCTTAACACAGGCACATATGAATTTTGCAATAAGGAGAGAATGGATTTGTTAAGAAGGGGTGACATTAAAAAAATTGGTATAGCACTTAAACAGACACTACTCCAGCATTTGGTATAATGTCGCAGGTATGATAGTTCTTTAGCTTAGTAATAATGCCAAAGTCATAGGACAACAATGTGTAACCATCTCCAGCCATAACAGGTAGTGACAGGCCAGATTTCTTCTGGCGAGCAGATAGTCCTGTCATTTAGAGTCCTATATTTGCATCTTAGTTATTCAGACAAGAAGCTAAACATCCTTTCTTTGTGAAGGTGTTTAGTTCAGATGATGCTTGGCAGTGCTTCCCTTGAAAGCGCCTTGTATACAGATTGGAGTGCATCAGCAAGTATTTCCTAGGAATAAATTAGATTAGTACAGAAAATAAAGTACACAGAAAATTTAGGAATATGTCTGGAAAGAACTAATAAGGAGGATTGCAGAATGGTATTGTGAAAACAATTAAACATCCATTAAAATAACTTAAATTTTATCTTATATCCCCACCTAGAGCATTCATTGTATTATTCTCTCTCCAGATTCCTTCCCAAATAGGCAATGCAGAGTTAGGTATAATGGGTGGGTTTCAAAAGACCTCTTTAAGGTGAGTGTGTGTGGGTAGCAGACGGGTAAGGTGAAAGAAGACAGGAACAACAAACAGGTTACATCTTTACCTGGTTTTATCTTGTGGAGGTGTCTGAGCACAAATATCTTAAATGGACTTTTGTGCTGCAGGACTTAACCTAATTTTAAAGCACAAAACTCTACTACAATTCACAAACTCTATCTCTTGATTTATCCAGTGAATAAAAAATATCTATTCTCCAACTAGACCATAGGCATGAGGTGCCCTGGATACACTAACCTTGTGAAGTAGTTAGTCTCCACAAAGGGAGAGTAACTTGCACAGCCCCATATACATGCATAAAAGACCGCATGATCTCTACCGTATTTTTTAACCTGTGTAACTCAAGTTTGTGCAGATTATAAATTGCACAGTCTACAATGCATTGAAAGCACATATGTTTCCTGCCTATTTCAAAAACATGCACATGCATATTTTGAGGTGAATTTTAAAAGAGTTTCCACGTTAAACGGTCCATATATGTGAGTATATGGGCTGAGCACGAGCAACTCATATTATAACTGGCAAATTATGTATGTATATGCACATGCGTGCGAGCGTAACAGGTAGCTACTGCCCTTAACAGAAGGTTTGGGGGCAGCCTGCATGGAGTGGCAGTTGCTGCTACTACCCTTAAAATAATAATAATCATTTTAATAATTTTTTTTAAGAGAACTTGCTGGGCAGTCTGGATGGACCATTTTGGTCTTTATCTGCTGACATTGACTATTTCACTATGTTAACAGAACATGTGAAAAAAAGGGGGCAGATTTGGGGCAGGGCAGGGGCGTTTGGGGGTTGTAATACGATGGGTTAAAAAGTGCTCTCAGAACAGACATTATGCTGTCCTGTCACTTTTTGAACTTGGGAAACTTGGTTTTCAAGCAAAAAGCTGAGTCAGCAGGGCTAAAGTAAGCTGCTGTGCAAGGGAGTAGCTGGTTTGTGTCTGACCTATCAGGAAGTGGGATGCATGGCCAGCAGACCTCTCCTGAAACTGGAAGTTCTCAGTGTCGCTTGTCTGCACGTACACTTGTTTACTTAGCCCTATAAAAGTTTGGGGTTCTCCAGTGAGAACCCGGAGCCTCACCTGTGCACTGACGAGTGGTGCAGGATCTTTCCCGTTGAAGCTGCGTGCTCCTGTTTTTCGGTCGCACTGGGGTTCCGCGACCTGATGAGTGGCAGGATGCTGATTTGGTATGTATAATAGTCATGGGAAATGAAGTATTTGAGCTGTAAATAAAGCTGTATTTTTGTTACTGTATATCTTGTACCTTGTATCATGGTGTGTGTGTCTGTGTGTGTGGGTGCCTAGCTTGCACTATGCGTGGTCTGCCTATCTCACATTTGGGCATCTTGTAACAGGGGTGGGGCAGGGTTACATGCATAAATCCCAATTTTAAATTTAGCAAACGCAACACACATTGGGCTGCTATCTGAGCATAATTATATCAGCTCTTTTTCAGGTGTAAGTAGGAATAAAACTCATTATAGACAAAAACTGACTCAGTGAGGGGTCTGGGAAAACTGGGCAGAGTGCAGGCTGAAGAGCCAAAGGATCTTGATGACCTACAAATAGATTGGGAAAACTGGTGGACTAAATGATCAAAATGGTCATTTCCTTCATGCGCACATGTTTTCAACAATGCTCACTAGCACATGTAAAAGTCAGGTCCTAAGGAAAGATACACTAATAATGTTTCCTCGCATAACCACTTAAAATTAGGTACATACATTAGGGATGTGCAGGGCTAAAAAAACGTGTTTTGTTGTCAGGGGGTTTTCTCCCCACAAATTTGAGTCATTACATTTTTCATTTCTTTCTTTTCTTAAAAAAAAAATGAATCAAACATTAAAAAAAAACCAAAAAACAAAATAAAGAAATAAGACTTCCCAAGGACTTCTATCTCTATCACCATCCCTTTTGGCCACAAAACTACAGGGGCCAGGATCCTCCCTAGTCTCCTACTTACCCAGTCCATAGGGTGGGTGATCGCTGGTGAGGCCTTGGCCCAGGCTGAAGCCTCAGCCTTGCATAAGCTTAGGCCATGGAAGACTGCCACAACCTTGGCCTCGGCCTAACACAAGGCCGAGGCTTCGAGGACTGGTCCTGATGCCTCAGCCTGGACCCAATCCCAAAACATAGGTCATATTCCAGGGTCCTTGGCCTCAGCCAGGTACCGACTTCTGGACCTTGGCCTATGCCAGAGACTGGGCCCGACACTGGGGCCTGGATCCTGATGTCTGGGCTTGGCCTAGGCCAAAGCCCGGGCCAAGACCCGATGCCAAGGCCTGATCCAGATAGCTGGCCCCAGCATCGGATGCCCAATGGATCAAGTAAGTGGGGGTCGAAAAGTTTCTGACCCTGGCAAACTTATTCAGGCCCAGGCATAGGCCAAGACCCCAGTCTCATGCTCAGATGTAGGCCAGGAGCCCCAGCCTTAAGCCTAGACCTGATGGATATATTTTTTTTTTTAGTTCTAAATGAATTAAATGAATAGGATTTGTTTAATTTGGGGGCCCATAATTAATTTTGGGACCACCAAAAGAAACAAATTAGCCCTATTTGTTTGGTTTTCCTAATTCATTTAAAACAAATGCACATCCCTAGCACACATACATATGATAGGCTTATTTAAAATAGTACATGTGCCCTTGTTTGGATGATTTAAAATTGCAGCATATGTGTGTTCATGCCCACATACGTGCTTATTATTTATTTATTTATTTTGAATTTCTTATATACCGGCATTCGCGATGGGAGTCGCAACATGCCGGTTTACAAATAACAGGGTGTGATAAAAGGATAAATACTTTAAAAAAACTTAGAACATTAACATGTGATAGAAGAATAAAGTAGCAGTTACAATAAAACAGGGATAAAATGTAAACTTGGAATGTAGAGAAGGCGAGAGAAAGATTAACAATGAGATAAAAGATAATAACCAAGGTAAATAAAAACCTGCCAATTTAAATGAGAAGAACATTACGGAGTTGTCAAAGGTTGTTGATTACCCTGACGGGAGATCTTAATTGCTTGAGTTGGGAGTAGGTTTAGTTGGTATCTGGAAAGGCTTATGTGGGTGCACTCACGCTCATTTTAAAGTTATCGTCCCTCTGCGGAAAAAAAAAATTACCACTTACTCGTACAAAACCCTGTTTACATGTGGAAGTCAGTTTATTTTAAAACATGTATATCTAATTGAAATCACCATTTTTCTGAAAACACCAACAGTTCATCCAGTCCTTCTCCCAGTCATTGAGACCATCCTAAGTCTTCACTCTGAACTCCCTCCAGTTCACCCATATCTCCCACCCAACCAATAGTAAACAATAGACAAGTCTGATATCATTTGCACTAGATAATTAAAGGTTTAAAATTACATAACTAGGTTGCCATATGTACATACACAAGTTTCTTATAAAATAGCAACTTCTGCACATACCTTTTGGCCCCATCCTGGAATGCCCCTGAACCACCCCTTATTTTGGGGTATAAATGTGCACCTACTTTTGATGCTTATACAACAGTGTTTATAAAATTATATGCTAATTTTATACACAGAAATGTTTTGAAAATTCACCCCTAAAGTAATTAGATAAGATTAGGATGTCCCCTCAATGAAATTGTGTCTGGACATCATATCAAGGAAGACATCTCTTGATGAGGTAGGCTAGGCAATGAAAATTCACAAGGAAATAACTTAATGTGAGCAATTTTGTAACATTGCTCTCAAGTTAGCTGACAATTATGCACCTAAATTACACCATTTTTCAAAGAGGATTTACAAATATAAGTCCATTTTGCAAATTAACCCAGCAAAACTATTTGCACTCAGTTACTCCTGCCATTTGGTGTGCCTAGTTTTGCTGAGAGAATTTGTGTGCATACTTTTTAAAATGAAAAGTATGAGCATAAGTCCCAACCCCATCCGGAATCTGCCCACTGGAGTGTTTCTCCTCTATGCAAGTTGTAGTATGTGGATGCAATGCATATGCACACATATAGAATGTGCTGAGTGCACAATTTTCTAAAGGGTCATATCTGTTGGTAAAGCAATACTTTACCCATAGACGTCCCTGTGAAAATTCCCCTCATTAAGATCATTATCTAACATATATAAACTAGTATAATGGCTTGTCAAAAATTATGGGAAAAAAGTTATTTATGAATATAGAATCACTTCCCTGACCTCCCACCACTCCCAGGAATGCCATTTTTCTCAGCAATGCAATAAAACAGTATGTGAACTATTCACAGTGGTTAAAAGTATGTTTACTGTTGCACTCTACATGCACTTTTTTCTGAAAGAGGTGGGACAATGTTCTGTTTGCACCCACTTGAAATATGTAGATTTGACCCTGAGTTCAATGAGAAATGGATTTAAAATCTATTTTGTGTTCAATTAAGGTTACTAATGGACGATTTTTGATGGATACCAAAAATAGATCTCAAAGAAATAAAATCAGTCAGTAAATATTCTTAAAAAATCAGCACAAATATGGTTTTCAGAGCATGACCAACACACAAACACAGCAAATTATATATAGCGAGATGTTTTTTTACAAGGGGGAGCACAATTGTGAACCTTGCACCCGCCGAGCCACGCAGCCTTCCCCCGTCCCCTTCCCCCTAACCTGACCTTCCTACCCCTTCCCCGAACCTTCCCCCCCCCCCCCCCAGCCCTACTCTAACCTTTTGTGCCTGCCTCCGGGCAGGTGCAAGTAGCACACGATGGCCGATTGCCGGCATTTGATCCCCGGCACAGCGGCAAATGGCCGCTGTGCCAGGAGCTGCTGACCCCGCCCCCTGTCCTGTCCTGGACCACCCACTCCCCGCCCCTTTTTGCAAACCCCGGGACTTACGCGCGTCCAGGGGCTTTATGCGTGCCGCCGGGCCTTTTTAAAATTTGCCCGGCACGCATAACCCTTTTAAAATCTGGCCCATTATGCACTTTCAATAGAATATTAGAGTAAGCAAAACGGAGAAGAAAATTACAGCAGAAAAAATCGCCAAATACTTTGCTATAACATGTCAGCGTACGCAGCACTTCTTTTCCAGTTGTATCTGCCGGAAGTCACTTAACTAGAGTGGCTTCTTATAAGGCCCACCCACATGACAATTCAGCTTATTCAATATACATATATATGCATTAAATCTAAAACAGGTAGAAAGATGAAACTTTGCACATTAAGGACTATATTTTCAAAAAATTAGTGGGGGTCTCATGTATAAAAAAAGTTATTACATGTTTTAGTGAGTAGTATATGCATATTGGGGTAAATTTCAAAAGGATTTATGTGTATAAACTAGGTTTTACGTGCATAAATGCACTTTATATGTGTGTTTTTTTGAAAATTGCTATGATAATTGGGCTTTTGAAAATTAACCTGATAAGGTATTGTCAAGAAAAGAAATCTTTGCATATAGCTTGGTTATAGATTCAAATTTGCACACAAAAATAGAGATGTTTCAAAGGCATAATTTAAAGTTAATGCGCACAGATAAGATTTTCAGAAAATTATGGGGCAGATTTTAAAAGCCCTATGTGCGTAAATCCAAGTGGGACCCTGGGACGCAGGTATGTCCTGGGGCTTTTCTGAATGGGCAGGCAGGGGGCGGGATAGGGCGTGGCAGATGGTCCGGGGGGCGTGGTGGTCTGGGGGCATGGCAGGGCAGTCAGGGGGTGGTTCGGGAGGCGTGGCTGAGGACTCTGGCACAGCGGCCATTTGCTGCTGTGCTGGAGGATCGCACGCCGGCACTCGGCTGGTGTGCGCAAGTTACGCCTGCACTGGGGGGGGGGGGGGCGGGACAGGGAAGGGAAGGGAAGGGAGGAAGGTGGGAGGGAACGGGGAAAGCCAGCGGGGCTCGTTTTCCGTACGGAAAATGGTGCCGGCAGGAGATCGACTGCAGGAGGTCGTTCAGCGGGGGTTCCGGACCGCCGCTGAACGACCTCCTGCAGTCGATCTCCTGCCGGCGCCATTTTCCGTACGGAAAACGATTCGCGGCAAGAAATCGCTTCCTGAACCCCGCTGGACTCCCAGAAACTTTTGGCCAGCTTGGGGGGGCCTCCTGACCCCCACAAGACTTGCCAAAAGTCCAGCGGGGGTCCAGAACGACCTCCTGCGTCGAATCGTTTTTGTCTATGGCCGCCGCCATTTTGCGGCGGCCATTTTGCAAAATGGCGCCGGCTGAAGACAAAAGGATTCAATTGAGGGGGCCGTTCCGGACCGCCGCCGTTCTGGACCACCAGGTAATTTAAAGCATTTGGGGGGGGGGGGGGGGGTTCGGGAGGGTGGGGGTTTTAATTTAAAGGGTCGGGGGTGGGTTTTAGGGGGTTGGCTCACGATTTTAATGATTTTTCACGATATTTTTAAAACCCAAATGGCAACAATACGATTCCCTCCCCCTCCCAGCCGAAATCGATCGTTAAGACGATTGAGGACACGATTCACATCTCTACAGAATAATGCCAGCCTGTGCCAGCCCCAAGGCTGGTCAGTGTTATTTTTGTATGGCCAAGTATGCCCAGCCAGATAGGCCTGGACCCCAGCTGATATTTTTTGGGGGAGGAAAGTGTCTGGGGATGGCCCAGACCCCAATCTTTTGGCAAGGGAGGGGTGTCCAGGGAGGCTCCTGGAAGCTGTGGTGTGGGCATGGGGAGGCCCTATTTCACTTTAATTTTATTTGTGAATTTATTTTATGTTTATTTCAGTTTGGCAAATGAAGCAAACCAAAATAAACATTAAAACAAAAGGAAAAAATGACCCCCCCCCCCCCCCCCCAATGAATACCAAAGTTAAATGAAAATGTTTTGGTTTCACATCCCTTGTTGGTAGGGCATGTAGGGTCCAGTGAGTATTCCTTGAGGAGTGGTGAAATCACAGCACATTTAAAGACAGCAGAAAACCGTTGCAATGGAAAGTGATAGACTGAGGATGTGACAGATGAAAGGGGTGAGTGCAGGGAAAATAGAACTGAGGAGCTGGGTGGGAATGGGGTCAGAGGAACAAGTAGTGAGTTTGGAGAAGGACAGAAGAGGAGCACTGTGTGATTCTCCAAAAAGGAGAAGATGGCAGAGCCTGGAGAAAGGGGATAGGAATGAGGTGAGGGAGTAGGAGAGGGAGGCAGAAGTGACCTGGTTGAGACCTCATGACTAATTTTGTGAACCTTGCTATGGAAGTAGTCAGCCAAAGACTGGACTAAGAGTAAAGGGGAGTGGGAGGTAAAGGCAGTTTGAGGAAGGAATTGAATGTGGCAAAATAGCAATAAGGAGGCAAGAGAGTTTGTTAGATAGACAGAGTATTCTTGCTTGGCAAGTGCAATAGCAGACTACAAGGAGGTAAGACTTAATTTAAAATGTATGAAATTAGCATGGGCATGAGATTTTATCCAGAGATACTTTGCAGAGCAGGTACAGGAAAATAGAAAGTGAATTCTGGGGGTGAACAAGGTTGGGGTTTGGTGCACTTTATAGAGGCAACCAAAATTTGGGTAGTGGTGGATCACTTCTCAAAGATAGCTCACTTCGTTCCACTTCTGGGCTTCCTTCTGCACCAGAGCTGGCACGTCTCTTCATGCACCACATCTTCCGGACTCACTAAGCATATTGTATTGCAATTCACAGCAAAATACGTGCATGCGCTGTGTAATAAGTTTGATATTAATTTGGACTTTATGACTGCTTATCACTTCCAGGGAAATGGTCAGTCCAAGTGTAGCAGCCTGACACTCAAAACCATTCTCCAGGCCTATGCCAAAGAAATACAAGATAATTGGGCTTCCCTTCTGAAATTCTGTGCTATGTTACCTCAGCCTAGCTTGATTGTACCCTGTTATAGAGTCCATCAAGCTAGAGTGATAGAACATAGTAGAAATGTCATCTTTTTGAGAATTTCCTCAATCCAAAAGACATCAAATCTTCACCAAGGTGTACTGTGCTGTTCATACTTCACACTCTACATGTGTGAAGTATGAACATGTGCTGTTCATACTTCACACTCTACATGTGAAACTGGCCCCTAACCCTAAACCACCACTAACATCTCATCTCGACTAATTAGGTGGCCCTCCTAGAGAGATATAAATAGTTGCATACAGGGAGGCCCTCCTCATAGGTTCTCTCTCTCTCTTTCTCTTTCTCTCTCAGCACAGGATATGATAAATAGGGATTATCACACGTAAGTTTACCACGCCATGCAATAATACCAATGTGAAGCAGTAACTTACCGTGTGGTGCGGTAACTCAAACATTTCCATAAACACACCCCTTTTCCTTATCGTGGGCATTATCAATGCATTAATAACACTTTTTGATGATTCTAGGGGTCAGATTGTAAGACCTCTGGGGATAGGGAAATACTTACCGTAACTGAATGTAATCTGCTTTGAAATACTGAAAAGTGTGAAAAGCATAATATAAAAATCCAAATAAATAAATAAAAGTGGCAGGTCTATCTGATGGCACTGGTAGCTCCTGTCACATAATAGGAGCAAAGGTTCGGCACTGTTATGGAAAATGGGGTCACCAGTCTGCGAATGGAGAGGTCATTCCTGGGCCCTTCTGGAGGAAGGTCATTCCTGGGCCCTTCTGGAGGAAGGTCAAGAGGTGGGTTAAGATGGGCTGGCAGCTGAAAGGGGCTTTTTTTTAAACAAAAGGGAAGGGTTGGAGTTGGAGACAGGACATGTGGACTTGGATTTTTCACCAAATATTCCTTACTGGGAGAACTTCAGCCACCTCCAGGGGCAGTGGGGGCTGGGACAGGGGATCTCTGGAGACCCTTGGGTTATAAGGTTTGTTGGGGGAACCTGTGCACACTTTTTGCAAATAGGAAAAAGCAAATAGTGCACACACAACAAAATAATAGAAAGTAAAGGGTGATTCATCTGATGGCATTGAGTCTGGCACTGATCTCTTCCAGCTCAGGCTTCCAGACTTTTGTTGAGCATGTACAGTAGGGATGTGAATCGTTTTTTGATGATTTAAAATATTGTCCGATATATTTTAAATCGTCAAAAATCTTTAGGGCCACGATACAATACCAATTCCCCCGATTTATCATCAAAAAATCGTAAATCGGGGGAAGGGGGAGGGCAGGAAAACCGGCACACTAAAACCCCCTAAAACCCACCCCCGACCCTTTAAATTAAATTCCCCACCCTCCCGAACCCCCCCCCAAATGCCTTAAATTACCTGGGGGTCCAGCGGCGGTCCGGAACGGCAGCGGTCTGGAACGGCCTCCTGCAATTGAATTGTGTTGTCTTCAGCCGGTGCCATTTTTCAAAATGGCGGCGCAAAATGGCGGCGGCCATAGACCAACACGATTCGACTGCAGGAGGTCGTTCTGGACCCCCACTGGACTTTTGGCAAGTCTTGTGGGGGTCAGGAGGCCCCCCCAAGCTGGTCAAAAGTCCCTAGGGGTCCAGCGGGGGTCCGGAAAACGATCTCCTGCCGCGAATCGTTTTCCGTACGGAAAATGGCGCCGGCAGGAGATCGACTGCAGGAGGTCATTCAGCAGGGGTTCCGGACCGCCGCTGAACGACCTCCTGCAGTCGATCTCCTGCCGGCGCCATTTTCCGTACGGAAAACGATTCGCGGCAGGAGATCATTTTCCGGACCCCCGCTGGACCCCCAGGGACTTTTGGCCAGCTTGGGGGGGCCTCCTGACCCCCACAAGACTTGCCAAAAGTCCAGCGGGGGTCCGGAACGACCTCCTGCAGTCAAATCGTGTTGGTCTATGGCCGCCGCCATTTTGCGCCGCCATTTTGAAAAATGGCGCCGGCTGAAGACAACACAATTCAATTGCAGGAGGCCGTTCCGGACCGCTGCCATTCCGGACCACCGCTGGACCCCCAGGTAATTTAAGGCATTTGGGGGGGGGTTCGGGAGGGTGGGGGATTTAATTTAAAGGGTCGGGGGTGGGTTTTAGAGGGTTTTAGTGTGCCGGCTCACGATTTTCACGATACTTCAAACACCCAAACGGCAACAATACGATTCCCTCCCCCTCCCAGCCGAAATCGATCGTTAAGACGATCGAGGACACGATTCACATCTCTAATGTACAGTATATTCATACCAACTGCTGCTGTAAAGCCCCTCACATCTTCCCTAGTCTCTTTCTATCTGCCATCACAAATAGTTGGGTTTCTGCTCTCTTCTAAATTGCCACTGCTTCAATGTCCTAAGAAAGTAATTTCTGCAAGGGCATAAGCTCTTTCAAGCTCTGCACTTGCTGCTTCAAGACGATGTCAAGTAGATATCAGTACTCCCTGTGCCTTCTCTGCCTCAGTCCTGATAACTATTCCACTTCCTGCAGGGCATGTGGTAGCATGTCCTCTAGAGCCCTCTGCTACTGTGATTAAAAGATTAAGTATGAATCCCTGAAGTCCAAGCCCAGACAGTCCAAATGGAACCAGCCTAACTCCCCAAATTCCTATTCAAAATACTGCAAATCCCACAGCTCTAGTAGCATAAGCAGTGTGGCTTCTAGGCACCCACCATTCTTTTCTTCGATTGTCAACTTGACCTTAAGTCCCAAAAACAGGCGTACTTCATCTTTGTTGCATGCCTATAGCACTGAGATTGACTTGGGGTCTCCATCGAGGGCTTAATTGTTGTACCATGCCGAGTCCATAACGCCAATGCATGGCACCAAGTTAAACAGGTGCCGAAGAAAAGCCCTGGGTCAAAGGTACCAAAGCCTAGCACTGATCCCAGCTGCAAAAGCTTAGCATCAAATCCAAGGTGCTAAAGTCTAGTGCCAAATTTAAGGTGCCAACATACAACACAAGTCCAAGGTGCTAAAGCACAACACTAATTCCAAGATGCTGAAGCTTAGCACCAAATCCAAGGTGCCAAAGTCTACCTCTGAGACCAGGGTGGCAACCACCAGTGCCAAGTCCAAGGCGCCAATGCCTAATACCCAATCTGAGGCACTGAAGCTTCTTGGTGCATCCGTGACTTCAAGGCTTTCCTCTATGCTGCCCTCAGCACTGCCTTGCCACTCTCAAAATTCTCTGATACTATGTTCAAAGTTCAACCTGTTTTAGAATGCAGTGTTGTGCTCCCAGATCCACTGCCAGACTGGACCTTGCACCCTCATACAATGTCATTGACACTGTCTATGTTGTTTCAATAAAAGCACATCCCTAGTTTGTAGGTGTGGTAGGGTGAGATTTTCACGAGTCAAAAGTCAGCAGACTGAGGCTGAGGCTTGCAGCTTCAGTTGCTTCCCAGAGGGGTTCTGGATTGAGATGATCTGAGTGTTGAAGGTATGGAAGATGTCCACGAAGGGTTCCAAGAAGATTGAGAATCTCTGTGTCAGTGGGGATATTTTTGTCAGCTTTGGGAAGCCTACAGCTTGGAACAGATTTTGTAGAAGAGGTGTTTCTAGTGCTGCATTTGGTCCTACAAAAATATGAGGTTTTGGTGGATTTGGATTTGAAAAGTTTAATGAAAAGTGGTCAACGTTTTGAAGATCTTGCTGATTGGAAGTGAAAATGACCATTTAGCGCCTTGTAGATGCACTATCTCCACCTCTATAATTGTGCTGCTTGTTTTCTAATTGCAAATGTATTGTAGGGTATTTCAGAAAAAAATGTTTTGCTTGTGGTACAACTTCTTTTTGGTCAGGAGGGGAAGAATGTGACCCCTACAGGGCACTTGATATGGACTATGGTTATAATAGGGAACTTTCCAGTTAATGAGAGGTTTTGGGAGGTGTATTTAGGGCACTGAGTAAAAGCGAATTCCTTCCTCCAAAGTGGATGGGTTTGGGTGTATGGTACTTAAGATGCTCCCACAAGCACTGATGTAGAGCAGTTTGTAGGTGTGATGAGCTAAGATTCTCATGAGTTAGAAATTATCAGACTGAGGTTTAGACTTCCAGATTTGGTTGGTGCCCAGAGACATCTGGGTTGAGAAAATATGATCTTTGAAGTGTGGAAGAAACCCAGGAAGATTTCCAAAGATATTGAGAATCCATCAGTCAAAGGAGATATTTTTGTCTTCCTTGAGAAGCCCAGAGCTTGGGACAGTGATTTTTATTTTTTATAAGAGGAGAGAAGTTGCAAGTGCCACATTTGGGGTCCTACAAGTATAAGGGGCCTTACTGGGACTGGACTAGGGAAGTCACCTCAAAAGTAGTCAGCTTTGAAGTGTGGAGAACTATGAGTAACCTTTGTAAAGATATTGGTGATTAGAAGTAAAAAAATGCTTTTAAATTTAAGTGCTGGATTTTAGCTACTAAAGCTTTTCCTTTTCTATCTTTACTCTGCTTTAACTGGTCTTTGTTTTTTGTTTGTTTGTTTTTTTACTTCTGTAATAAACCCTGTTTTTGTTTTGTAACATTTAGAGTATGGATTGTGTTTTGTGGCTCTGGGTGTGTGACTCCCATTGGGCCCCATAGCTTTTATTCTCATTCCCAATAGAAGAACCCTGGTTTTGGAGCTACAGAAAGGTTTTTGCCCACTCCTACAGTCACCGAAGGGGACCCCTGACAAACAAGGGTTACATACCCTGTACTAGGGATGTGCAGAGCAAAATTTTATGTTCATATTTTTTATGTCCGAAAGGGGGTCCCACTTGCGGCCAATATGGACATAAAAAAAATCCAATGAGTTGGGTATATGTACATATGTGCAAAAAAAAAAAATTAAACCCCCTCACCCTCCTTAATCCCCCCCCCAGACTTACCACAACTCCCTGGTGATCGAGCGAGGAGTGAGGACGTCATTTCTGCAATCCTTGGCGAGAAGCATGTGATGTCGGTGGCATGTCGAGTGACGCGGCGTCACGTGATTCCCGGCTCGTTCGCGCCGGACGGCTCGTTCGGCCCAAAAAGAACTTTTGGCCAGCTTGGGGGGCCTCCTGACCCCCCCAAGCTGGCCAAAAGTTCTTTTTGGGCCGAACGAGCCGTCCGGCGCGAATGAGCCGGGAATCACGTGGCGCCGCGTCACTCAGATGCGACGTCACGTGATTCCCGGCAAGTTCGCGCCGGACGGCTCGTTCGGCCCAAAAAGAACTTTTGGCCAGCTTGGGGGGGCCTCCTGACCCCCTCAAGCTGGCCAAAAGTTCTTTTTGGGCCGAACGAGCCGTCCGGCGCGAACTTGCCGGGAATCACGTGACGTCGGCGTCACGTGATTCCCGGCTTGTTTGCGCCGAACGAGCCGTCCGGCGCAAACTTGCCGGGAATCACGTGACGTCGCGTCTGAGTGATGCGGCGCCACGTGATTCCCGGCTCGTTCGCGCCGGACGGCTCGTTCGGCCCAAAAAGAACTTTTGGCCAGCTTGGGGGGGTCAGGAGGCCCCCCCAAGCTGGCCAAAAGTTCTTTTTGGGCCGAACGAGCCGTCCGGCGCGAACGAGCCGGGAATCACGTGACGCCGGCGTCACTCGACGTGCCGCCGACGTCACATGCTTCTCGCCAAGGATTGCAGAAATGGCGTCCTCACTCCTCGCTCCATCACCAGGGAGTTGTGGTAAGTCGGGGGGGGGGGGGTTAAGGAGGGTGAGGGGGTTTATATTTTTATTTTGGCTCAACAATCGCGATTTCCCACATATCGAACATATCTATGTTCGATATGTGGGAAATCCGATCGTTTATGTCGAATCAATTTTTTAAGTAAAAAAAAAATATGAGTTGCGTTTTACTAATGCGGTCAATCCGAATGCACACCCCTACCCTGTACCCTACATGTAACCTAGACTCAAATGAATACACAGACACAATTGTTTGAGTGGAAAATATAAAGTTGACAACTTTATTGAAGCTCTAACAGGGGAATCTAACCTATGTATCTAAGCCCTCTTAACTTACTCCATCTATAGATAGATAGATATTTATATAGATATATGGATAGATAGATAGATAGATACAGATATTTCAGTTTTGCTTTGCTGTGATTGCTGCTGCTCTTTACCACCTCCTAGAAGCTGCTGTCAACTGCAGATGAGCTGTTTGCACACCTGGTCTGCTGCCCACACTACTAAGGATATATCCCAGCTGCCACGCATACAACATGATTGCCAATAAGTAGGGACCTTCGTTTTCATTTTCTATTGCTCTTTATTTTTCCTGGGAATTTATCAGGTTTTATTATGGCAAGAACAAAACCAAGAGAAAATCAGTTGAAAAAAAGACTAATTTTTCTGGCAAAATATCAGAATTTATTTTGGTGGCCAGAAGCGAGGACAATGAAACAACATTAACAGATTCTCTCACCTACTCACTCAGCAAGATCCCCATCTCTACTCCATCCCCTGCCTAACCTGTCACCCTCTTTCTCTCTCCTTCCACTCCACCGAGAAATTTCCTCACTTCCCCCCTCTCTTTCCCCCCACACCCACCCTCCCACTTTGCAACACTGCACTTCTGCTTTTGTGCAAGGCCAGGGAGCCTGCCAGGAAATGCTTCTGGTGGACAGGGCCTGTTTCAAACAAATTCACATTACCAGACAGCAGGTACTATAGCTGCTTGGGGGTGAGGAGGTGGGACTTGAAACATGACATAGGCGCACTGTAGGGTGAGAGCTTTCACATGTGGAGTATGAGAGCTTTCATTTATGGAGGGTGGGACTTGAAACACAGCATATGCTTTGACCCACACTGGCTTCCAGCAGTGGCTGAAAGTCTTGAAACAATGCATCTGCAGCTCTAGAGCAGCTTTTTAATCAGCCTAAACTTAGGGTGAATATCAGTTTAAACTGATTGTCACCTTTGTAAACCTCCGGGAATGTATGAGTGAAAACTGGTTTAAACTGAAAAATACTACTTGTAAAATATCTATCTTTAACCAGGGCATTTTGTCATCTTGCTTCTTTGTACTCTACCGTCTTGCACAGAGGAGCATACAGGATCCCCCACTTAGTTTGCCCCCAATACCATTCCCTTTCCATGTCTAAACAGAAACATTTGTAATAATCTAAATATGTATGAATATTAACATGGTTGTTGTCTAAACATAAAGTCCCCTAGGTCTCCTATAGCCTGCCAGACAGACCTGGCTTTATGAAAGCACACATTTCCAGTAGGATTTCTAGTTATTAATGTAAACAATTGCCATGAATCTGGTACATTATTAATTTTTTAAAGTATGTATTATATCTTAATGAAATACTAAAAGCAGACATTCAAATGGGTTTCTTGACACACAATGTTGCAAATTAGTGTTTGCTTTATTTTCATCTTTAGATTTAGGATCAATATTAGTAAAGAGAGCAGACATAAATACCACTGATTAGAATAAAGAAGAATATCAAAAATCATAGAACTATGAACTTCAACTTGTTAAAAAAAACCAATTAGCAATAAAGAAATAATCTAATGAACCCACAAATCACTGAAGTTAGTACTGCTGCTAAATTTTCATAGATTACATTTTTCAAAAGCCACCTACTTGAAATTCAGACTAAAGACTAAATTAAAGTCAAAGCCCTACTCAGTTAACTGAGCTATAACATGTGAAGAATTGATTTTCTTATTTTCAGCTGTCAGACCTGCTACAAAGAATGAGTTTTAATTCTGGGGATGTTATTAAACTCCTTGCTTAACTGGCAGAAAAATGGAACTGCTTGCAGAGTAATGGTGGAGTTGCTGCTGGGTTGAATGACACCTGTCAGAGTATGATGAATGACCCTCTCTGCCCCACAATCCCCTGCTCTGTCACTCAGGTGAGGGCCATTAATCTTCATTGAGAGCTTGTCAGGTCAGGCAGCCATGACGGTAAAATGTCTTCTAGCAAGTATCACCAAAATGCATGTAACAGCACGATATTCTCATTGTCAGAACAACACCAAATTAGCATAATTTATTATGACTTTCCTCCCCTAAGTCATCCTCCCCCCAAAAAGCAAGTGGGGGATAGATGTGATTAGACAGATGGAGTGTAGGCCTAGGCTGCCAGCCTTGCAGCCCCCTGCAGTGCTTGATGAGGAGTGGAGCATCTCTACAAACCAATCAAAAAGCTGGCAGTTCAATTACAGAGTAATAAAGGGACATTCATCATTCAATTAGGCACCTGTCATGGTTTCACAAAAGGGAAAACTTCTAACCTGCGACTCCGGGGAGAAGAAACTACAACCAGAAGGCAGGGAAATAAATGAAAAAAGGACAAAGTCAATTACTGGGCAATCAGACAAAAAGAGATAATAAAATAAAGGAAAAGTTCTTCCTAGGCAAAAGTCTAAAAACTTACCAGATGACATTATGAAATTATAAAGGACTCAGTTTATAAAGGAAAATGCCATACATTTCAAGTTTAAATGCTGGAACATTATAATTTGAACTTCTATGAGATTTTTATATTAAAGTGAATGCTGCCGTGAGGAAAGTGGAGAAAGGAATGTTTTTAAGAGCAAAGCAACAACAGATTGAGGCGATACTGGTCAATCTGCAAAAGGCAAGAAACAAAAGAAGTGATTAGTGCCTGCAGGGAAATCTGATGTATGGAAACACTGTCAGTTTAAACCTGCCTAGAAAAACCTATGAATTCATAAGAACATGAAATGTGTCATGCTGGATCAGACTAATAGTCCATTGAGTCCAGCATCCTGTCTCCGACAATGGCCAAACTGGATCATTTCGAAGCACCTGGCAGATCTTAGTAGGGTGATCCCTTGCCTGTTGAAGTTTCCCAGAATTTGTGATTTACAAGTCTAACTAATTAATAGCTACTAATGGATCGGTCCTCCAGAACCTTATCCAAACCTTTTTTAAAGTCAGCTGTAGTATTAGCCTTGACAACTATTCAAGTTCAAAGTTCAAAATAAATAATAAATAAACATCCTTCAACAAAAATTTCCATATTTAAATGTTTTTAATTTTATTTAAATTATTTATTGTCAGCGTATTGCAGACCTGCCATATTAAGTAGATTGCAATAGCAGGTTACATAAAAACAAACACAATTTTAATTACATAATTATGCATTGACTAAAAAATATAATTTCTTAAATTTGCTTAAAATCTGCTATCAGCAAGTTTCATGGCGTGTACCTTAGTCCTAGAATAATTTAAAAGGTAAGATGGAAAAGGTGAGAAGCATCTGAATTAATGAGAACAACATTGATGAAATGCTTATTGAGGCATCAAAGATGGAGAAATCAAACAGAGGGGATCACAAGATGGCTCCAGGACCTACATCCCAACTCTGTTCTCCCTCAAGATGAAGACACATTATGCAGTTCTGGAAGTGCAGGTGGAGAAGCCATCCCAGAATAAGGAGGAAATGAAATTTGTAAACCCTCAATGTTGCAAGGTCAGAAACTATTGCCCCTAGAAACTATTGCCCCTAGAAACAAAGGGTAATGGTGGTTGGTTGGTGACTTCCTTCTGAGGGGTAGGAAAGGCATCAGGAAAGGCCATTAAGTACCGCAGAAGGAAAGTCTTGCATCATATATATCACCTCAATTTTAGTAGCTAAAATGTTACCAAAATAAAGGTCAACACATGTACAAGAAAATGTATAGACTGTAATTAAGCTCTCTTTAGACTTAGTAGGGAAACAGGAAAATTAATATTCAGTACTTAAGAAATCAATCTCATTGTTGAAAGCTGCACCATACTACTTTCATCTCATGAAAAAACTAGCACATTTAAGCAAATACCAAGAGGTGCCACTTTACACTCCATACATTTTACTGCCACAGTATGTAAAAATTAAAAGAAATGGATGTGACAAACCCAGACACCACTTCCAGGATGACTGAGCAGCCTGCAGGGACCTCTACCTCCCAAGAATAGTCCATTTCCTGTAGAAGTCAGGACTATAGCAAACAGTAAGCTCTAGGGACTGGAGGAATGCTGAAAACCCAAAGACTTTCAGCAACTGACCAGCTAAATACAGAAAGGATGCCCCCAAAGTCCAACTTATATCCCAGGGAAATGGGTGTCATATTTTCCACAGTTCTATGGGAAACATTCTAGGACCACTGGCAATGCTATCAAACAGCAGAGAGAGAGAGAGGGGGGGGGGGAGGGGGGCAAACTTATATGGCTATTAATAGGATGGACAAGTGGAAAGATATGAAAACACAGGTGATCCATAAGCTCTCCAGGATCAGAAGGCATGCCAGAGGCACCAGAGCGTGGGGGAGTTCTCATGCACCCCCTTCTACTTGCCATCCTGCAACCTTTTATACTCCTGGAGAAGCCGATTACTGAAAACACCATCCATATAAATAGTATATTAGGGCTGGAAATAGCCGTGTGATTTTAGTATAGTTACAAGTACATTTTAAAAGGAGAGCGTGTGCGCCCATAAACATACGTGTTGGACATGCGAGCAAAAATGCGCTTAATTTTATATTATGTGTGAAAATACATGCATATCATTTAAAATATCCACTTACATGCATACTTGCACAAGTGCCCATATTTTTTTTTTTGGGGTGGGGGGGGGAAGAGAGAGAGAGAAAGAGACTCCGCTAGAGAGACAATCTGACACTCTACATATCTCCCACTGTAAGATAGGCACTTTCAACTCAGGGTGGATTTTGGGGGGTAGGGTGGTGTTACAAGAGTCTACAGACCCTTGCGTCCTACGCAGAGCATTATAACACCACCACCCCCAAAACCCACCTTGAGTTGAAAGTGTCCCTCTTACAGTGGGAGATGTACAGAATATCAGATTATCTCTCTAACATGTACGTGCACACTTCCCGGCTTCTTAAAATTTGCGTTGCTCATTCGCAGCCCACATATGCATTTATGGGGCTGATTTTGCAGAACAACACTTTTATAATCTACCTGTAAGTGCACAACCTGAATGTACCATACTACACCTATACTATGCATGCAATTTAGCTCCACAACCAAATATATACTGGAATACCTATAAGGGGTCATGTCTGTACAGACACATCTCTCTGTCTCTATTGTAGGCTTGATTAGCATGAATAAGTCCAATGATTTTCTGGATAATGTTGTACTATCCATGAACCTTAATCTCAGACTTAGTCGCTCAAGCATTTCTTCATGTTTCATAGAGATAAGTTTATCTCCTTCCTACTTGGGAGTCACACCTACATGTGAGAAGTAAAAGGTATGCACTTCAAAGGTAAATGCAAATGAAGAGTAATATAATTTAACAATTAAACAATGGAATCATAGTTGGACGCATGTTTTGGATGCCCTAGACTAGCACCTGATTCAATAAGAAGGTTAGCGCATCCAAAACACACACCCAAGAAAATGCATAGCCGATAGCTTGCATCGTATGAGAATTCCATGTAGATGAAGCTACTAGGGATGTGAATCGTTTTAGGACGATTAAAATTATCGTCCGATAATTTTAATATCGTCTTAAACCGTTATGGAACACAATACAATACAGATTCTAACGATTTATCGTTATAAATCGTTAGAATCGTGAGCCGGCACACTAAAACCCCCTAAAACCCACCCCCGACCCTTTAAATTAAATCCCCCACCCTCCCGAACCCCCCCCAAATAACTTAAATAACCTGCGGGTCCAGCGGCGGTCCGGAACGGCAGCGGTCCGGAACGGGCTCCTGCTCTGAATCTTGTCGTCTTCAGCCGGCGCCATTTTCCAAAATGGCGCCGAAAAATGGCGGCGGCCATAGATGAAAAAGATTGGACGGCAGGAGGTCCTTCCGGACCCCCGCTGGACTTTTGGCAAGTCTCGTGGGGGTCAGGAGGCCCCCCACAAGCTGGCCAAAAGTTCCTGGAGGTCCAGCGGGGGTCAGGGAGCGATTTCCCGCCGCGAATCGTTTTCGTACGGAAAATGGCACCGGCAGGAGATCGACTGCAGGAGGTCGTTCAGCGAGGGTTCCGGCGCCTCGCTGAACGACCTCCTGCAGTTGATCTCCTGCCGGCGCCATTTTCCGTACGAAAACGATTCGCGGCGGGAAATCGCTCCCTGACCCCCGCTGGACCTCCAGGAACTTTTGGCCAGCTTGTGGGGGGCCTCCTGACCCCCACGAGACTTGCCAAAAGTCCAGCGGGGGTCCGGTTTATAGAGGAATTTGGTTTATAGACAGCAAGCGTATAATGCTGAACTTTCCAAATAGGGTCTATGGTTTCATAATACATATGACCCTACAGTGGCATCTTTCAATATTGATGGATAATGATAGTAATTTACAACTGTCTTTATATGGCATAGGAGATAATAGAGCTAATAGCATCCTCTTGTTCTGTAAACAAGCACTTATGAAACCACCAATCTATGTAACAAACACAGAATCCATCTCAGTTTTCACTGTTTTCCACTTAGGATCCCCTCACTGTCTTCAGGAAGACTCACAATAGCAGAAAAGAGTCTTGGAGAAATATTCCTTTAGGCGTATCTCCTTGGTTGAGCAATTTGTAATGTTAGTCAGTAGTGGTGCGCATATTTTATTTTTTCCATTTCATTGGTGGGAAGATTTTCATTTGTTCATTTAGGGCCCCATCCCCCATGTTCATGAAACATGCCACTATTTTAAAAAGACCAAGTCATCAGATTTCTTTTAAAGCCCTGGAGATTTCTCCTAACTTTCTCCTCTTGATCCACCTAAGAATCCCCCTCCCTCCCAGATTCCTTCAGTTTACCAGGGATGTGTGGGGTCCAACTACAGGTAGGAGCTACACCCAGTTTTTCCTGTCTTATTGGTTCTGTAGTTCAAAATGGACACTGCTCCTGCCTCTTTTTGGAAAACATACTTCATAGATAAGCAAGGGGTATCAGTAGAGGGGGTAGAAGACTTGACATTTTTTAAATGGTAGAACATTTTCTAGACTAGGGCAGGGGCAGGCCCCCCCCCCAAAAAAAAAAAACAAAAAGAAACAAAAAGAAAAAAAACAAAATTTCATTTGTTTTTCTTTTATTTCATATTTAATATGAAACAAAACAGGAAATATCTTTCCATGTTCTCCTTTATTTCAAATGAATGCACATTCTTATCAGTAAGGCACAATATAATGGAAGTAACTGTCTCAAAATGCAGAGGCCCATGACAAATTTATATTCTGTCTAGGTGGAGCATTTTTCTCCTAACAACACCTCTTATTTGTGTTACAGGTTTATCACAGTGTCTCCTGACAGGCCTCTTTCAGTATGAGTGAGAGAGAGAGAGAGAGAGAGAGAGAGAGAGAGAGAGAGAGAGAGAGAGAGAGAGAGAGAGAGAGAGAGAGAGAGACTAGCCATGGTGACCTCTCCCTAGATAGGTATTTGTATCCCTATGGGAGGCCCACCTAGTAACTCGAGGTGAGGGTTAAGTATTAGTGTAGGGGGTTAGGGGGCACTTTCACATTCAACATGAGACGTACGAACAGAACAGTGGTGTCTTGTGAAGATTTGATGACCTACGGAGTGAGGAAACTCACCCAAAGATGAGATTTGTGCAATGTTCTCTCCACCTAGCTTGATGGACTCTCTACCTGGGTAACAACAAGCTAGGTGGAGAGAACAGTGCACAAATCTCATCTTTGAGTGAGTTTCCTCACTCCGTAGGTCATCAAATCTTCACAAGAGACCACTGTTCTGTTCGTACGTCTCACATTGAATGTGAAAGTGGCCCCTAACCCCCTACACTAATACACTGTCATTTGGAAGTGAGAGGAGGGGGGGAAAGGGCCATTAATGTTACTTGTGGGGGTGGGGGTAAGGTATCACTGTTACTTGGAGGGTGGCGGTAAGGGATATCACTGTTACTTGGAGGGTGGCGGTAAGGGATTTGACTAGTGGGAAGATCTGTCACTTGGGGGATGAGGCTTGGGGTTTGACTTCTGGGTGATCTCTGTCATTTGAGGTGGGGGAAAGGCCATCACTGCCACGGGGTGGTGGGGGGCCATCACTGTCACTTTGGGGGTGGAGGTTTGATTAGCAGGAGGATTTCTGTCACTTGGGGGGGGTTGGGTGGGGGTTTTGAATTGTGGGAGATCTCTGTCACTTGGGGTGCGGGAAGGGGAGAGGGAAATCAAGGTCACTTGGGGAATAGGAGCTCAGGATTGAAGGCCTGGTCCACATTTTACTTTTATGTTTTGGGGAAGGGGAAAGGGGATCTGGGACTATCACCACATAGGTTTTTTTTTATTTTGGGGGAGATGGGGCCGCCTTTCATCCACCCCATTTGCCGTGACTTTTTTCCTGCCATTTTAAATGTGCAGCAGGAAGGACCTACATTAAGGCATCTCACCTCACATCTAATGCATTTCAAATATGTGTTGTCATTTTATCATAGCTGACCAACTTCTTGGTCATTGATGATTAAATAGTTACATCAACTTGACTAATAATGACCTTCTTTGCATGCATTTGCATTATTTATGCATGAAATCACATTTAAAGAAGGTCAATGTAATAGGGGAGGGTATCTGGGCAGGAAGTTGGAAATTTCAAACAGCACAAAGGCAGCAAAACTCTGAAAAACTTAGCACATGAGAAATCACAAACAGCACAAAGGCATCAAAACCCCCAAGACATAGATTTTTTTGTAATAACAAATAGTACAAAGGCATGAAATCCCCCTAAGGCACAGAGTACATGGAATTACAAACATCACAAAGGTATCACATCTCCCAAGATACAGATCACAGGAAATCATAAAGATCAGAAAGAGTTTAAATCCTCAAGACATAGAATATATGTAATCACAAACAGCATAAATTCATGAAAACCCCCAAGACGTAGACTGCAGGGATTTGACTAGTGGGAAGATCTGTCACTTGGGGGGTGAGGCTTGGGGTTTGACTTCTGGGTGATCTCTGTCATTTGAGGTGGGGGAAAGGCCATCACTGCCACGGGGTGGTGGGGGGCCATCACTTTCACTTTGGGGGTGGAGGTTTGATTAGCAGGAGGATTTCTGTCACTTGGGGGGGTTGGGTGGGGGTTTTGAATTGTGGGAGATCTCTGTCACTTGGGGTGCGGGAAGGGGAGAGGGAAATCAAGGTCACTTGGGGAATAGGAGCTCAGGATTGAAGGCCTGGTCCACATTTTACTTTTATGTTTTGGGGAAGGGGAAAGGGGATCTGGGACTATCACCACATAGGTTTTTTTTTTATTTTGGGGGAGATGGGGCCGCCTTTCATCCACCCCATTTGCCGTGACTTTTTTCCTGCCATTTTAAATGTGCAGCAGGAAGGACCTATATTAAGGCATCTCACCTCACATCTAATGCATTTCAAATATGTGTTGTCATTTTATCATAGCTGACCAACTTCTTGGTCATTGATGATTAAATAGTTACATCAACTTGACTAATAATGACCTTCTTTGCATGCATTTGCATTATTTATGCATGAAATCACATTTAAAGAAGGTCAATGTAATAGGGGAGGGTATCTGGGCAGGAAGTTGGAAATTTCAAACAGCACAAAGGCAGCAAAACTCTGAAAAACTTAGCACATGAGAAATCACAAACAGCACAAAGGCATCAAAACCCCCAAGACATAGATTTTTTTGTAATAACAAATAGTACAAAGGCATGAAATCCCCCTAAGGCACAGAGTACATGGAATTACAAACATCACAAAGGTATCACATCTCCCAAGATACAGATCACAGGAAATCATAAAGATCAGAAAGAGTTTAAATCCTCAAGACATAGAATATATGTAATCACAAACAGCATAAATTCATGAAAACCCCCAAGACGTAGACTGCAGGGAATCACAGACATCACAAAAACATGAAAAACTCTAAGGCACAGAGTGTGAGAATTACAAACAGCATAAAGGCACCAAAACTCCAAAGAATTAGAGCCTCAGAAATTTCAAAAAGCACAAAGGAATCAAAACCCCCAAGGCATATATATATTTTTTTGTAGTAACAAATAGTACAAAAGCATGAATACCCCCAAAGCACAGATAGCATGGAATTACAAATAGCAAAAAGGTATCAAAACTCCCAAAACACAGAGTGCAGGAAATCATAAACATCAGACATTTAAATCCCCAAGGCATTGTGGCTATAAGACAAGGAGTCTTATATCTGGGGGCATATCGGTTAGGCACAGGACAGAAAGAGACCTAAGGTGGTTCACTTATTTATTTCATAAATTTTGATTTTGGTCAAGAAATTAAAAGCTGATTATTAAAAGCTGATTATATCATGATATTCATAAACATTCATATAAAAACAAATAAGCAAGATAAAAACAAAAATACAATAAACCTAAATACAAAATAAACAATAAACTTACAGATAAATACAGAAAACCTCAACCAGGTTGTAGACAAAATAAATAAAATAAAAAATTATGACATACAATAAAAGTGGTACAAAACATAAAAACATACAAAAGTAGATTGTTGAACCTCAATGGCATGCATGATAAACAACACGCTATTCTGTTATGCCAAATGCTTCCTTAATAAAAAAAAAGTCTTAATTGCCATTCTGAGTGTAGGTATACAAGTTAAATTCCTAATTACATCAGGAAGTGCATTCCATAGAGTTGGTCCTAAAACCAAGAAATCACACTTTGGGCCTCATCCAGATTCATGGCATCTGGGGCATGGTGGCTAGGCAGAGAGACAGCAAGACTTCTAAGGTGCTTTGTGTCATCTAACTACTCACGTAGAAATTCTGGAAAGCCCAGCAAAAGCAGATTGATTTTCAAAAAGACCAACTTTTCTATCAACTCTGTCACCAGCCTTGAATGATGAGGGCTTATGATATCCCCTGCCATAAGAAGACATGGACACTAGGCATGCTGTTTGATGGACAGGAAATATAATGCTGAACCATATTGTCCAGTTTAGGTCAGATTACATACAGCAAAACCTCTGCTTCTATTCCCTCTTACTCAGAGAAACTCTCTAATGTTTCCTCTAAAATATTTAATATATAGATGGCCCCATCCAGGTTCACACTTCTGGAACTCAATCCTCCATGGCATCCTTGAAGGGTTTCAGTATGTATATCAGTTGCCTCATCACCGCCCAATCATGATGCCCCAGTGGCCAATCCTCATCTATCTCTATTTCCAGAGACAGAGCATGAAGGGCTGTTTACTGCTCCCCTAAACTCTGCAGCATCAAATAAATGGAATTCTAGTGGGTGCCAGCATCCCAAATTCTTCCTACTTCTCAGAGAGAAGCTGCATCTCCTTTACACCTCAATGGAAAAGCCCTATTTTCCTGTACTTCTCTATAAGATTTTTCAGGACTAGATTCCCCTGGTCCTTGGGCCCCAGTCACAGGGTATCCCTCAATGAAGCAAATATGCAAAGCAATGGATACCCTGAAGTCTCACACTACATCCTTACCTTGAGTGATTATAAAAGAGCTTTACATTATAATCATGATCTTCTTTTGACCACTATAACTAAGTAAAAAGATAATCGTTTGGTATGTGTTTCCTTTTTCAGCTGAAACGAATTCTATTCCATGGATAATTTTATAATATTGACATGTCCTTCAGGTCTATTTCTTTTTAAGGATGGTCCTCAATTTGTCTTCATACATAAATAAAATCTTTGTGATTGTTTGGCTCATTCTTATCTACTAGCTAACAATGACTTTTTATATAATATTATTGAGGTGGTGGGTTTCCAACAATGTACTTGGTGCTCTGTTTGTCTTCAAGCCATCTTGGTTCTGGTTTATTGATTTCAAGATCATTCACCAGTGAATTTACATATAAATACCCCTATTGTACTATAACTTTTGTTGTTTACGTTATTATATGTCCATGTGGTCTATTATATAAGAACATAATCTTATGGTGGCCGCCAGGTGAACACTCCTGCCATGATCCCTGGACCTCGTCCGAGACCACCAACTCATTATACAAAGACCCCCTTCTTAAACCCATTCCTCACCCATCTGAATCAAATTTGAACCAGTACCTAAAGGTGAAAGGATCTGTAAGGCTGTGACAATTCCCTAGAGCCATTCAGTCTACACAAGTTTATGGTGACATTATTAATAATGTTTTGTTTTGGATGCTAAAATGTTATCTACCAGTTTAGAAAAAAAAAGCTTGTCTTGGCAGAAGCCTTGATATGTTATTTTCTTTTTGTTTGTTTTTTTTGCAGCCATTTTTTATTATGTAGTTCTTACTTGCTTTTCATTATATTGTAGCTATTATTTTATTATGATGTTCTTACTCCACTGTAATTTTATGTATTTTGATTTTACTGTATTTTATTTTGTTGTAATTTTACTGTTGTAAACCGTTATGATGGCTCACCAAATGACAGTATGTAAATCAGTAAATAAATAAAAATAAAATAAATAAGAACATAAGAAATTGCCATGCTGGGTCAGACCAAGGGTTCATCAAGCCCAGCATCCTGTTTCCAACAGAGACCAAACCAGGCCACAAGAACCTTGCAATTACCTAAACACTAAGAAGATCCCATGCTACTGATACAATTAATAGCAGTGGCTATTCTCTACATAAACTTGATTAATAGCCATTAATGGACTTCTCCTCCAAGAACTTATCCAAACTTTTTTTGAACCCAGCTACACTAACTGCAAGACCTGGCATTCTTTCCTTAGCTATGATTCCACTAAACAAATGTAAGATCCTATGGTCTTACATTTTGTCTGTTGGGTTTATGGCATATTGTGGACTCTTGGTCAAAGTGGTAATGGCTCCTCCCATGGGGAGGGGCCCTGTGGGGAACCACAACGATTGGCTAGACTCTAGTAAGCAGACACTGAGGAGAGAAAGCTTTATTATACTGCAGTTGATGAGTAGAATCTTGCCCAAGGAATGGACAGTGCTGTAGTCCAGTGATAACACAGTAAGCTCAGGCAGTCTCTATAGATGATGGTCTCACACAGATGTAGCAATGGTCCGGTAGTGTTCCACAGGCTGTGAACCTGAAGGGTGGAATGAAGAGAGCTGGAGCGTAGTGAGACTCACAGAGTAGCAGAGGTGATAATTTCCTTCGGTAGTTGAATGAAGAGAGGGACCCAAGCTCAGAGGTGCAAGATACCCTGAGCAGAATAGGCCCTCGAGGAGTGAGTACCTAGATGCACCGAGGGTTCCTGAAAGAAAGCAGACAGGATCCCCGAGGGGCCGGTGTCCTTAAGGTTAGGCAGATTAACCCCATAGGGTGAGTAGAAGCGAGAGGCCCCTGAGAAGCGGGTACCCAGAGCTTCCGTAGTAGCAAGATACCCCGGAGGGTAGTGAGGAATCCAAGTGAGCAGCTTAGAAGCAGAGTAGCAAAACCGAAGTCCTTGCTAACTCATTCAATTGGAACGGAGCAGAGGTTTAAATACCCGGAGGTACTGACGTCATGCGGTGGGGTTGCCCCAGAGTTTCCTGCCATGATGTATTCAAAAACATAGGCAGCATGTGTGCGCGTGTCCTAGATGGCCTCAGGAAGAAGCATGGTGGACAGGGACGCCCATGCTGGCACGGAGATGCTGAGGGTTTCGACAAACAGCAGCAGAGGCATCCATTCTTCCAATGCAGGAGGAAAAGGATAAAAGAGAGGTGAGGCAGAACGGTAGCAGCCGTCTGCGACTGACGGATGCAACATTGTCACTGAAAATCATTCCTGTCATGGTATGCAATGGACAATAGTAGATTGCATAGTATATGTCTATCAGATAGGGAGACACAGATGACCGATTACTTTGTCAAGAGCAATAGTGGATATATAAACATAAACTGGGGGCCTTAATATGCCTTAATATGCAAATACATTGTAATGTTTTTTTAATTAATTATGTTTTTTCAACTAAATAATGTTTTTTAATAAAATATTTTTAATGATGATCATGTGGGTTTAGACAATGGGTTTAATTGGTCAACATATCACAAGATGACAGCATATAAGGAAGAGCAGTATACTCATTCTGTGTCAGTCTTTTTGCAGATCCCCTAAAGAAACATTGGTTCATGAAACATAGATGTCATCAATGTTGGGACACTGGTGAGGTTTGCTTTAATTTGTGATGTCTGCAATGTCTGCATTGGGGTTATTGTGCTTCTCTAAGACAGAAGCAGCTAAGTTATTTCAGTATTTTTGGACTGATCAATGTGAAGATTTGGTTTTATTGTTATTTTACCTGCATAGAAAAATCTTTGAACATACTTTCTAAAACAATTTAATTTTTCTGAACTTTGAACACTGAGCTTATGATGACAAGCAGGGCATATAGCTGGGTTTGAAACACTGTGTATCCTAGTTGTCTATTTGATGCCACTTGAAATTATTCAGTTTGAGTATATGCTTTGTTGGCACAATTGTTTAAGATTTGGTAATTAGCCCATTTTTGTATTAGTTGGTTCAGCCTCTCTGTAGATCTGGTGGAGATGAATTCAAGAAAACATGGAACATGCACAGAGGATCTCTGATAGATTGCAAGGGACTATAAAGCTGAGCAGGAGATTTTGATGGGCAGACTGGATGGGCCATGTAATCTTTATCTACTGCCATGTTCTATGTTTTTATGTTTTTGTGGTACACACAGCATGTGCACAATTCCAGAGATAGGACTACATAAGCAGATGAGACACAGACAGCTACTCTGGGGTATCAGAGGAAGGAATTGAGTCCTAGGTTCCTAAAACAGTGCCACATATCTTCACAATTGACATGCCAGGCCTGGACCGGGAAGATAGCTTGGACCTTCAAAAGCCAGCAGTTACTGCCATCAAATGTTTCCCCCCCAGCCACAAAGATCTAACAACATTTAGACTGGTTTGGAACCTCCTACAGTGATCACGGAGAATCATCCCACCTCCTCCACTCGCTGGCTACCCATTAGCATTGGGACAACAGCATAAAGACAATAAAGATTGTCGAGTGAAGTTATTGAGGAAGTCTGTGGACAGTACAGCATAGGCAGTGAATGAAAAGTCTGATTTGTTGTATTGGCGCTTGTACAAACTGACAATAATTGTTTTTAATCGAAGCATCACTACCTGGCAGGCTGTTGAGACTCTGAAACCCTTGTCTACTACTTCTACCAATTCTATGCCACCCATATCCCTCAGGATCCTTTGTATCACAGGGCCACAGACCAGAGGTGGAAAGCCTGGAGATATACACTCATTACATGGAGGCAAGAAACAGCCTACTGCATCCCTTAGCTGATAATCTCATGGAGCACCAGAGTGATAAAACAGTCTAGCATATATGCTTTCTCTTAACAGTCTTTAGTGAATTGGCCCCTGTGGATGTTAAAATGTTCTTTTGTTGAAAGCACAACCTAACTAAAATGTTCCTTTTTCAATAACATGCAGTTTAGTATGTGGCCCATAACTGCAAGATCTCTCTCTCCCCTGCACCCTAATTAGGACCAAAATTTAAAAGCATTGCTCATGCGAAAAGGCCTATATACATGAGTGATGCAGGTTTTAAAAGCCACTAATTATGTGCATATGTGCATGTGTGCAAGCTAAAAGAAAGGGGGCGGGGCATGGGCATTCTGGAACAGGGCTAACAGTTACAAGCTTAAATCCGTATCTTAAAACCGGAGACTGCAGCGCGTGGCATCCTTTTAGCCGTGTATATTTACTGCTGATCCTGATAAGGTGTAAGTCTGCAGAAATCACATTTTAGGACTATCATGAAAGGGTGAGGGGGTCCCAGTCAACTAGGGGACATGCAAAATGAAGAACCAGAGAGGTCTTGATGATTTTGTGACTGGGCAACTGATGGATTAACTGGAAAAACTGGGAATGACCTTCACACGAGCATATTTTAAAACCACTTACCTACGCATGTTAAAACGAAGAAAGTCCTAAGGAAGATACACGTAGTGTGTTTGGTTCAGTCACAGCTTAAAATTAGGTGCAAACATACGTGTGTTAGGTTTATTTTAAATTATACGCGCAAGTGCATGCATGATTTAAAATTCCAGTGTATGTCCACTTGCACATCCATATGTGTGTGTATGGGCGCACGTGCATTCGTTTTAAAATTAGCCTGTAAGTCATTCAGGGATCTGCACGCTCCTGCAACAGATTTCTGATAAGATCAACAGGGGATAAGAAAGTAGCCCAGTGTGCAGGGCACCTTGAAAATAATCTTAAATTTACAGAAAAAAATATTTTCTAATGTTTTTCTCCTAAGTGTATAGAGGGTTATATTTTGTTGGAGGCATTTTTTGCTCAGTTGACTTTAAGTCAGCTGGGATGTAGTATTCCATGTAGATGCTCATACCTGATAAGGAAAATTAAAGAAACACTTCTTTGCTCTTTAACAGTTACACTGTAAGTAGGCGAGTAACAAAATATAGGTGTTGGAGTATTGCATGGAAAATATCTTGTTGGAAGGAATACTTCAGGGTTACATTTTAGAGATTACATTTCTCTAAAGTATTCAGATCTTTCAGTAAGGGAAAAAAGGAGTAAAAAATTGTGCAAAGACAAAATGGGTAGCAAGACAGTGAACTATCAAGATTGCAATTGAATAAATAATTGATGAGCTTGTGGCTTAAGCCTGAGTCTCATTAATATTATCTTGCAGGTTCATTAAATACTGTTCCAGGCCTGTCTTAGGAGGTTCCTCTGGACTTTTGATTAATAGGCATTGTGTGTTTCTGTATAGAAGGCAGAACTTGGTGGGGGGAGGAGGAGGTGCCTGTGACAACTGCTTTCTAAGCTCAAAATCTTTCAGCCTAGCACCTTTCAGAGCTGCTTCCTATTCCCTTCAGTCTCATCTGAGGCCCCTACCTATGACAGTAAGCCCTAGTAAATAATATATAAAGATAAATGATAATTGCTCTGTTAAAAGTGTCTCTTAATGAGCATCATAAATTAAAAATTAATATTGCAAAGACTGCATGAATAGCATCCATGCAGTAAACACAGCAGCAGGTATCAAGATAGCAAATGAAAGTTAGCCCTCTCTCGCTTCTCTCCCCTTCTTCCATCAAACATTAACAAATCAGAAGATTGCTAAGAAATCCAAACCTAGCAGATGGTTTAACAGGAAGGTACCCATGATTGTTTCCTTCCAATTCCATATATTAAAGACCCAATGCACTTTAATGCCATTCTTTGATCCTTTTAACGATTTTCTATGGGAGAAAATATTTCCTTCTAAGTTTTATTTTAAATTCAAGAAACAATGAATATTCTTTCCAAAATCTTTTTTATTTCTAGAATAGAATATCCATATTTTTTACAAGGTAGCTTTCTCTGTTACTTTCCTATTGTCAACGTATGACCAGATAGAACGAAAATATTATAAACATGATGCAAGAGATCAGATCTGCTGATAGTTGACAGGCAGGGATGGCAAAAAATCTTTTGAAAATGAAATGTCAGGAGCAGATAGAAAAATATGAATTAGCTAATGGATGATTTGTAATTCTAGCCTGCTTTTATGAACCTCTTATGCACCGATGCATCTAATAAAAAAAGAAACAAAAATAAGCAAATATTCTACCTGGGATACTATTTTCTTGTGGCAATGAAAGTACAACAGAGGGATAAAGGTACTTTTTAAAGGAATTTTCAAAATGAAATAACTAAAAATTGTTAAGTCCAAGCTGGAAGCTAAAGATGAATTTAAAAATTAAAATAACTGCAAGAGTAAAATTTAGGGAGCTTTTGTAACTAAACATATAGAAAATCCACATACAGTCGATCACAGTTAAAGTTAATCCTGAATAGTTGAGACTAGAGCCATCCCAATTAATGAATTTTTATAGATAATGGAAGTTTCAGATAATGGAGGTTTTCTGATAAAAGAATTTTTGATAATGGGAGTTTTTCCCAGATAACAGATCACATGGAATTAAGCTGACCAATTTTCAGTAAATAGTAGGGATGTGCATTCTTTTGCAACGAAATAGGAAATAGAGATGATGTTTCTTATTTTGTTGCATTTTGGGGGGGGGGGCGATGAAATGATAAGAAAACCCACAAAATTTCATGTAGTTTTCTTATCACATTTGGGGGGGGAGAAAGGGCACATTAAAAAACAAAAAAAACCCAAACCCACCCCAACCCTTCAAATGTAATTGATTGCAACCCCCCAACTTCCTGACCCCCCTAGACTTGCCCGACCCCCCCCCCCCCCAAGACTTACTGAAAGTCCTGGTGATCCAGCAGGGTCCCAGAAGCGATCTCCCCCCCTCTCGGGCCGTCGGCTGCCACTAATCAAAATGGCGCTGATAGCCCTTTGCCCTTACCAGTGCCATTAGTCGGCCCCTGTCACATGGTAGGAGCAATGGATAGCCCGCACCATTTTTTAAGATGGCATGTGACACAATGGCACCGATAGCCCTGTCACATGGTAAGGGCAAAGGGCCATTGGCGCCATTTTGATTAGTGGCGGCCAATGGCCTGCGAGGAGGAGATTACTCTCGGGACCCCGCTGGACCACCAGTGACTTTCAGTAAGTCTTGGGGGGGTCGGCCATAAAATCTGATGGCTGCGTGCACTTGCATGCCAGATTTTAAAATCCAACCTTGCATGTGCAGTTGGTCCACAACTCGCGTGTGCATGGGGGGGATTTTGTAACCTTCACACAGTGATGAAATCGGGCCTCCCCCAATTCCCTCCCAGTCCACTCCAATTAAGGAGCAGATTGAAGGGAACTTCCGTTTCCCCTACCTAATCTTTCTTCCCTTTGCCCTCTCCACCCTGACCCCTAACCCTTACCTAGCTACCCAAATATTTTTATTTTACTACTTACTGTTCCTCCAAAACCACTGTCCCGGTGAAGCTCGTGCCAGCAGCTGACTGGCGCGTGCAAACTACTTCTGCTCCAGGGGAGTGGTAAGTAATAAAAGAAAAAATCGTAAGTTGATAGGAAAGGTTTACAGAGGAGAGGGGAAGAGGGAGTGTGTTTAGGTAGAGGAGTAGGGAAGTTCCCTCTTAGTCCGCTCCTTAATTGGAGCAGACTGGGAGGGAACTGGGGGAGGCTCGACTGCGTCGTCATGCATAGTTAGAAATAATTTGCCTCCCCTATGCGCGGATTTTAAAATCTGGAATGCATGTGCACTCTGCCATCCAATTTTATAACATGCGTGCGCTGGTGCGTGCATGTCATAAAATCAGTGCATCCATGTATGAGCACCAGGAACAGTGAGCACATGGATGCATGTGCTCTCCTTTTAAAATCTACCCCATGTTGGTTTTCAACTGAAATTCTAACTGAGGCATGCATTGTTTCTTTTTTTTTTCCAAGTTCCCATGAGCTTTCCCTGGCCATTGAAATGCAGAATATGGGTGACAATGCCAATGGTGCAGGAAAGCAAATGGCAAACTTGGGTAAATCCCTTGGATTTACCCAAGGGAAGTTTTGCCTAACAAATCTGCTTCATTTTTTTGAAAGGGTTAATAAACATGTGGATAAAGTTGAACCGGTAGTTGTAGTGTATTTGGATTTTCAGAAGGTGTTTGACAATGTCCCTCATGAGAGGCTTCTAAGAAAACTAAAAAGTCATAGGATAGGAGGTGATGTCCTTTCATGGATTACAAACTGATTAAAAGACAGGAAACAAAAAGTAGGATTAAATGGTCAAGTTTTTTAGTGGAAAAGTGTAAACAGTGGAGTGCCTCAGGGCTCTGTACTTGGACCGGTGCTTTTCAATCTATACAAATAAAAATGTTAAATAGTTTGTACAAAATCGCTAATCTCAGAAACCACTGAACCGATTTCTTTCAAATTTGGACACAACCTTCATTTCTCATACGGGAAGGTTCTTCTATATTTACATTACAAATATGTCACACCTGTGACAGGTAAAATAGGTTTAAAGATTTTTTTGAGAAAACAGCGACATCTGCTGGACGTAAGCGCCATCTGTTACACCTTACACTAACACACGCTACACTAATCATTTCGCCAGCCCAGGTCCACGTTTCACTTCCATTTTAACAAATTCATGCACTTTTTTTGCCGGAAGATAACTATTTCCTTTACAGATAAAATACACCCACCACCCTCCTCACACCCCCCACACACATGCCAAATTTATTTACTTCCCAGGCCCTCACAACACACACAAAACCTGACAGAAGTCCGGGAGGCTCCAGCGGGGGGCCAGGACTGGTCCGGGACACATCTCCTGCACTACGGCCGTCGGCTGCCAGCACTCAACATGGCGCCGATGGCCCTTTCCCTTACTATGCCACTCAGGGACACCAATGGCGGCAGTAGCCAATGTGACATAGCAAGGGCAAGGGCCCGTCGGCGCTATTTTCAGGACTGGCAGCCGGCAACCCTTTGCCCTTACTATGTCAGAGGACCTACCGCTGCCATTGCTCCACCCCACTGACATAGTAAGGGCAAAGGGCCGTCGAAACCCGTTTCAGTGCTCGCAGCCGACGGACCAATGCCAATACATCGCTCCCGTACCGCTCCTGAACTCCCGCTCCACCGACTGACATTTTTATCAGGTCACGGGGGATCTGGAAGGTGGGGGGTGGTAATGAATTTATTGCGAACATCTTGGGGAGGGGTCACGAGGGGGGGCAGGTTTCATTCATTCGGCAACTCTGGGGGAGGCAGGGGGGTGGGTTACTGTTTTTCGCAGGGCTGGGGGAGGGGGGGCAAGAGAGTGTGGGGTGGTTAGTTTAAGAGAACATTTCTCGTAGGGTTGCTTTCTGGGGGAAGGGGGATGTTCACACACAAATACATACACTAAACTTCCACAATCTCGGGAACACACCAAAATAGCCCTCCCCAGACCACTAAACAATTTGGGAGTGCAAAATTGGTTAGGCACTCCCCTATTTGGCTACATAACGCGCACAGACGCCCAGGGACAGACCACATGTAGCACCAACAATTTTAATTTCCCGGGTCTGGGGGGGGGCAGGGGGTGGGGGGTTATTATTTGATTTAAAGGGTTGGGATTGGGGGGGTTCCCACAGAAATAGAAAGACAAATGTTTTCTGATCTGAAGGGTAGGCAGTAGGCGGGGGTAGGTGACAGTGAGGGAAGGGAGAATGAGGGGGGAGGTGAGTGTCAGGGGAGGGAGAATGAGGGGAGAGGTGAGTGTGAGGGGAGAGAGTTGAAGTGGGGACAGGGGAGGGAAGGGGGTGTGAGTGACCAAGGGGGAGGAGGATGAATGACTGAGGTAAATGAGCAAGGGGAAGGGGGAGGGAGGGAAAAGAACCTGACTCTGCCACTGCAAAGCGTGGTGGGGTACCGCTAGTACATATATATAAATAGATCTGGAAAGGAATACAATGAGTGAGGTTATCATATTTGCAGATGATACAAAATTATTCAGAGTTGTTAAATCACAAGCGGATTGTGATACATTACAGGAGGACCTTGCAAGACTGGAAGATTGGGTATCCAAATGGCAGATGGAATTTAATGTGGACAAGTGCAAAGTGTTGCATATAGGGAAAATAACCCTTGCTGTAGTTACACGATGTTGGGTTCCATATTAGGAGCTACCACCCAGGAAAAAGATCTAGGCATCATAGTGGAAAATACTTTAAAATCATCGGCTCAGTGTGCTGCAGCAGTCAAAAAAGGAAACAGCATGTTAGGAATTATTAGGAAGGGAATGGTTAATAAAACGGAAAATGTCACAATGCCTCTATATCGCTCCATGGTGAGACCACACCTTGAATACAATTCTGGTCGCCGCATCTCAAAAAAGATATAGTTGCAATAGAGAAGGTACAGAGAAGGGCAACCACAATGATAAAGGGGAAGGAACCGCTCCCCTATAAGGAAAGGCTGAATAGGTTAGGGCTATTCAGCTTGGAGAAGAGCCGGCTGAGAGGGGATATGATAGAGGTCTTTAAGATCATGAGAGGTCTTGAACGAGTAGATGTGAATCGGTTATTTACACTTTCGAATAATAGAAGGACTAGGGGACATTCCATGAAGTTAGCAAGTAGCACATTTAAGACTAATCGGAGAAATAAGAACGCAACCAAGCATCAAAACCTTCAAAAAAGATTTGAAAACCTGGCTTTTCACCAAAGCCTACTCAAACTCACTCAATCTACCACACGAGCAAACACCTACACAACCCAACACCATGAAGATTTCTCCATCTCTCGATCAACAAAAATGCACCATGAAGAATTCTCCATCTCTCAACTAACAAAAACAACGTCCACCTTTTGAATCTCTAAGACACTGTGAAACTAACCTCATATCATAAATCTAGCAACCTATTATGTATTTCCTGGAACCCTGAAACCCTGCTGTTACAGACCTAACTGTATCACCCACCCAAGTGATATATCCATCTTCCACTTTAATTATCAACCCCATCCTATACCTTTATTAGAACACACTATCAGGCCGATACAGTACAGTGCGCTCCGACGGAGCTCCGACAGAGCGCACTGTTAGCCGGTATTTGGACGCGTGTTCTGGATGAGCTAGCTTTACCCCTTATTCAGTAAGGGGTAATACCGCGTCCAAAACGCGCGTCCAACCCTCCCGAACCTAATAGCGCCTGCAACATGCAAATGCATGTTGATGGCCCTATTAGGTATTCCCGCGCAATTCAGTAAGCAAAATGTGCAGCCAAGCCACACATTTTGCTTTCAGAAATTAGCGCCTACCCAAAGGTAGGCACTAGTTTCTGCTGGCACTGGGAAAGTGCACAGAAAAGCAGTAAAAACTGCTTTTCTGTGCACCCTCTGACTTAATATCATTGTGAAATTAAGTCGGAGGTCCCGAAAGTTTAAAAAAGTAAAACAAATTTTAAAACTATTTTGAATGGGCCCATGGCTAGTGGGTCGAAAACCGGATGCTCAATTTTCCCGGTGTTCGGTTTCCGAACCCGTGGCTGTCAGCGGACTCGAGAACCGATGCCGGCAAAATTGAGCATCGGCTGTCAAACCCGCTGACAGCCGCCGCTTCCATCAAAAAAGAGGCGCTAGGGATGTGCTAGTGTCCCTAGCGCCTCTTTTTACCGCCAGCCCTAATTAAAATAAATTTAAATACTGAATCGCGCGCACAGGAGAGTGGCCTGTGCATGCGCCAGGAGAGTGGGCGCTCGCCCGCTCTCCCGTGATTTTACTATATTGGCCCATATATGTGATAATTAACCCAAAATCCCAAGACAATAAGCTATGATGATGTTTATATAACCTTTGTTTTTTCACGATTACTGTAAACTGTTCTGATGGCGAAACCGAATGATGGTATACAAAACACCTTAAATAAATAAATAAATAAAATGTAATAATAAGAACAGACTGACACAACATCAAACTTTAATCTAAATAAATTGTTCTCCATCAATACCTGATAAACCTCAAAACAGCCTTCTAAATTATTTTTTAAAACAATCATACTGATAGAATATAGGAGTTTTATTAATACAAAGAAAATACAGACTCTATTAGTCCAATATTGCTTATTTCAACACCATTCTTTTGACCATTTGAAATGGACAATAATTGAGAAAGTGATACCATCAATGAGAGGGTGGCTATGAAGCTTATCTGAATAAGCACAGGCAATTTTGGATTTATACTCAGAATACAACAGCTCCACATGGTCTTAATGAAAATGTAGAACGGCACACATTAATTTAGTTCTATTGTTCATTTTCATTCACATCAAGATTATATATACTTACTTTTGATGTAATTTTTGTGACACACAATACACTTTAGAGATATTTTCTCATTCAATGAGATTTTTTTTTTCATTCCAATGAGAATCTTCTGCTTTGAATGATATTCGGGCCAATACAATAAAATCGTGGGAGAGCGGGCGAGCGCCCGCACTCCCGGCATGCGCACAGGCCACTCTCCTGTGTGCGCGATTCAGTATTTTAATTTATTTTAATTAGGGCCGGCGGTAAAAAGAGGTGCTAGGGACACTAGCGCATCACTAGTGCCTCTTTTTTGACGGAAATGGCGGCTGTCAGCTGGTTTGACAGCCAACGCTCAATTTTGCCGGCATCAATTCTCGAGCCTGCTGACAGCCATGGGTTCGGAAACCAGACGCCGGCAAAATTGAGCGTCCGGTTTTCGACCCGCCGGCCACTGGCCCATTTAAATTTTTTTTTTTTTTACTTTTTTAAACTTTCGGGACCTTCGACTTAATACTGTCATGATATTAAGTCGGAGGGTGCACAGAAAAGCAGTTTTTACTGCTTTTCTGTGCACTTTCCCGGTGCCGGCAGAAACTAGTGCCTACCTTTGGTTAGGCACTAATTTCTGAAAGCAAAATGTGCGGCTTGGCTGCACATTTGCTTTCTGAATCGTGCGGGAATACCTAATAAGGCCATCAACATGCATTTGCATGTTGCGGGCGCTATTAGGTTTGGGGGTGTTGGACATGCGTTTTGGACACGCTATTACCCCTTACTGAATAAGGGGTAAAGGGATAAAGGGGTAAAGGGGTAAAGCTAACGCGTCCAAAACGCACGTCCAAATGCCGGCTAACAGTGCGCTCCAACGGAGCGCACTGTTAGCCGGCATTTGGACGTGCGGCATTTGGACGTGCGGCATTTGGACGTGCGGCATTTGGACGTGCGGCATTTGGACGTGCCGGCAATCAGGCCGATACAGTACAGTGCTCTCCGTCGGAGTGCACTGTTCTGTATCAGCCTGATTGTACTGTATCAGCCTGATTGTGATTGGTGGAAGTTTTGGTACCTTTCAAGTATTAAACGACCTTTATGTTTCTGTTCTGTGCAGGTATGCCTTTGAGAACAGCCCCAAGCCCCCAATGCTGAGACTGATCTCGAAACACTGAGCTAGTTTTGGTTTTGATTTCATTGAACTTTTGTTATTTAGAGCCACCTACAACAAGATAAGTTTTACAGTTCAACAGTGGTGTGTTTTTATAAGCAATAAAAAAAATATATTGAGGAATATTTATTACACAGACTGCTGATTATATCATAGATGCTGTTAAGTTAAATAAGTCCCAGGAGTAAACAAAAATGAATAGCAATAAATGCAAAAGGCCTCCTTCCACCAAATTTCCTGGCAATAATGTTTATGATGTAAAGTATAATGGCATCTTGATATTTTTGGGTGCTTCCTTATGATAGAATATGGCAAATGTATATGTTTATACTTGCAGCCCTCTGTTTAATCATTGGTGCTAACTATATGTAACTCCCTGTTTGCTGGGATCACCTTCAGTGGCTGCAGGGATGGAGATTTACATGTCTGCTGTCCTGAGATCCATACAAGAATTCAAGGATGTACCCACAACAACAAAGTCTACTGCCCATACCTGAAGTTGGTTCCAAAATCAACAATTTATTTGTAAATCCAAAAAAAACCCCAACAAGCAGAATCTTCAGTATCATACATCTTCCAATGGGTAAGAAGATATAGTCCAGCAAAAAAAAAAATCAGTTGGAAATTGAACACTCCTCAAATTAACGTTTTTGAGCGTGAACCTCAAAAAATCTGTCTTCAACCCCCAAAGCCTTCGGGGCAGCATGTTGTCAAAAAATCTTTTTTTTTTCTGGAGCTTCCCCAGCTAAGAAAAACACCCCTTAACATATAGGGTCTTTATCCCTCTGGATGGCAGACAGGAATCTTATCCAAAATCCTTGGTTATAGAAAATCTCTTAAGCCTCAGAAATCTTTTCACACCTCAGACTCACAAGACCCTCCAGTCTCTCCCCACTAGATGCTTGTGGAAGCATCTTAAATAAACTCTCACTCTAAACTAACCCCTTTAGAGGAATGAAACACCCCATAGTACAACCTTATCTACTTCAGCACATCACACTCTCTGTAGGACAGATTTTCCAATCTCTCCTACACCCCTCCTTGCAGGCAGGATGCTTGCAAATTGCAAGAGCTCTGCACTTACACAGAACTCACCAACCTCTCACTGACCCTGGAGAGCAAGAATCCTCCAGAAACCTTCTAGTAAACTCTTTAGTGACCCTAGATAGGGTTACATATAAAAAAGTACTTTTTCTTGATTTTTTAAAATATATTTTATCTTGCACATAAACATGGTCCGTGTTTCAGAAATTTCATTGCCTGCATCAGGGGGACATTTTGGGTGAATATAAAGAAAAAGTATTGTTTTATATTTGGCAACGATGATGATATAGAGGCCTGCCTGTAACATTTGCCATATTCTTTTCTTTATTTTTTATTTTATTTTTTCAAATTTCAAATTTTTACATGAATTACTTCAAATGAAAATTGGTACATTTTCTGGTATACAAATCTATATCTTAGAACAAAAAATAGAGGAATATTTCTCCAGATTATACACCTAAATATAGGAATTTGAGAGACAAGAGAAATTACAGAAAGAATTTCAAACAACATTATTCAATATATACTAAGATAGGTAAGCAATTTCTAATTACTAGTCGATCACACTTCGGGAACCTCCTGGGGGTGACCTAATAGGAAATCTTGCAGTTGTTTAAGGTAAAAAAAAACCATAATTATTTTCTTGGTATCTAATGCAGCATTTGCAGGGAAATTTTAGAACGTATCGGGCACCCAAATTGATCACCCTTTGTTTCATAGTAAGAAATGCTTTCCTGCGTTTCTGTGTTTCTTTAATTACATCAGGGTAAATCCAGAGTTTTGCTCCATAAAATAAAGCCATTCTATTTCTCAAAAACATGTTTAGAACATAATTATGATCTGAAATAAACGAAAAGGTTATCAACATAACTTTTCTTTCTTTAACTTCTGCTTCTAAGGATAGTTCTAATATCTCAGAAACATCCATAGAAGGTATGTTTTCACCACCAGCTTCAGGAACAGCCTGTGGAAGATAATAAGCTCTAATGCACACAGGAAGAGCCGATTCTGATATTTTTAATACATCTTTCATATATATTTTGAATAATTCCACTGGTGAATTTAATCTAAGCACTGGAAAGTTTATCATACGCAGATTCGACATCCTCAGATTATTCTCCACTCTTTAAATTCTTCTTTCTACTGTTATTTCTGACTTAATAAAATTTTGTTGAGCAGACTCCATTTTTTGTAATCTTTCCTCGTGTTGTAGAATTTTCAAATTATTTGTCTCAATTTTTATATTATTCTCTTTAGTTAGCTGTTTAACTTCACTCAAAGACTGAGCAATCGATTTTAAGGCAGTATCAATAGCTTTAAGTGCATACCAAACTTTTCCCATAGTGAAATCCTCAGGCTGTCCTAGATTAACTTTAACTGCAATAGATTCCAATTTGGTTTCACCCACATCCCATTGTGTTTCCATGCACTGTATGTTACCTGCGCTGGTATCAGCAGTATGGGTCCATAGTTCTTCTCCAGATCCCATCTTCAGTGACCCGGGGGGTTCTTCACCTCATATGGTGTCTGTTCCAATTCTGTATGCCCTGGTGTCCTCTCTCTCACGCTCTGGAGGCTCCTGTTGTAGACTGCCTCCCGTCGATTCGAGCGGAGACTCCTCTCCCTGTGCTGGACGTGCTGGTCTGGTCGGCTAGCCTGGGCTAAAGGTGACATCTGGGGTCAAGGGGGAATGTTCTCATTCTCCCAACATCCCTCCAGTGACCTGCCCATCTGGCATTCCAATTGCTCTGTCAGGAAGCCCGCAATGCGCGGCTGGTAAGGGTCGACAACCAGAGAGCTGATCGATGCTCCCTGTATTTTCCCCTTATGATTTGTGTGTGGCATTTTCTGTAAGAATTCTGTAAGAAAGGAAAAGTGCCACTGCAGGAGCAAGCTTCCCATGCGACCTATCTGGCAGCCATCTTGTCGTCTTCATTTGCCATATTCTTTTATGAGTAAGCATTGTCCACAAATATGAAGGTGCCATTATATTTTACATCATAAGCATTATTTCCAGCAAATTTGATGGTAGGAAGCCTTTTGTATTTCCATAAAATATTCTAGTAGTATTTTTACTATCATGGCACAGTAAATACTTTGGAGACATATTTATTTTATTTATTGGCTTTTATATACTGATGAACGTTGGGAACATTTCATCGGTTCACAGTGAACAAAAAGTGTAGCTAAACAAGCTTTACATAGAACAATGAATATAGTTGGACAGTTCTTGCCTTCTACCAGTAGAGGGCCTCAATTGACTTCTTGGACACTAGTTATACCTTCCAGCTCAGTGGCCCACTCATCCTGCTGGCAGCCATCTTGTTTCTGTTTGGATACAATTATATTCAAGCTCACAGTCTGCACTTTGCCAGAGCTTGGTCCAATACTTACTCCTGAATTTGGTCTTCGGCCAAAATTTTGGGTTCAAGTTTATTCCTAGATGACTTTGTGTATCCCATGTTTATGTTTGCTCCTAGAGTTGTTTGTATATCCTGTGTTACTGTTTGGTCCTAGTTTGCTTCATCTATGCAGTACTCCTGCAGTGGTCCTACACTGCTTCTAAGTACATCTTCATGTCTTCTGGTTTTTGCCCTGCTTCTGTGAGTTCCTTCATATCTTCAGGTCTGGGTTCTCTATTATTTTAGTGTGTGAATTGTGTTTCCTGTTGTTCTTATCCAAGTCCAGCTAGCTGCCAGAACTTGAAGGCTCAACCCAAAGTGAAGGCCACTATCACAGGCAGAAGACCTGCAACTCTTGTCCTGTCTGAGCACTGCCTGCTCTTGGCTTTAGGGGGTTACACCTTCAGCAGACCACGCTTTTACAATACTACCGTCATTGTGCTATATCTACGATATAAGTAAATTATAGGGTATAGTAAAGATTTTCTGTTAATTGTAGTAGGAATAATGCCCAATTTGAGCACAGACAGAGAGACATTTTCAGAAGTATAAATGGAAGAGGGATTGTGTTCCATATGTGTAGTAGGGATATGCAAAAGGAAAACATGTGTTGCTATTCGGTATTCATTTTGCCAGGACCCAAATTCATTGCATTTGTTTCATAGGGGAGAAAACCAATTCGTTGATATGTTTTATTCATTTTCTGATTTCCCATTAAAGTCAATGGGGGAAGTATTTGCAGCCTATTTTTGGCTGCATAATTGGAGTTTTCTTATCAATTCTGATGAAACTTCTGGGGAACTATCATCAGAATAAGAAAAGAGCTCCAAGGTACTTAGACTGTGGCAAAGTGGCACCAAAGTAGTATGAATAGCCTAAGGCACTTTAAAGGGGCAAAGGGGTACCAGGAGTGGCAAGAGTGCTTTACCAAAGGTGCAAAGCAGCAGCGAGAGTGTCAAAAACACACCACAGCTTCAAAAGAGAGCACCGATAACAGATACATGAACCCTCGAAGGCAGCATGACAAGCAAAGTGGCAAGACAAGTGGCATCAACATCCTACAGCACAATGAAGGGGGAACATAGCAAGCAGAAAGACTAGCACCAACACATTGAGGAACCATGATAGTGGCAAGAATACCACAAGGAACTGAGTGAGTCATCTGGTGTAAGGAAGAAAGGCAGAGTGGGAGAAAGTTGATAGGGGCAAGACAGACTGGCAGAGTGGAGGTAGTCTGGTCCCTGTGGTTTTGATAGGGGAAAGACAAGCTGGCAGAGCCAAGGTAGTCAGGTCTCTGTAGTTTTCATAGGGACAAAACAGGCTGGACCCAGGGGAGTTCTCTTTCCTTTGAGCAGGAAAGGGCTCCATAGAATGGGTTGGCCCATAGAGTGGAGCATGAGCCTTCAAAGCATGGCGACGTGGAGGAGGTCTCACTGAGAACAGTGGATTAACATGGGTCAACAGGTACTAAGAGACAGGCTGGCCGGCCACCCCAGGGAGAGTTCCCTTTCCTTTGAACAGGAAAGGGCTCCGGGACGGTCAGGCACAGCATTAGAGGTCAAACCCCTCATAGAGACAAAAAGCCTAGATGGACAGGCACAGCATTAGAGGTCAAGCCCTCATAGGTACTTAAGGCCTGGACGGATAGGCACAGCATTAGAGGTCAAACCCTCATAGAGACATAAAGCCTGGACAAACAGGCACAGCATTAGAGGTCAAGCCCTCGTAGGGACTTAAGACCTGGATGGACAGGCACAGCATTAGAGGTCAAACCCTCATAGAGATGTAAAGCCTGGATGGACAGGCACAGCATTAGAGGTCAAACCCTCATAGAGACTTAAGGCCTGGACGGACAGGCACATCATTAGAGGATTTCCTTTGTGCAGGTATGTTGTGGTTTGATGTGTCACTTCTTCTTGGACTGGTTCACTGCCAGAAGAAAATGGCATCTTTTTCATTTCTGAAAGATAATTCAACAGAGGATGCTTTTAGAGCAATAGAGACTGCCATTTGTGAAGCAAGAACTGATCTGGAGATTATTTGTGAATACCCAGAAGCTATTAACTGTACTTATGCACTTCAGCTGATGACAAAGGAACATGAAGAGCTCTCAGAAATAAGAAAACTGCTACTCAAATCTACAATATCAACCTATGTTGACTTTGTGGTTTACACAGTGCCTCTGTAAACTATGGGAAGACAGAAGATGAACTAGTGTGCAACTATCACCAGTTTTCTATAGTATTTGAAACATTACTGTTGGCACCTAAGAAAGATTTCGGGAATATGGCCCATATTATGAAGGTCAGGAGAACTATTGAGCATATGAACATCTGAAGTCAGCTTTTTATGTTCTTACATTCCAAATGTTGCAAAACAGGAAAAGAATATTCTGGAAAGAAGTGATGCACAAATACATGAAACTGAAATTAGAAATACCAGAACTAAACTCAGACAGGCACAGTATTTCAGGTCAGGCCCTTGTAGGGACATATGGCCTGGACAGTGGACAGACAGGCACAGTGTTTTATTCATCTTGCCATTCACAGGGAAAATTTGGAAACCCAAACAAAGGCAGGTTTATTTTCAAAAACACTAACATTTCCATCAACTCTGGTGCCAGCCTTGAGTGGTGATAGCTCATGATATCCAGTCATTGAAAACACATGTTCACTGGGTACACTGGTTGGTTGACATGACAGATATCGCTGAGCCACTTTGGCTAGGTGTGGCCAGATGGTGGACTTGTGTGCCCCATATGCCAGCGGATCTGTCTGCATGTCCTCTGTGGGCTCTGAGAGATATCGTGTCACTGACAGTTGTGCTGGTGTCTCCTTTGCTTGGGTGGGCTGAGAGTCACTCATGCCAGCAGCTTTCTCTCTAGCCCGTAGCACAAAAGATGAATCTTTATGGGCAAATGCTATTGGGGTACTGAAGTGGAGGAGGAGGAGGTACTAACTGTCGCTGACAGAGTGCTGCTCCTGCTTGGGCTAGCCCAACTCTCTGAAGTGCCCACTGTTTCCTCCTCTGCTTCATGCCTGATCTGTCTCTGCCTATGGCGCTCCTGTTCACGGACTTTTAGTAACAGCAGGTCCTTCACAATTGAGAGACAATTGGACTGTAGGGCAAGTTTACCTTGAATGAATCACTTGATTGGGGTTCATTATTATAATCACATTATATACTATAGTACAATCTGGGATTTTGCGATTGGACATTTTGACTTAAACATGGTGATATCACAGCAGTGCAATGATGGATTGGATAATCGGCTATCCCTTCACCAGGTTGAAAAGTGTAACCGGTAGTGTTGAGCGTTCCATGATTCGGTAGAGTCTTTTTGACTCAGATTGAAGACAATGTACTAACTCACAAGGCAAGATTTCAACATTTGCCGGGACTTTGATATCGCATGGACTTTGATATTGTTTGTTTAAGTTTCATAAGTGTTGAATTCAAACACAAGCAAAATTTTTTAAACAAATGATTTATTCAGTTCACTTGGTATATCACATGATAAAGAAAAAAATGGGGATGGAGGAGGTCCATTCATGATTATAACATGACAGTATCACCCTTTGGGATTCATCATACTAATATATGAAACGTTCCTCTTCTCATCAAAAAATTTTTTTTGATTATAGAGATCTCAAAAAAGTTTTTTCAGGCTACATTTATCACCCAACATCGGGGTAGTTAATTTCATATAGTTTGTGTAAACGTTTTTCTCAAGAGGGGTTTGTGATTGATTGAATGTCTTGAATGAGACACTTGTGAGGCATGTCCAAATCAGTCTTCTTTTGTTGGAGAACCTGCCCTGCCTTCACACTTCTTTGGAAGTGCGCTACTATGTTCCTGCACTTGTGTATTAATGTATGCAGGTATTCATTCTCTTGGTGACTGGACTCCAACCCCAGAGCTGACTTCACTACCAGGTGCAGAGTATGTGCAAAACATCGGATGCTCTGAAAGCGCCCATCGGTTATTGCCTTAACCATGTTTGCACCATTGTCTGTGACAAAGAATCCTGCCTGAGGATTCCTGTCTTGCTGGTGTAGTTGCCAGCCCTCCAGCATCTGTCTGATGCATGCTAGAATATTGGCTGCAGTATGGGCCCAGTCTGTCAGGAGAGTGTGCAGTAAAGCCCACCTCCAACTTGATATTTGTTGACTAATAGAGCTGCTGCCTGCCCCTGCCTCAGCCAGGTCTCACCAGTGTGCTGTCAGGGAGAAGTAAGAGTGTGCAGCATTCATAGCGGTCCAGATATCGCAGGTAAAATGCACACTCCCCTGTGCCTTAGCTAGCAGCGCTTGGATGCGACTGTGACATTGCTTGTACAGGCTGGGGATGACCTTTCTGCTAAATGTCGTTCTGGAGGGGACTTTGAAATTTGGAACTATGACCTTCAGAAAATGCTTGAAACTCACATTCTCCACTATCTGGTCATCAAGGGCAATCATTTCCCCAATGCTCCTGGTTACAACATTTAAGGCTGCCTGCCTCCTACCTCGGGATAGCGTTACCGCACTCCACCCCAATTCCTCCATGGTGGGTTGTTGCTTCTGCAACATGGCAGGGGGCTGCTGGCCTGCCATCTGACTGATAGAAGGGGCTGAGGGAGTGGGGTGATTCTGCTCCTTTTCAACCACTTTATGCTGCCTGAAGAAAGGGGTCCCTGCACTGTCACCATCCCCAGATGGCAATACTGTTGTTGGGTGTTGCCTCTTCATATGATGCGTCATGCTAAAATTAGATAGATGTCCCATTTGCTTACCTCTGCTAATAGCCCTGCCACAGTAATTACACTGAGCAAAACAGGGTCCTCCATCACATTAAAGTGGCTCCAGATCGCAGATGTCTTTCATGATCCCTTCTCTATAGCCTTTGGGGTGGATGCTGGCACTGGAACTGAAGTAATGGGTACACCCTGAGAAGCAATGCCAGGGGCATCAGTCACACTCTGTGCCTGCGCTGACTGCTCTTCTTCCTCATCATCATGAGTTTCATCTCTCCCCTGCTGCACTGAAGTGGAGGCTAAGACAGGACTAACAGATCCTCCTAAATCTTCTTCAGCTATTACTTCTTCCATTTCTGATGAGAATCCCACACAAGATGATTCTTCATCGGAATCAGAAGCAAACAGTGCCTGCACTACATTGTCAACGATAAGTCAAGACTGCTATTGCACTGCTACTTTTGGGTGTCACCATTTTGTCTTGCATGACTCAGCCTCCCCTTCCCTCACCTCCAGAACTACAGGGTCAGAAACAGGTAGTGGCGATGCATCATGTTTAGATTTCATTTTTTTCCGGTGGAACTGCCTGCCCCTCCAGAGATTTTAGATTGGAACAGGTACATTTTTAACTTTAATGGGGGACTGGCACTCCTTTTTGAGGTGTCTCCTCTCCCAGTCCCAATCACCCAACTATGTCTAGCTTTCCCTGACATTATGGATTTAATATCACTGCCTACTAGGGATTTCAAATAAAAGAATTATTTCCAAAAGAAGCCTACTGGGGATTTGGCTTCACATACCACCACTGTCCCAATATACTTGAGTCTGCAAAACTGGCTGCCCACAGGCACAGTGCCTTGATGTGCACTAATGTAATGTATGTGCACACAACAAAGTGGTAACTACAAAAGATGTCCACTGGGGATTTGGCTTCAGAGAGCAGCACTGTCCCAATATACTTAAGTCTGCAAAACTGGCTGCCCACAGGCACAGTGCCTTGATGTGCACTGATGTCATGTATGTGCACACAACAAAGTGGTAACTACAAAAGAGGCCCACTGGGGATTTGGCTTCACAGACCACCGCTGTCCCAATATACGTGAGTCGGCTAAACTGCCTGCCGATAGGCACCGAGCAATCAGCTTTTTTCCCTTATATCTCCCAATACATATTAACGTAGATTTGAACTGCTTTACAGTTTCCTAACCGACATTTAACCTTTATTCAACACATAGTCTCTGTTATTAAAATATGTTAAGGTTCTACATTGGCACATGTTTAATTTGTAATCTATACCAATTATATTATTTTCTTATTGTGCCTTTTTGTAAACCGTTATGATGGTGAATTAACTTGATGGTATAGAAGAGTTTTTAAATAAATAAATAAATAAATAAATAAATAAATGAATGAATGTATTGAGTGTGCACATATCAAGCTTGTAACTACAAAAGAAGCCCACTGGGGATTTGGCTTTGCAGACTCATGTACCAATATACATGAGTCTGAAAAACTACCCAGTGCCCACTGTCACTGATGCCCAGTGCACTGCCTTCTTGGATTAAAAGAGCACAGAGAGACAATGAGTTTAATAAAACAAAACTGCAGTTAACAAAAAAGCCTGGCTTGGCACAGCAGCAAAATCGATTAAATATATTTTTCAAGGGTAATTCTATTAAACTAGATACAAATTGAATATATGTCCCACCCACAACACCCAAATGCTGCTTGCAACCGACCCCAGGGGGTAAAATAAGTAGCAAAATGTCACTGCTAGTGCTAGCAGCTTCTCTCAGTGGCACAGAGAGACCATCTCAGATCAATAAAAAAATTTGCAGTCAAAAGAAACAGGGCTAGTAGCTGGCACTGCAGCCAAATCGAACAAATATCTTTTTCTATCGAAGTAGCTAGCAATTGAATACAGATTTGAGATACTCAGACTAGCTCTGAGTGAAGCCACCTTCCACAGACCACCTCCCCAGACCACCCCTGCAAAGAAAGTGTGTGGCACGCCGCGTGCTTAATGTATATATAGTGCTGGGTCATCAGGAACAGCGTCACAGAGCTCTGAGTGAGAGCAGCAATTTGCTGCATCAGAAAAATGCTTAGAGCTGACAGGTTGCATTCTGGTCTCCTTGGCAACCTGTCTGACCCACTCTATGACAGGGCTGTGAGGTCACTTATGACTCACAGGAAAGGGCTGGTTTTTTGCTATGGATACACCCACATGGCATTCTCCTATTTCAAATGGCCACTAAGAAATCAATGTGAGCGAGTCAAAAGAATGAAACTAATGATATGTTTGTATTTGTGGGGGATCGCGATACGTTTTGCGAACCCATGAATACAACAAATATGGACCTATACGTTGCGGATTGCCAATGCGTTGCAAATGAATGCACACCCCTAATGTGTAGTGGGGGCAAGGGAAGCTTATGTTTTGTTTTAGTGTTATTTGAAGCAAGTCAGTAGGGTAGAAGTTAATCCTAAGGATCCAGAACTACAAAGTATTAATTGACATGATACAACAGGACCCTTGAAGAGTTGTTCTATTCTTCATTTAGCATTCCAGAAATCAGTGGTCAAGCTGAAGAAGGAACAGTTTCTTCTTCTGTGGTTGATCACATGAGAATATGTTCTAATTTTCATTAGAAAATACATTTTTACTGTGTGCTAAATTAATATTTTACATAATTGTGACTTTCTTGTACTTTTATTAACATAAATATTTCAGGTTATTCATGAATTACTACTTCTTAACATATCCTAGCAATCCACTGTGTGACGATATTGGCTGCTAGGCAGCCCTTTTGCCAGCAAGGGCCCCATCAGTGGATCACACTCATTCTTGCTCTTGCAGCTGCCTTGAAGACTACATGATGCAGCAAGGCCAGCCCTATAAAACCCACCCTAATTCTTAACTCCAGGCCTCATCATCGAATCACCCTGACTCCTTTCTTTGGCATTGTTGAACTACCTTGCCTTGTCCTTGCTCTGTTTTGATCTCCCGGTGGCCCTTCTTGACTGTGTATACTGTGCCTTGTTCTTGGCTTGAATGGGGCTTCTGATGACCATCCTTGCTGGTGTAATCCTTGAGCTTGTCTTGCCTAGGCCTCCCGGTGGCCTTTCCTTTCTCTTTGTTCTTTGTCTTGCCTTTATCTTGTCTAGACATACCAATGGCCTATCTAGCTTGTTTTATCCTATCTAGGCATCCTGATGGCCTACTTGGTCTGTCTTGCCCATGTTTAGTTTAGTTCCTAAAATTTTTTTTATTCACCTTTCTACACTAAGAAATCAAAGTGATTTACAATTTAAAATTTAACAAATACATAAAAAGGCATAACATTAAATAAATCATATAAACAAATACAAAATTAAAAATATCAGAAAATACTATGCAAAAAGTTACATAAAATAAAAAAATTCATAAAGCTATAATTATATCATTACAAAATTGAATCAGAAATATGTGAAATTACTTATAATAGTTAATGAAGTACATACATGACAAAATAATACAATTACACAATACATAAAATATAAAATATAAAGAAAATGGTTGCAAAAAAGCCTACAACATTTTTATGACTGTTATCTAAAAACATAAACATCTCATGTAATAATGCAAAATCAGTGATCTTAAAACAGTTGTCATATATATGGCAGTATCTGTAGGAAATATAAATTTAAAAAACACCACCATTAAAGAAATGGAAAACAGAAATTAAAGAAATGCTTTAGAAAAAAGCTAAGCTTTTAACTGCTTTCTAAACTTCAGATATTCCTTTTCCAGCCATAGTGAAAGAGGTAAGGATTTCCAAGGTGCCAGGGCTAAGAAAGAAAAATTTGTATCTTGAGTCTTTAAAAAAAATAATCTCCTTGTGTTGGCAGTTTCAAAAGCTCTTGTTGTGAAGATCGAAAAGTATAGTTTGGCTTATGGAGCACGATTAACTTACTAAGATAAGAAGGTGAAACTCCATATAAAGCTTTAAATGTAAAACAGAAGATCTTGAATTGAATTTGTGAAGCAACTGGTAACCAATGTAATTCTTGCAATAATGAACTTACATGGTCATATTTTTTCTTCCCAAATATTACCTTTGCGGCAGTGTTTTGAATCATTTGTAAGCAGTGAATAGAATATGCTGGTGGGCCATGAAGTAAGGCATTACAATAATCTAATTAATTTAATACCAAAGTATGCATTAATATTCTCAAATCTGATAAATCTAAAAAAGATTGAACTCTTCCAATAAAGCATAAAAAGAAGAAAGATTTCTGAACAATGCTGAGATATGATGATTAAAGGTCAAATATGAGTCAAATTTGATACCTAACAGAGTAATTTTAAAAGGAACGCACATGCACCCATAAATGCACTTATTGGCGCACAAGTGGAGATATGCTACAATTTTAAATCATGTGCGCAAATATGTGCATATCATTTAAAATACCCCTTCCATGCGTATGTGTGTACGTGATCTTAAGAGGTGGCTTACGTAAATGTCCAGTGCGTATTTCCACTAGGGCTTTAACAGCTTTTACTCACATATGCAGGCAGATTTTAAAACATGCTCACGTGAGGGAAAAATAAGTTTTTCCAAGTAGTCCACCATTTTTCACAGTTTATATTGAGGTGTTCAAGACCACTCTGGCTCTTCATCCTGCAAGCCCCCCACTTGACCCCAAACCCTCACGCTGTGCTAAAAGTCCTAAAACTGGATATCTCCAGACTTGCTTCTCATCAGGACCAGCAGTAAAGTCATGTGGATAGCAGGCTGAAGCGCGCCATAGTCAGCCTTTTTTAAATAGGGACTTATGCACATGTCTTTGCCCTACTCTGGAACACCCATGCCCTGCCCCTTTTCCAACCCGCTTATTCTTGATATTTGCACAGGTATGTACGTGTGCACTTCGTGACTTCTTAAAATCCGCATTGCTTGTGGGCAGTTTTGCACAATCAATGCATATAAAATCTACCTGTAAGGTAACTACCTCTTTAACTTCAATACTAGATCCTCCTATGACTGGAGACAATGATTCAAACATGTTTTTCCTAGGAAACCAAATGACTTCTCAGGATTTACTTTAAGCTTATGAAAATGTAGTCACTTGGTAACTTCAGAGAGACATGAATTAAATATACCCAGATTCTTAGAGTTTTTTGGGTCCAAAGAGGCTAAAATGTATACATCGTTGTCATAAAAGAAACACGTAAACTAAAACTTTGAATCAAAGTTGCTAATGGAGCTACATAAATGTTAATTAGAGTGTGGGACAAAATGGCACCTTGTGGAATGCCACATGTAAGTTGATGAACAGTCAAAAGCTTTTGATTCCACTCCACTTGATGTGTCCTCTTCTATAGAAAAGAGTTAAACTAGCTTATGCTAATATCCTGTCTAGGCCTCCCAGTGGCCTACTTCGCTTGTCTGTTCCCTGCTTTGCCTTTGTTCTGTTTAGACCTCCCAGTGATCTATCTGCCTATTCCCTGCTTTGCCTTAATGCTGTTTAGGATCCTGGTGGTCTATCCCAGGCATGTGACCCTTGCTTTGCACTTCATCCCAGTTTCGCCCTTGTTCTACCTTGTTCCTGCCTGTACATCTTACCTTGCTCCTGCTTGTGTGACTTAACTTGTTCCTTGTTTTACCTAGGCCCATCCCTCTACCCACCACAGTGGCCATCCTGCCAGTGCGTTCTTAGCCTTGCTATTCCCGTTCCAGCTTGTCCTGAAACTCCTTGCCTCAGACTTCTCAGCCCTGACTATATCTGGCTTTTGCCTCTATCTTTAGTCTCCTGTTTGGAAAGTCCTGCTGGACATCAGAACCTGGAGGTTCAACCCAAGCGAGATGTGACCAGTTAGGAGAAACTCCTGCCCTGATTTGCTCTGTGTCATGCTGCTCTTCTCCTGCTGGGGGTTTACCCATAATCAGCCTGCCCAGCCTTGACACAATGTAAAGGTTGTGTACTTTTTTTCTGGGATTAGTTAAAACTTAAAATTAACATACTGTAGAAGTAAGAGGGAGAAGTAAGAGGGAGAAACTTTTATTGTTATTTATTGTAATTTATTATGCTTTACACTAGGTCTTCTGATCCCAGGAGCTTATGAACTGTATATATATAGAGGTTTATTTTTCAGGCAATTAGGTGTATTTTGCAGGTACTAAAATTAGGTGTTTATCAGTGTTTTCACCACACGAGTTCAAATTTTTGGCACATTTCTTAGGTGGATTGAATTTAATAAGATGCATATCAATTTATCTTAAAACATGTACATGTTTACATGGTGTGTGTATATGGATAGGGTGGTAGTGCAAGGGGTGTGCATGTGGCTTTGGGGGATGGGGTGAGGAGGTGTGTATTTGTGTGGCTAGAGGGAGTGGCAGGGTGTGTACGACTGGAGGAGATTGAGGCTGGATGGCAGGTTGTTTGTGGCTGGTGGAAGGCTGTGTGTGTGTGGCTTCAGGGCTGGTGGTAGGCTATGCTTTCTCATACTCACAGCTTTTACATGTTCATTCTCTTACACACTCCCTTTCTCATTTATTTATTTATTTATTTATTTATTTATTTATTGTTTTTGTTATACCGAGTTTCATGATAGGCATCACATCAACCCGGTTTACAAATAACAAGGAATGTAAAGCATAACGTAACGTAAAAAACAATATTTTCAATAAGAACCTTGAACTTTAAATACAGTGAATCAGAAAAAGGGAGAGGGAAAGTTACAAAAAACAAGGAAAATAAACTTGGGATGGAAGGGGAGAAATTGAACAGCACAATATTTACATTTCAGCCTATTGATACATTAGAATAGCAAGTGAAAAAATAAGACTATGAAACGGTACATAGGTAATCAAATGAATAAATATGACACAGTTGTGAATGGTAATAGTATGATAAATATTCAGCAGGAATTAGTGAGAGAGGGTTTGAGGTTGGTTGATTCGTGTTTACATTCCATTATTGCATACGAGTTAGTGCTAGTGAGAGGAGGTTTTATTCAAGGCTTGGAAATGCTTTTTTGAAAAGCCAAGTTTTTAGTCTTTTCCTAAATGTTAAAGAGCATGGCTCTTGTCTCAAATCAGGTGGGATCGAGTTCCAGAGAGCTGGACCTGCTGATGAGAAGTACATACAGACACCCATGCTTTCACAAACATTTTCTCTTTCAAACATACATAGATTCTCTCTCCCTGACACCACATACATATATAGACTCTCTCTCTCTCACACACACACACATAGACTGCCAGTATCTCTCACATACACATAGACTCTCAGGTCATCCCCCTCTCTTCCGGCCACAGTGGGATGGGGGACCCCATGATCCCACTGGGCCTCTCTTTTGGCCTATGCCATTGACATCATCCAGTTGCTGCAGGATGCCTTCCTGCACATGAAGTCATGTGCAGGAAGCCACATGACTTCATCAGAGCATCTCCACAATATGCTTATTTTGGGGGGATTTCTGATTAAAAACAAAAAACCCAATTTCCCCTTCGATGGTTTTTTATTGGGGGATTTCATTTTTAACCGAAAATCAGAAACCCTATTTATAATGTGTGTTGTACTTTAAGAGGGCAATTTTCTCACTGCCCGCATTGATGTAAATACCATGGGTACTTCTTATTCACAGAATTTTGAACCAATAATCAAAGGAAAATGATATGCATAATTTTGCTGTGATTATGCACCTCCTTTCTGTGTGGCCAAATTAAAAAAACAAAAAATGCACATAAATTTGAAAAATGCAATCTGCAAATGCTCAGGATAGTCTCCTGACAATGTGGATAAAGCTAAGCACATTGTAGAACAACACACATTCTTTAAACCATATTGAGGGTGAGCAATTTTTAAAAAGTTGATTTGCACAGTAAAAAATGTTTTGTCCACAAAAACCAACACAATTTTTGGAAGTGCACTCCCCTAGAGAACTAGGATACTTCATTTCAGATTAAGTCCATAGCTAGTTTGTGTATTTTTACCAGTTTGTTCATTCAGTACACGTTAGTCATGTTTCATAGGCTCCTCTGAAAAACCAAAATATCATTGAAATAGACAGTGATGAACTTATCCACCATATCATGAAAGATGCTATTAGCTAACAAGATAATTTTCTAAGGAGTTATGCATGTAAATGTAACATACTAACATAGCAATTTTCAAAAGCCAGTTACCTGCATAAGTGCACTTACAACAGGGAAATCCTATGGACAACTGAATGGCATATATGGTAGCAATTTTCAAAAGCCCAATTATATAGGTATAAATGCTTTTTAAAATCAGGCCCTAAGTATTGAAATATTGCAAGTAGATTACAAAGTATGAAGGACATGATCAGATACTTAAAGTGTTCATAAAGGGGCAGATTTTTAAACCAGCACCATGGAGTACATTTGTGCGCATTACCTGGCACACACAAATGTATACCTGATTTTACAACATGTGCGCACTGCCACGCGCATGTTATAAAATCCAGGGTCAGCGCACAAGGGGGTGCACACTTGTGCACCTTGCTCACCGAGCCCTAGGGGAGCCCCGATGGTTTTCCCTGTTCCCTTCAAGGCCTCGGAGGGAACTTTTCTTCTGCTCCCCCCCATCTTCCCCTCCCTTCCCCTATCTAACCACCCCCCAGCCCTACCTAAATCCCCCCCTTACCTTATTTCAAGTATTTACTCCTGCCTTTGGTAGGCATTTCTTGTGCACCCCAGCCAGCTGCCAGCATGCCATCCCCCGGCACAGCCGCTGTACTGGAGGCCTCGGTCCCCGCCCCCGGACCTGTACCACACCCACACCACCTTCCAGCCCCTTTATCAAAGCCCCGGGACATACGTGTGTCCCGGGGCTTGCGCGCGCCACCGAGCCTATGCAAAATAGGCTCGGCGCGCGCAAGAGGGTTTTTAAAGGGTTACGCACATATATTACATGCGTAACCCTTGGTCACAGAGTCCTGCAATAGTTTTATGTATATCATCCTCTGTGACCAAGATCGCATTATAAGCCTCACACAAATCCAGTTTAGTTAAAATGAAGAGAGATGTTCAATTAATTGATTTTATCTATTTGAAAATATTTATTTTTTGCACACATACAGACTTGCTCTGGTGGGCTTCCAAAATTGACACACATAAGTGGATAAAAAGACAATTAAACAGACATTACAATATAAAATAATCAGAAGCAAACAAAACAAACACAGCTATACCTTAAACATAAAGAGCATGTACATAGCTATACATGACAAAAAGCACCAGAAAATCAATGCAACATAGTTCTGACTACTTAAAGGCTTGCTTAAAAATATGAGTCTCTTGTTGCACTGGAGGTGGATTCTTGGGCTGAGATGGGATTGATGCAACCCGTGGCAAGGGCCCATGGGTCCCCACTGTCAGCTGGAGGAGTGGACTGAAACTAGAGGCCACTGGAGCTTCACCTCTATCAGCCCACGTTCCCCTCGGGTTGAGCCTTTGGGTGCCGGGGCCGGCAGGTCAGGCGGGCCTCAAGATAGTATAATGAAGATAGATGGTTCAGCCCAGAGACAGCAGCCAGCAGGTGGCGTAAGTCTATCTAAGACGGGCTGAGGAACTGGAACCCAAGCACCAGGGAACAAGGAGCGACTGAAGGTGCTTGAGCAAAGAAAGGCCAAAGCCTTAAAAGTCCACGTCCAGAGGATAGAGACAGAGGCGGCACTGTCAAACTCAGATGGAGGCTGGCAGCCAATGGAAGCTGTGCGAGCAATGTAGAATTCTGGACAAGAAGGAGTCTATAGCAAGGTTACCCGTAGCAATGGTCAGGCGAAGGCAGGCGTGGTCGGGCATAGCAATGGTAAAGGCATGGAGAAGGCAGGTGTGGTCAGGCGTAGCAATGGTCAAGGCACGGAGAAGACAGGCATGGTCAGGCGTAGCAATGGTCAAAGCACGAAGAAGATTGCCGAGGTCAGATGTAGCAGAGGTCAGGCTTGGAGAAGGCAGGTGAGGTCAGACGTAGCAGAGGTCAGGCTTGGAGATAATCACAAGGCAGAGTCAGGCAAAGCAAAGTCAAAGTCTGTGAAGTCAATCTGAAGCAAGGAACAAGGTAGGAACGAAGAGACAGGAACAATGAGGAATCAGGAACGCAGGGTAGAGATGAATCTCTAGAAGCAATGAGCACGCGATCAACAGGGAACTGAGGAGACCTGTTGCAAAGGCAATGCTTAGGAGCGCTGCCCGAGCTTAAGTATGCTGAGGGTGATGACAACAGCATCCGGGTCCACGGCCAGGTTTTCGCCGCAGGCCCTTTAAAAACATTTAGAGTTGCGCGCTTCTAAGAGGGGGTGCAGCGCTGTCGGTGGCATCTCTCCACGGAGCAAGTGGAGAGGCCTGCTTGGAGGAGGAATCCTGGCTGGAGGTCCTGGGCAGCACAGCAGGACCAGGGACACTGGCAGGGACCCAAGGTTGGAGCCGGCGGCCAACTGCCGCCAAAGCCGGAGAACTGAGCGCTGAGGTCCATCTGGGAAGGTGAGAGGGCTGCGGCTTGGGCTTCCCGTGGGCGGCAAGCGTAACATCTGTAATGCCTTTTTAAATGCTTTTGGAAAGGGGATAGAACAAAACAATTCAGGAAGAGAATTCTATAACTTTGTGCCTGCAATAGAAAAGGCCGGTTCTTTGATTGATGGTATCTCCAGCAGAGTTTTGTTTCTGACTTTAGGGCCCTAGCAGGTTTATAAATACGCAGTATAGCATTGAACCAAAGAACTGAGTCATGGCAAAGACATTTCTGGATCGTAAGAATTTTGTATTATATTTTGCTGTCCACAAGGAGCCAGTGTAGTGCATCCTTGGACCAGGCAAAAGACATGCTGCTGAATTCTATAATATCTGCAAAGAACGGATGCTACAGGCAGGAAGACCTATATAAGGGGCATTACAGTAGCTGAGACTGGTCAAGATTATTGCCTGTAGAACAGTTCAAAAGTCTTGTGGATTGAGTAATAGCTTTAAATGTCTCAAGAGTCAGAGTTTGTAAAATGAGGGTTTTTTTTAACCACTAATTGAATGTGGTTCAATGATACATTTGAACCAATTGTTAAACCAATATATTTTACATGCTGTTTAACTGGGATAGCACATCTGAATTGTAATTGGAAAGTCTGCAGGTAAGTTCCTCATGCTTATGAGAATAATAAAATCAGTTTTATTAATATTTATTAGAAGCCTATTATGGGATAACCAGAGTTTCACAGATTTCAGGAATAAGGATAGGCATTTGAGGATGAAAGGTCATTGGTGCTGGAAAGAGATAAAGAGCTGAAACTCTATGGTTTATACCAAGACCTGCCAGTAATTTGCAGTGGGGAGTAAGGTATATGTTGAATAGTGTGGCAGAAAATGACGACATGTTAGACATTACAGGGTACCAATCAGAAGTAAAGTCCCAAGTTGAATCTGGTAAAAATGACCAGATAGGTAAGATGAGAACCAGCCCAAAATGGATCCAGCAATTCCCAGAGACTAGAAACGATGCATCAACCTAATAAATGAAGGTTGACCGACGTGCCGCAAATGCGCAGTAGAGAGCAGCTCTACCGCGCATGCGAGCACGCCATCTTTAAAGATGGCGCAGGCCATCCAGTGCTCCTACCTTGTGACAGGGGCCGGCCAATGGCACGGATACCCTGTCACATGGTAAGGGCAAAGGGCCATCGGCGCCATCTTTATGAGTGGCAACCGACGGCCCGAGAATGGAGATCGCTCCCGGGACCACCCCTAGACCACCAGGTAATTTTAAAATGTTTTGGGGGGATCGGGAGGGTGGGAGAAGCTAAGGGGTCATCTTTAAAGGGTCGGGTGGGGCGTTTTTTAATCGGGCCATCGCGCCATTTTGGAGTGGCAGTCAAAATGACGCCGATTGCCCGAGAGCGGGAGATCAGTCCCCGTGCCCCCACTGGACCACCAGGTACTCGTAAAAAGTTTTGGGGGGGTTCAGGGGGGGGTGGGGGAAGGTAAGGGGTCAATTTTAAAGGGTCGGGCCTCACTAAAAAAAAATTAACGATGTGAATCGGAACCGATTCCGATTCCGATGCACATATACAGTTACTCTGGATAAAAGAATTCAAAGAGTTGTTCAGGGTATAAAACTTGAAGCAGTCAGAAGGAAAAAAAGAGTGCGACTTTGGATTTTTTCCTTGCACGTGACTATAGAGAGACAACAGCGAACTGCTTCAGATATCTGGTAAAGATATAATCATTTATTCAAGTATATGAGAACCTTTAAATTGCTATTGTTTCTAGATTGGCAGATGTATTAGAAATGCATTGATTCATTAATTGAAAAGATGACATTGATTGATATTTACCTGATTTTAATAATTTTGGTTACCTTATTAATGGTTATCACATTGATTGTAGGATATACTCTGGTAAAGTTAAGACTTGAACATAAAAATGTTTCTTAGTCATTTAGAGATTTTTATTGATACTTTTCTTTATCTGAAATAAAGAAAATATTTTTTTACTACAAACTGACTGGTTTATTTTAAATGCATGTTGTGCTGCATGAATTATTGGTGAATAAAGTTCTGTGGTAGATATGAACATACATCTCTGAAATTAAACAATAAACTTTTTGTCTCTAGGCAGAAAGGGTAAGGGGGAGGATGTAAGTGAGGGGTTTTCATTCAAGCAGGATTCCCTGGTAATAATTTTAAATTCTGCTAGTGGTAGAAACCTCAATACTTATATTCAAACCGTTTACAGACTCTTGAATCATTTCCATTATTAAAACAGTTGTTATTTACTACACTACATATGTGTGCCTGAGAACACAATCTATAAATTACACCATTTTAAGAGCCTCTGATGCAGCCAAAAGGGTGAAACTTGGCCTGAGTCGGGCGGGCACTGTTGTATTAATAAATAATCTTTCCAAGGCATCGGTCTTGTTTTTCTTTTTTCTCACCCCCAAAACAGGCCATTTATTGTTAAAAAATAAATTGTGTGCCGGGAGAACCCCGTCCCCCACTCCTTGTTCCAACTTCCCCTTAGACTTTTATCTAGACTTTTTTCTTTTATCTCTGTCAGACAACATTCTCATGAATCTAGAAAACAAACATCCCTGCTTGCTCATCCTCCTTGATCTTTCGGCCGCCTTTGACACGGTCAACCATGATCTCTTCAATGCTTGATCTAGACTGGAAACAATTCATTGCAACTTCTACATATAGACATGGACATAATTTGGACCTAATATTCTTTAATCCTGATTTTATTTTGACCTCAGCATCTCAAATTGATATAACTAACATTCTTTGAGCTGATCACCATTTAGTTGAATGTCTTTAAAACCTCATATTTTGCCAACATTGAAAAACATTTTTGGGGTAGATATTTAAAAGCCATTTAGATGAATAACTCACAAGTTATCCATGTAAATGTTTTAAATTATAGCTGGATATGTTGTTGTCTGACTAAAATTTAGCGAGTTTTCAAAGAGGTATTTTGAGGACGTTCTGGGGAGGGGTCCCATTATCTGGTTAACTTAGCCAAATATTGGGTTTTTCCATTGTTAGCTGCATAATTTTAAACCTGCTGGAAGCAGATCTAAAGTTATATGGCCTTGTGGGGCCTTGTGGGGGCTGTATAACTTTATACTTAACTGAATATTTTCAAAAAATAATCTATCCAGTTTAGTTAGGTTCCCTTTAAAAAAAAACAAAACAACACATCGCAGCCTGTCTCCCACCTCCCTCCCACCTGAGTTGCAAAGGGCATTTGATGACGAACATGCCACCCCCCAAAACTGGCCATTTATTGTTAAAAAATACATTTTTGTGTGCCTGGAGAACCCCCCCCACCCCCCACCCTTTTTCCAACTTCCCCTTAGAAGTAAAAATTGTCAAGCAATGGCAGAGGCATCATTAGAAGCACCGGGCTCGGATTGTGGTAGCCTCCTACCTCAATCCTGGAGAGCAACTTTAAATAAATATATGGAGCAGAGGGTGGGCAGGGGGAGAACTGAAAGGGTTAGGGTGGGAATTGTGCCTATGATATGGCAATTTTTACACCTATTTATTTATTTATTTATTTATAACTTTTTTTATACCGAAGTTCAGGTAACAGAATTACTTATCACTCCGGTTTACATTATAACAAGTAGAAAACAATGCCAACATATTTATTTATTTATTTATTTATTTATTTATTTAGGGTTTTTATATACCGACTTTCTCGATATATATATATCAAATCAAGTCGGTTTCCAAATAACACAACTGTCGCCGGGGGCGTTACATTGAACAATAAACATAGTATTGAACAGAGAACGTGTATCGTTACATTAAACAGTCAACAGAATATTGAACAAAGAATGTAAATCAATTAATATTAAGTATTAAATGTAAAATAAAATATATAAAAATATATACATATGTCTTACAATGAACAAGGAAGTGAACAACTTGGATAATATAAAATAACATAACTAGGAACAGTAGCAGTATGCACTATTAGAGCGAGACTAAGCGCATAGGGAGGGAGGTTTTCTAATGGGGGGGGGGGAGGGGGAAGGAAGGAAGGTTGTTCGTGGAGGGGGGAAGGAGGGAGAAATTTCTTATTGATGAGTACAAACATGAGCATAGGTTCTGGACGTCAACAGTATGAAAACAGTCTATGGGAGCTGTGAAAGACTAAGTAAGTTAAGGGAATGCTTGACCGAATAGCCATGTCTTGAGTCTTTTTTTGAACGTGTTGGGGCAATGTATCAGCCTTAGCTCCGGAGGAAGCAGATTCCACTGTTTGGGGCCTGCTGTGGATAGAGCTCTTTTACTTAAAGATGTTTTCATGGGAGGTGCATGTAGAGTTCCTCTTTGTGCTAATATATAATATACTATATTATATTTACATGTGAAACTCCTTTAAAAAATCACTTGTTAGTGGATAATTCACTATTGCTCCACAAAATTCCTAGCAACAGATAGCATTATTCAACATAGTGTCAGCATTGCTAGTAAAAGGTATAAATTGCCAAAATCAGTCAGTCTTAGATATTTTAGTCAATTTTTATATAGAATTTAAAACATGATGGTTAGGGTTTTATTTGGTTCTTTCTAGCAAGAAGCAGCCACTTCTTGTCTATGAACTGTGTAGGGGTGTGCATTCATTTCCTACGTATTTGTAATCCACAACGTATAGGGCCATATTCGTTGTATTTGTGGGGAAGCGAAATGTATCGTGATTCCCCACAAATACAACGAATCTTCGCCGAATTATTCGGCCGTCTAAATGAGCCAATTTAAACAAACCCCCTCACCCTGGTGGTCCAGCGGGGGGTCCGGGAGCCATCTCCTGCACTCACACCCATGGCTGCCGGTATTCAAAATGGTGCTGATAGCCTTTGCCCTTACTATGTCACAGGGGCTACCGGTGCCATTGGTCAGCCCCTGTCATATGGTAGGAGCACAAGATGGCGCTGGCCATCCATTGCTCCTACCATGTGACAGGGGCTGACCAATGGCACCAGTAGCCTGTTAAAAATCCCATTTGTTTACAAGAACAACTCTGAATCTTTTACGTTTCTTTTTTTATTATATATCATTCATATACTATACATAAGCAACAGGAAAATGGATATACAGACAGAGAAAGAATAATCCTACATACTTACATAATGGCTATAGCTAGTACATTTTCTCGCGCAGGAACATTCATGCTTTTTAAAAAACTGCTTCTTATCAGCTCTACTTATAACAGGTTAAAAAAAACCAAAATCAGCACGCCTTCTGGCTTCTGCTTGCAAAATTCACACAACAAAGTTTATTACGCTTATGCTATGTCTCCCTCTTATCTCAACTCTCCCTTGCATCCTTCCCAGATAAGCCGCTTCGTACCCTTGCCGCGCTGTCTCCTCCTCCTCCTCCTGTGTCTCACATTGTTATCTCTGAGGTCCTGCAAGAGTTGTTTATAACTTCTTTTTGCAAAGTCTGGCATTCAAGGCAGGCCTGGTATTTTTCCTTCAGCAGAAATACCATCAGTATACTCAGCAATTGGTGAAGAAGCCGGGAATTGAACCCGGGTATCGACATTCCTCCCTTGAGTCAGAAGATTTTTTCTAGGCTCACACTGATGTTCAATTCTTCACACAGGGGGTCAGTAAAGTGATGAGGGCCGTTCTTCATTATCTGGGGAAGAATCTTTCCTTACCACCTCCCTTTTAACTGCTCTCACTTGCCTCAACCCTCCTAACTCTGACATGATTTGTGGTATGCACTATGCAAGCAGTGTCCAGGTTAACATTGCTATAGGCTATCATATTTCTCTTTATAGATTCTGGTCGTTTCCAGATTTTACAAGTTAAACAATAATTCCAAATAATTAATGCAATATTACTTAGTAGAGGTAGTAATAATGGATGAGTATGCCATTTTAAATATTTGTCAGTTGAGAGAGAGTTTCCGGTGAAAATATCCCACCATTGATGGGATAGGTCAATTTTAATTTTTACAGCAAGGCGATTTATTGCCTGTTTGACAAATCTAGCTTGAACAACAGCTTGTTCCATACCTTGTTTAACTTGTTAGAGGTGGTTACTGCTTTCCTCAATATAGTATAATTAATTTGCCATAAGGGCCATTCAATATATGTAAATCCCTGCAGTCTGGTTACATTTTTCTTCAAACCACCAAACTTCATTCACGTTTTTATAACATTTACTGATATATTGGGTTCCAATTTCTACATAATATTCAGACTGTGAAGATCGTACATCAAAAGTGCAGATATCATTTATCTGCAAACACGGTTCAAACAATGGGGATTCCCAAGGACTTTGATACATTATTTCATCTGTATAGTTTGATTTTGCTCATTCACCCATTTACCTAATAATTCGGGTTGCCAGAATGTAATATTGTTATTAAGGTACCATGCTGGTCTAATTTATTTTATAAATGTCAATCAGGCCTAAACAATCAAATTTAGAACAGTGGCCATGTCATCCTTGGATATGAGGTGCTGGAATCGCGTGTTATGTATTACTTTGGTCAAATGTATGGATGTTTGATTAGTAAAAAGACATTAACAAATCTGTTAGGTCATTTAATAATGTTTTCTTCTGTATATACCGTAAATGTAAATCTGGGAGGATAGGTAACCACAAGAAAAAAGAAAACAACAAAAACTACTGTTTCAAAAATCTAGTCTAGGTCTAAACCATTAACACAGAGAAGAGCAACTACAAAGCACTAAAACTGCATCAATTCTAACGGTATCAATAATGTGAGAATCAAAATAATAACAATTGCAAATAACAGTGTGACTAGGTACTACTAAGTGTATCACAATCAAGGTTCATCATAATTATCAGTTATTACATTTCAAAGAGATATACATATTACTTAAAAACATTGTCTAAATAAGGCCACCCCCAAGGAACAAGGAAATTCTGAGCACTTCAGTCCATAAAATGAAAGATTCAAGGTATCTTCTGTGGCAAAGGTGGGATGACTTCAAGTTATGAGGTCAATGACAAATGAAGTGAATATGTCTTGCAGCACAGCACTCTGGAAGCTGTCCTCGAAGTACTACAGCTGCATTCCCAACACTAATCAGATGTTTGTGTGTATGGATTAATACCTGATATAAGGTGAATAAAAACCAAAAATAAGTTATTAAGAAACTCTACAATAAACATCGATAAATTCCCATATGCAATAATTCCTATATACACTATTCATATGGATATCCAATATTATTTTATCATAATTCAAAGAAATAGCTACATATTATCTAATCCCTTTTGTTTTCCCATTTTTCTATAAAGAAATACAATATTCAGATAAAAGCAACCCAGATGCTTAGACGTCCTTTCACTCAGACTGTCACACATCACACACTGTCACACATCTATTCATTGCACAAAAGACAAACAACAGTTAACACATGTTGTGAGCTCAAAAATCAAATCAAAAAGTAAAGTTAGACCAGAAAAAAACTGAAAAAATGTTTGAATTGGCCGAGGTAAAACAAAAATCAGAATTCTGTTTAAAAGAAAATAACCTGGAAAAATCTGGAAAACATTTTGATTACTGGCAGCCGACGGCCCGAGTGCAGGAGATCGCTCCTGGACCCCCACCAGGGACTGACTGGACCACCAGGGACTTTTGGCAAGTCTTGGGGGACCCTCCTGACCCCCATAAGACTTGCCAAAAGACCCTGGTGGTCCAGCAGGGGTCCGGGAGTGATCTCCTGCACTCGGGCCATTGGCTGCCAGTAATCAAAATGGTGCTGATAGCCTTTGCCCTCACTATGTCACAGGGGCTACAGGTGCCATTGGTCAGCCCCTGTCACATGGTAAGAGCACAAGATGGTGCCGGCCATCCATTGCTCCTACCATGTGACAGGGGCTGACCAATGGCACCAGTAGCCCCTGTGACATAGAAGGTCAAAGGCTATCGCTGCCATTTTGAATACCAGTAGCCAAGGGTGTGAGTGCAGAAGATGGCTTCTGGACCCCCCGCTGGACCACCAGGGAATTTTGGTAAGTCTTGGGGGGGTCAGGAGGGTGGGGGGGGGGTGTACTTAATTCAATTTTAGCCGGGAAACAAATAAGAATTAATGCATGTACATATCGGGGGGCCCCCCTTGCCGAATGCAACGTTTCTACCCCCCCGACGAATATGAATCCCGAATGCAACATATGGCATCCCTCTGCACATCCCTAGAACTGTGTACAAAACTAGAAGCCATAGCAGGAACCCAATTCGAAGGGGATGGGTGGTGGAAAATTAGTAGGATAGACTTGAACTTGTCTGTACAAAACAATAAGCACAGGAACTCAAACCATAAAGACCATAATAGGAAGTACTGAGAGCAGAAGATGTCATAGAGAGGGCACAAACAGCATTGAGACATGCCCTGCTAAAGATTTCAATTGGTCATGACTTATGAAGCATCTGAAATTCAGATGATATAAATCTTAGATGGGGTTAGATATTTCTGTTATCTGACTGGCCACATAGGGCAAGTAGTGCACATGTGGTAATCTTGTATAAAAGTCTTGTGTGATTCATTGTTTTCTCATTATTTTGGATCCTTTAGAGAAAGACTATAGGATTGGAAGGCTAGTCCTCTGAAGACTCTAGCTCACAGTGGGAGATCATGTCTCTCCTGCCAGCAAAGAAGGCCCTTCAAAATAATCAGGTGAGATTCCAGAGAGATTGGGGCGTTGAATCTTTTTTGGGGAGAAGGGAAACTCTGTAGAATCATTCCATCCCAAGTTTATTTTCCTTGTTTTTTGTAACTTTCCCTCTCCCTTTTTCTGATTCACTGTATTTAAAGTTCAAGGTTCTTATTGAAAATATTGTTTTTTACGTTACGTTATGCTTTACACTCCTTGTTATTTGTAAACCGGGTTGATGTGATGCCTATCATGAAACTCGGTATAACAAAAACAATAAATAAAATAAATAAATAAATAAATTTTACTGGGGGAGGGGTTTGTACTGCAGGTGGTGGATCAAGGTTTTTGGAGGGATTGTGGCAAGGGGGATAAGATATTTGGAGGTCCATATTCAAAAGCATTTAGCTGGCTAACTCAGAAGTTAACTGACTAAATGAATATTTGGACACATATCTGGCCAAATTCTAGCTGTCTAATAGGCAGCTGGGGGAGTAACTGGGAGGAATTGAATTTGCCAGTTAAGTCAATTGGCTAATTCCGTTATTCAGAGTTAGCAGGATAACTTAGCCAGCTGAGTCATTCAGAGCAAACAGCTGTCCTAATCTTAGCCAGCTAAGCTTAAGATAGTAGATTATATTCAAAAGTGTAGCTACACTATTGAATATACCTCAAAAGTTAATCAGATAAGTTTATTCAGCTAACTTTGCTATATAGACTCTGTCTGAATATGTTCTTTCTAGGTGTGTAAGTTCCGTTGAAAATGTCCTAAATCTATGCAGTAAAAATTTGGTTTCTTAAATTAGACACAGCCTTATTTTCATAGATACAGAATGTGAAAAAGCCTTAGTAAGACAGGTCTAATATAGGAGAAAAAAATTCAGGGGTAGATATTCAGAAATATCTGGTAAAGTAAGTAAGCTGGATAACACTTATCCAGCTAACTTACAAGGGATATTCAGCAGCACAGTTATGCCGCTGAATAATTCTTAATGAGTCACAAGTTAGTTGGATAAATCTTATCTGGCTAATGTTAGACTTGCTATTAAGCAGATCTAATGTATCCATTTAACTTAACTGGATAAGTTTGCATATTATTAGTTATCTGGCTGCCTGATTCACTAAGGCTTTTTACCCATTCTATGTCTATGGGAAAATACCTTAATGAATCAGGCCCTAAGTTAGCTGGATGCATAAGCTCCTCCCCAGAATTCCCATATCCCGCCTACAACTTATCCCGCTAACTACTTAGCTGGCTAATTGATGGCCCTTAAATGGGACAGGATATTCAGTCACCATCACTCAGCTGGATAATTATGTACTTATACAGCTAAGTAACGCTGAATATCGACCTCTTAGTTCATAAGCTCCTTAACCTCTTCTTTATCCACAACAGATCAAATTATGAAAAATTATCCTGTATGATTAATAACACTCTCTGATGGCACATTGGTGGAAATGCCTGTCTGCTATTATTATAAGTATATACTTCATGTTTCTACTAGTTTACTGATATCGGCTGCCTCTTCTTATTTCTACATAATTATCTCTAATTCCCAAAAGAAAGCAGTAGCAAAAGTCAAATTCATTGGAAATGAGACACTGTCACTTGGAGCACAATGCCACAGATCCTCTGGTATTCACGGCATGTTGCGCATTCATACACTGATTACAGGGGCCAAATTGTCTTGCTGCGACACACAGCAGCACTATGCCAGCCACAGCAGAAGCTGAAAAAATTACTAGTCCCTCTGTGCTAATGCTGTACCGGTGAGCATGCTTTCATTGGAGCCTACGTCATTATGACTATGCCTCTCAGTGAGAGAGTGGCTATCTACAAGAACAGTATCTGAATTCAAGAATGCATGGGACAAGTGCAGGGGATTTCTGAGGCAATGGGCAGGGATTGAAGTGGATGAGAAGATGAAATGAGCCATATTGTCTTTTTCTGCCATCATGTTTTCCCACTTCTACCTACTTTCTCTTACAGGTGTCCATACCAGACCACCACACTTCATACTCTTCCTCCTCTTTCTATGTTTTTAAAGCAATTTTCTTTTCTATTCTTCTCATGGCCTTTTCTCAGTGCTCTCTTGCGCTTTACTGATGTTAAAGTATTCACCTTCTACTCTTTATGTTTTTTTTTTATTTTTCTCAGTTCCTATTCCCTCCTCCAAACACATACAGGGAAAATCAACCCAACTTTCACCACTGAAGCTGTTCTGAAATGGCATAGGAGATGAAGCTCAGCATCTTCAGAAGGCTTGGGAACCGTTGCGCTATGTAAATGTGTTATTTCTGCCATATTTCATCATAAATGGAAACAGGCTGATCCACGCCTGTGATTTACTTCTCAAATTCCTGGCAATCTATCCCAGTTATTTTTGGATCACTAAATCCTGATCACCCATAGATTGAAGGAAATTGATTTTTTTTTTTTTAAATTGTTCTCGTCTCAAATCAAACACATACTATCCTACAGTGTAGATTAGCACAGATGACGTCTTTGTGGTACACAATCCCTTTTCCTTCATGTGCTCAAACAGCTTTTGGACAATATTGGGGAAGAAACTCAGGGGAAGCAACTGATTAGATTCTGGCAAGAAGGACCAAACATCTGCTTCACACAAAAGACATCTGCATATTTCACATTTATTTTTCATAATTTGCAGAAGCAACCTGCCAAAATTTAGCAAGGGAGTATAAACTAGAACATAATTAGCTAAAGTTTGCTTGCTTTAGAAGTATTAGCATAAAGCACAGTAGCTCACCTGGGAGAACATCAAGGAATGTGCACAACTTCAGTTTGCTTTTGTAAATTCAATTTTAGGTGCCTCATGCCAGGGCAAAACACCCAATGCTATCATGCATATTGGAAAGGCAGGGATTTGCCAGCCAACTCATTACTATACTCTGTTGTTCTTATTTCATATACAGAAAGTCCATCAAGTCATCAGTGAAATACTGTGGGTGTTTGCCGAATAAAAATTAATTCACAGAAAGTTTAAAATGCACATTTCTGCAAAGCAATAATGCCAGCTGAAAATGTTCCAGTACTAGAGTATATAGATTTTTTGTTAAATTAAAAATGTATATCAGAGGGTAGAGATGACATTCAGGCATCTGGATTTTCTTAATCAATGTAATTTATGCTTTATTGGTTTATCTCATTCTATTACAATGCACAATAATATATGGTGATTATAATATACATAAATGATTGGTGCAGCAGTCCTCACATAGCAATTCTATGGCCTATTAACATGCTAAAATCTTACTGTGAGGAGTTATTTCAAAGCTGTTATTTTCAAAACAACCTAAATTACTTAGCTAAAGGAATCTGGGAAATCTATTTCTTTGCACTTGGAGAGTTGATTCACCCCTGCTATTTTTGGAGGGGACTATCAGGAGGAAATTCGGGTATTAGGGAGATATTTGAACTGCTCACGGAGTAGGTCAATATAGCGAAAATAAATTGGGGTGTGCAGAAAAAGGAGCCACCATAGATGCTGCATGAATACCCCCCCTCCCCCCACCCCAGGGCTCTGTCCATGAACTGGCTCACCTATACCAATGAGGGCATGGGAGTGATAATTTTGAAACCTCCTGCACTGGTTTACAATCTGCGGGTACTTTTTGCCCAATGACTTTTCACCAGATTTCAAAGAGAAAAATGCACATACATTCCATTGAAAACTACCCCACCAAAACTATCCACATACATTTACACTTGCTAATGTGTGTCCATAGTTTTGTTTTTTTTTGTTTGTTTGTTTGTTTTTTTTTTGGGGGGGGAACACATGCTTACTTTTGAGAAAGTAAAAGTATGCTTGGTAATTCACAACTCTACCCCTGGGAATTTCTGAAAGTAAAATGTGTGGCTTGGCTGCACATTTTACTTTCTGTATCCAGCGCGCATACCTAATAGGGCCATCAATGTGCATTTGCATGTTGAGGACGCTATTAGGTGCCGCGGGTTGAACGCGTGTTTTCCTCCCCTTACTGAATAAGGGGTAAGGGAAAACGCGCGTCCAATAGCAGGCTAACAGTGCACTCCGTCGGAGCGCACTGTACTGTATCGGCCTGATTATATGGTAAAATATTTAAAGTGCTATTAAATAGTAAGGGGCGGATTTTCAGAGCCCTGCTCGCGTAAATCCGCCCAAAACCGGGCGGATTTATGCGAGCAGGGCCCTGCGCGCCGGGAAGCCTATTTTACATAGGCCTCCCGGCGCGCGCAGAGCCCCGGGACTCACGTAAGTCCCGGGGTTCTCCGAGGGGGGCGTGTCGGGGGCGTGTCGGGGGGCGGGCCCGGTCGTCGCGGCGTTTCGGGGGCGTGTCGGAGCGTTTTGGGGGTGGGTACGGGGGCGTGGCTACGGCCCGGGGCAGTCCGGGGGCGTGGCCGCGCCCTCCGTACCCGCCCCCAGGTTGCGGCCCGGCGCGCAGGAGGCCCGCTGGCGCGCGGGGATTTACGCCTCCCTCTGGGAGGCGTAAATCCCCCGACAAAGGTAAGGGGGGGGGGTTTAGACAGGGCCGGGCGGGTGGGTTAGGTAGGGGAAGGGAGGGGAAGGTGAGGGGAGGGCAAAGGAAAGTTCCCTCCGAGGCCGCTCCGATTTCGGAGCGGCCTTGGAGGGAACGGGGGTAGGCTGCGCGGCTCGGCGCACGCCGGCTATACAAAATCCATAGCCTTGCGCGCGCCGATCCAGGTTTTTAGCAGATACGCGCGGCTCCGCGCGTATCTACTAAAATCCAGCGTACTTTTGTTTGCGCCTGGAGCGCAAACAAAAGTAGGCTATTTGCGCGCCTTTTAAAATCCGCCCCTAAGGTTTTTAACTCTGTCCTAAAATTTTCAAATCAGATTGCATTCATACATTTTTAGGAAGCAAGTTCCACAGGGTTGATGCTATAACTGAAAAAGCTCTTTTTCAGGTCAACTGCTTTCTATATTCTTGAGTAGTAGGTATCATCAATAAATGCACCCTGGCAGACCTTAAAGCACATGTAGGCATGTACCACTTTAATTTTTCAGAAATACACACAATCAGAATTTAACAATTTGGGCTGGATTTTAAAAGGGTTACGTGTGCCAGGTCTATTTTAAAAAGGCCCGGCAGCGTGAGTAAAGCCACGGGATGGGTGGAAGTCCCAGGGCTTTACTAAAGGGGTGGTCTGGAGGCGGGGCGGTCCAGGGGCGGGGTCAGAGGATCGCGTGCTGGCAAGCTTCCGGCGTGCGCTACTTGCGCCTGCCCAGAGGCAGGCGCAAAAGGTAAGATAATTTTGGGGGAGGTTAGAGGAGGGCTGGGGGGGGAAGGTTAGGGGAAGATGTGGGAAGCTTAGGCTAGGGGGGATAGAACAGGGAAAGGCAGTGTTGCTCAGCGCGCCCAAGGTGCATAATTGTGCACCCCCTTGCGCACGCCAACCCCCGATTTTATAACATAAAATTGGGTGTACATGTGCACGCACACATGTAGGTCGCGCATGCTTCTTTTAAAATCTACCCCTTTATGAATACTTGTGAAAAGTTTAAATTGAGTGCAACTCTTTATTGGTAACCAATGTAGGTCACCCATTATTGGGAGTTAAAACCCCCAGTTAAAATCTGTGCTGCCACATGGTGAACCAGTTAGAGGACTCTGAGGAGCTTTTCAGGAAGTGCTACCCAAAAACTATTGCAGTAGTCGAGATGACCAAGCATCAGGGATTGCACCTCTGTTCTAAACATGTCTATAGGCAATATGTAGCCCAATACTCAGAAAAACTTACCCAGATAAGTTGTACTAATCTGGCTAAGTGACGCCACTGAATATCCGGCTATGCTCAGCAGGTTTTTAGCCGGATAACTCAGGGGTGAGGAATAGGCAGATCAGGGAAGAGTTGAGTTAGCCAGGTAAGTTATCTGCCTAATTCTGTTATTTAGAATTAGCTGGATAACTTATTTGGCTAACTCTGATCAGGTCACAGGGCTGTCTTAAATTTAGCTGGATACAATTATTCAGCTAACTTTAACATAGCTGAGTATATTCAGTAGGGATGTGAATCGTGTCCTCGATCGTCTTAACGATCGATTTCGGCTGGGAGGGGGAGGGAATCGTATTGTTGCTGTTTGGGGGGGTAAAATATCGTGAAAAATCGTTAAAAATCGTTAAAAATCGAAAAATCGAAAAACCGGCACATTAAAACCCCCTAAAACCCACCCCCGACCCTTTAAATTAAATCCCCCACCCTCCCGAACCCCCCCCAAATAACTTAAATAACCTGCGGGTCCAGCGGCGGTCCGGAACGGCAGCGGTCCGGAACGGGCTCCTGCTCCTGAATCTTGTCGTCTTCAGCCGGCGCCATTTTCCAAAATGGCGCCGAAAAATGGCGGCGGCCATAGACGAAAAAGATTGGACGGCAGGAGGTCCTTCTGGACCCCCGCTGGACTTTTGGCAAGTCTCGTGGGGGTCAGGAGGCCCCCCACAAGCTGGCCAAAAGTTCCTGGAGGTCCAGCGGGGGTCAGGGAGCGATTTCCCGCCGCGAATCGTTTTCGTACGGAAAATGACGCCGGCAGGAGATCGACTGCAGGAGGTCGTTCAGCGAGGCGCCGGAACCCTCGCTGAACGACCTCCTGCAGTCGATCTCCTGCCGGCGCCATTTTCCGTACGAAAACGATTCGCGGCGGGAAATCGCTCCCTGACCCCCGCTGGACCTCCAGGAACTTTTGGCCAGCTTGTGGGGGGCCTCCTGACCCCCACGAGACTTGCCAAAAGTCCAGCGGGGGTCCGGAAGGACCTCCTGCCGTCCAATCTTTTTCGTCTATGGCCGCCGCCATTTTTCGGCGCCATTTTGGAAAATGGCGCCGGCTGAAGACGACAAGATTCAGGAGCAGGAGCCCGTTCCGGACCGCTGCCGTTCCGGACCGCCGCTGGACCCGCAGGTTATTTAAGTTATTGGGGGGGGGTTCGGGAGGGGGGGGGATTTAATTTAAAGGGTCGGGGGTGGGTTTTGGGGGGGTTTTAGTGTGCCGGCTCACGATTCTAACGATTTATAACGATAAATCGTTAGAATCTGTATTGTATTGTGTTCCATAACGGTTTAAGACGATATTAAAATTATCGGACGATAATTTTAATCGTCCTAAAACGATTCACATCCCTAATATTCAGTGGTGCTGCTGCTGCACTGCCGAACATCCTAAGTTAGCCTGGTAAGTATAGCCAGCTAACTTGCCGAACAGCACAGTGGCTGAATATGGACTCCATGGATTTTAGTTGTCTAAGCAACTTGGGTTTATAAAACGGAGCTTTTGCTACTTATTGCACATGTGGTTTCATGGTTAATTGGTAATTATTACAACAATAAGATTCCCTGCTTTTCGTAAGATGGTTAAAGACATACCTTCAAAAAGTATTGAAATGGTGTCAGAAGGCAATGAACATTTTCCAACCATTAACAATTGTACTTTTAGGATATTTAAGAGCAAATCTTGCCTAGATACTGGCAAAGAAATGACTGCGGAAATACACCTATAGTGCTACAAGGGATATAGAATTGTATATCATCCATGTAGATTTTGAGTTCTATTTTAAAAGGAGCTCACGACTGTCCATATGCGTGCTGTTCCCGGAACCCACACATGGACATGCCGATTTTATAGCATGCACACGCTAGCGTGCACATGTTATACATTCCGATGGCCGTGCGCACATGCGCACCGGATTTTAAAATCCACACGCGCAGGGCGGGGTAATCTTTTGTAAATACACACAGCAACGCAATCAAGCCTCTCCCAGTTCCCTCCCAGTCTGTTCCAATTAAGGAGCGGACTGGGAGGGAGCTTCTACAATTAAGGAGCAGACTGGGAGGGAACTTTCCTACCTCCCTGCCTAACCTTACTTCCCTTTCCCCTCTCCACCTTGACCATTAAACCCTACCTAGCTACCCAAAATGTTTTTATTTTACTATTTACAGCTCTTCCGGACAGAAGTATTTCCGTGCACTGGTGCGCGCTTCCCCAGGACAGAGGCTAATGGCCACTGTCCTGGTCCGCCCCCACCCCTCCCCTCCTCGCCCAGACTCTTTGGAGAGGCCTGGCACTTGTGTGCGCACTGGGGTTTATGCATGTGATCAGGCCTGTTATAAAATGTGCGCGGTGCGTGCAAGGCCTGGCCACACGTGTAAACCCTGGTATTTGCGTACGCGGGCCTTTGAAAATTTACTTGATAGTGTATTGCTTCCAGATTTTTTAGGAGTAATGCAAAATGGAGATAAGAAAATAAGTTATGCCCTCACTTGCTCCTGGCTACCAGATAGGAAAAATTTAAACCAATGCAATAGTGGCAGACATACCTAAAACCAGCTCCTTCACCATCAGTAGTGTGCTAAACAACATAGTGATATGCTGCAACATACTGCTGGGTCTATGTGGGGAGAAAGGGTGGCAGACAAATGATGGTTCAGCTAATATGTCATATGCATGGTGCTGTAGGGGTGTGCATTCGTTTTGAACTTAAATGGAAAACGCAACTTATTTTTTTTTTTAACTTAAAAAAAAGATGAGGCTTAAACGATCGGATTTCCAACTTATTCAACATAGCTATGTTGAATACGTTGGAAATCGCGATTGTTGATCTAAATAAAAATTTAAACCCCTCACCCTCCTTAATCCCCCCCCCCCCCCAAGACTTACCAAAGCTGGCCAAAAGTTCCGTGAGGGTCCGGGAGCGGACGCGTGGGGAATCACGTGACGTCCGCGTCACGTCGGAGTGACGCGGCGTCACGTGATTCCCCTCGGGTTCGCTCCCGGAACCCTCGTTGGGCCCAAAAGGCACTTTTGGCCAGCTTGGGGGGGTCAGGAGGCTTGGGGGGGTCCGTCGGAGCGCACTGTCAGCCTGCTCTGGACGCGTGTTTTCCCTTACCCCTTATTCAGTAAGGGGAGGAAAACACGCGGCCCACCCGCGGCACCTAATAGCGCCCTCAACATGCAAATGCATGTTGATGGCCCTATTAGGTATGCGCGCGGGATCCAGTAAGTAAATGTGCAGCCAAGCCGCAGATTTTACTCTAAGAAATTAGCGCCGACCCAAAGGTCGGCGCTAATTTCTTCCGGCGCCAGGAAAGTGCACAGAAAAGCAGTAAAAACTGCTTTTCTGTGCACCCTCCGACTTAATATCATAGCGATATTAAGTCGGAGGTCCCCAAAAGTAAAAAAAAATAAAAAAATAAAAAATAAATTTGAATTCGGCCCGCGGCTCGTGGGTTAAAAACCGGACGCTCAATTTTGCCGGCGTCCGGTTTCCGAGCCCGTGGCTGTCAGCGGGCTCGAGAACCGACGCCGGCAAAATTGAGCGTCGGCTGTCAAACCCGCTGACAGCCGCCGCTCCAGGCCAAAAGGAGGCGCTAGGGACGCGCTAGTGTCCCTAGCGCCTCCTTTCCCTCGTTTGCACCGCGTCGCCTAATTTGCATGCTGAAGCATACTGGATAGCTCGCACCGGCGAAGGGCCGGTGCGTGCGCCGGGAGAGCGGGCGTTCGTCCGCTCTCCCGTGGTTTTACAGTATCGGGCTGTAAGTAAGGCTGAGAGACATCATCATCCAGGACTGCAGAAGGCTTTCCCGCTGCGGCCCCTTTAAAGTCAGCGAAGGTACACACCTAAGGTAGGCAGGCTAGAACTAGGAGATGGCAGCATCTCCCCTCGATGCATGTGGGGTGACCCGACTGGGACCGGAGGAGGCCGCGGAGCTGCTGGAGGGGCCTGGGAGCACAGCAAGAGCACAAGCATGTAGACGACTGCCTACTGCTGCCAAGGAGGAAGGACCAGGTCTGGGACCTGGGCATCGGGGATGAGTGGAGCCGGCCACAGGCTGGGGGCGCAACATTTTCATGTTGTTTTAGAATAAATGAACACCCCTATCAACTAGTGGATATTCTAGGCAGTCCAGAGTTCAATCAGGGAAGCAGCCAGCTAACACTGAAATTTTAGCACTAGCCAGCAAAATTATCCAGCTATGTCTGAGCACAGTTTTAGTTGGTGAAATCTAACCAGCTAACTTTAAGCAACTAAATCTAAATGAATCTTTATCCACAGTTGAGCTGCCTACATTGTGACTGGAAAGTATCCTAAATATAGCCAGCTAAACATAGACAACTATACTGGTCATTCGGTGGCTTTTTGAATATGACCTATCCTAGACTAGATGGGCCATATGGTCTTTATCTGCCATCATGTTTTATGTTTCTATGAATATAAATCCCTATGTACCAATACTGACAATTCTGAGTTATGAATTCCAAAGTTTTTATAGGCCCATCTATAATAGAAAATCTGATTTAAGAAAAGCCATCCAGAAAAAAATGGATTAATGGCTCTGTGTAAATTGTGCTGGCTATTTTGTAGTAGGGAAAACAGTTTCTGACTAGGAAATAGTACAACAAATGTGAACATCTCAGTTTTTAGAAGAAATCTGCAAGGATCAGCTATGTTCTAGAGGAGAATTAGCAAATACATGTCATTTACTTTGAAGGAGCAAGTTCAGATTTAACTCAAGCAATGTTCAAGTCAGAGGTTCAAAATATTTTGGATTTATAAAGCCATAGTTGAATGTCCTGATGCTGTTCAGATAAAAATCTGAGGCATTTTTATGAAATGGACCACATTCCAATTCAACATAATCCTGAAATTAACTAGAATGTGCATGGAAAAACTCTTTGCCGCATCTCAAAAAAGATATAGTTGCGATGGAGAACGTACAGAGAAGGGCAACCAAAATGATAACGGGGATGGAACAGCTCTCCTATGAGGAAAGACTAAAGAGGTTAGGACTGTTCAGCTTGGAGAAGAGATGGCTGAGGGGGGATATGATAGAGGTGTTTAAAATCATGAGAGGTCCAGAATGGGTAAATGTGAATCGGTTATTTACTCTTTCATATAATAGAAGGACTAGGGGGCACTCCATGAAGTTAGCATGTAGCACATTTAAAACTAATTGGAGAACATTCTATTTCACTCAACGCAAAATTAAGCTCTGGAATTTGTAGCCAGAGGATGTGGTAAGTGCAGTTGGTGTAGCTGGGTTTAAAAAAGGTTTGGATAAGTTCTTGGAGGAGAAGTCCATTGCCTGCTATTAATCAAGTTGACTTAGAAAATAGCCACTACTATTACTAGCAGTAGCATGGGATACCCTTAGTTTTTGTGTACTTGCTAGGTACTTATAGCCTGGATTGGCCAATGGAAACAGGATGCTAGGCTTGATGGACCCTTGCTCTGACCCGGTATGACATGTTTTATGTTCTTATTTCATTTACCATTGTATGTTGTTTCATTTTCTTTGTGAAGTTATGTTGTTTATTGTACAGAAATATATACAATGATTTTTTGGCAGACAGTGTACAATTCTGGAAACCACATATTCAAAAGGATATAAACCGGATGGAGTCAGTCCAGAGACCAGCTACTAAATTAGTCAACAGTCTTCATCATAAAACAAGTTGCATTCGATGGTCCGCAGGCTGTCCCCATGAACCACCGCTCTTACCTTTGTGGCTGGGCCAGGCACTCTGCCTTCCAAAGCAGTGAAATGCCACCGACATACTGCCGAACACCATGTGGCAGGATGCTGCCGGCCTCAATGCGCCACAACTCTCCTTAGGTGTGCACACACCTGACATCGGCCTATTTAAAGGGTCCGTGGTGGGAAAATCAAGTGGCCTCTAGTGATGATGTCTCCTGCAGTGCCCTACGTAAGGGCAGTTCCTCCTGATGCTTCCTGCTTTAGAAACACGTCCAGCCTGTTCCAGTCTTCATCTTTCCAACCTGTTCAAGCCTTCGTCTGTCCAGTCTGTTCCAGTTTTTGTATGCCCAACCTGTTCCAGCCTTCACCTGCCCAGTCTGCCTCTGCCATAACTATCCCATTTCCTCTTCCTCTGGCAGATACCTGGTTTTGACCCTTGCCTGGACTATGGATATGCTTGATCAGTGCCTACCTTGACCATTGCCTGGACTCAGGATATACCTGATCACTGCCTGCCTTTGATCATAGTATGGCTTTGGACCATGTCTCCAGTCCTCTGAAGAGACCCTCACCTAAGTCCTGCTGTCTCCAGCACCCAAAGGCTCAAACCCAAGGAGAATGAGGTGCTGGTAAAGATGAAATTCCTGACCGGTCTCTGCTTTGCCTTGGTCTGCCTGCTGATGGTGAGAACCTGCAGGGCTATTCCTGCAGGTAGAGCCAATCTCACCTCAGCCCAAGGGCCCACAGATACAACAATTGGTAGAAATCCCTTGTGTGTCAGGGAAGACTATAGTGATAGGAGTATTCTACTGTCCACCTGGTCAAGATGGTGAGACTGACAGTGAAATGTGTTCCTGTTTGGCGCCAAACTGGCTCTTTAAATGTTTGACACTGTTGAGGGCGCTCGCACCCCATGTTTGATCTGAAAGGTATGTACTTTAATTATGTCCTTCTCCTTTAACAAAGTAGCCCTTTAATTTGTGATCTACCACTTGTATTTGTTTATATTGTAGATTGAACTATAATAATGGTCCCTCCCAATGCAGCAACAAGCGAAACACGGGACCGTGTTGGGGGATTTATATAAATGACTCTGTGGTTCATGTGGCGTTGCCGATTATAAATTGAATTTTCTGCAAAAAATAATAATTAAATAATATTTGAATATCTGGTGGAAACTCAAAGTTGTATTTTTGCACCGTTGTTCATTGATACTTGCTGATGTGCAAGGTTTGCTTCGTGGTTTGGTTGGTGGAGACTTCAATTACCCCAATATTGACTGGGTAAATGTATCATTGGTACATGCTAGAGATATAAAGTTCCTGGATGGAATAAATAACATTTTTATGGAACAATTGGTTCAGGAACCGACAAGAGAGGGAGCAATTTTAGATCTAATTCTCAGTGGAGCACAGGATTTGGTGAGAGAGGTAACGGTGGTGGGGCCACTTGGCAATAGTGATCATAATATGATCAAATTTGAATTAATGATTGGAAGGGGGACAGTAAGCAAATCCACGACTCTCGTGCTAAACTTTCAAAAGGGAAACTTTGATAAAATGAGAAAAATTGTTAGAAAAAAACTGAAAGGAGCAGCTACAAAGGTAAAAAGTGTGCAAGAGGCATGGCCATTCTTAAAAAATACCATCCTAGAAGCACATTCCAGATGTATTCCATACATTAAAAAAGGTGGAAAGAAAGCAAAACGATTACCATCATGGTTAAAAGGGGAGGTGAAAGAAGCTATTTTAGCCAAAAGATCTTCATTCAAAAATTGGAAGAAGGATCCAACAGAAGAAAATAGCTTAATGCATAAGCGTTGGCAAGTTAAATGTAAGACATTGATAAGACAGGCTAAGAGAGAATTTGAAAAGAAGTTGGCCGTAGAGGCAAAAACTCACAGTAAAAACTTTTTAAAATATATCCGAAGCAGAAAGCCTGTGAGAGAGTCAGTTGGACTGTTAGATGATCAAGGGGTTAAAGGGGCACTAAGGGAAGATAAGGCCATCGCGGAAAGATTAAATGATTTCTTTGTTTCGGTGTTTACTGAAGAGGATGTTGGGGAGATACCCGTACTGGAGAAGGTTTTCATGGGTAATGATTCAGATGGACTGAACCAAATCACGGTGAACCTAGAAGATATGGTAGGCCTGATTGACAAACTAAAGAGAAATAAATCACCTGGACCAGATGGTGTACATCCCAGAGTTCTGAAGGAATGCAAAAAATGAAATTTCAGACCTATTAGTAAAAATTTGTAACCTATCATTAAATCATCCATTGTACCTAAAGGCTGGAGGATAGCTAATGTAACCCCAATATTTAAAAGGGCTCCAGGGGTGATCTGGGAAACTACAGACTGATTAGCCTGACTTCAGTGCCAGGAAAAACAGTGAGAAAGTGTTCTAAACATCAAAATCATGGAACATATAGAAAGACATGGTTTAATGGAACAAAGTCAGCATGGCTTTACCCAAGGCAAGTCTTGCCTCACAAATCTGCTTCACTTTATTGAAGGAGTTAATAAACATGTGGATAAAAGTGAACCTGTAGATGTAGTGTACTTGGATTTTCAGAAGGTGTTTGATAAAGTTCCTCATGAGAGGCTTCTAGGAAAAGTAAAAAGTCATGTTATAGGAGGCGATGTTCTTTCATGGATTACAAACTGGCTAAAAGACAGGATACAGAGAGTAGGATTAAATGGACAGTTTTCTCAATGGAAGAGAGTGGGCAGTGGAGTGCCTCAGGGATCTGTATTGGGACCCTTACTTTTCAATATAGTTATAAATGATCTGGAAAGAAATACGACGAGTGAGGTAATCAGATTTGCAGATGATACAAAATTGTTCAGAGTATTTAAATCACAAGCAGATTGTGATAAATTGCAGGAAGACCTTGTGAGATTGGAAAATTGGGCATCCAAATGGCAGATGAAATTTAATGTGGATAAGTGCAAGGTGATGCATATAGGGAAAAATAACCCATGCTATAGTTAACAATGTTAGGTTCCATATTAGGTGCTACCACCCAAGAAAGAGATCTAGGCATCATAGTGGATAACACATTGAAATTGTCGGTTCAGTGTGCTGCGGCAGTCAAAAAGCAAACAGAATTTTGGGAATTATTAAAAATGGAATGGTGAATAAAATGGAAAATGTCATAATGCATCTGTATTGCTCCATGGTGAGACCGCACTTTGAATACTGTGTACAATTCTGGTCGCCACATCTCAAAAAGGATATAATTGCGATGGAGAACGTACAGAGAAGGGTGACCAAAATGATAAGGGGAATGGAACAGCTCCCCTATGAGGAAAGACTAAATAGGTTAGGACTTTTCAGCTTGGAGAAGAGATGGCTGAGAGGGGATATAATAGTGGTGTTTAAAATCATGAGAGGTCTAGAACGGGTAGATGTGAATCGGTTATTTACTCTTTCAAATAATAGAAAGACTAGGGGGCACTCCATGATGTTAGCATGTGGCACATTTAAAACTAATCAGAGAAAGTTCTTTTTCATTCAACGCACAATTAAACTCTGGAATTTGTTGCCAGAGGATATGGTTAGTGCAATTAGTATAGCTGTGTTTAAAAAAGGATTGGATAAGTTCTTGGAGAAGTCCATTACCTGCTTTTAATTTAGTTGACTTAGAAAATAGCCACTGCTATTAGTAGGAACGGTAACATGGAATAGACTTAGTTTTTGGGTACTTGCCAGGTTCTTATGGCCTGGATTGGCCACTGTTGGAAACAGGATGCTGGGCTTGATGGATCCTTGGTCTGACCCAGTATGGCATGTTCTTATGTTCTTATTTCCAGTAAAGATAAGTTGCTTACCCGTAACAAGTGTTCTCTATGGACTGTAGATAAATCAGCCAAACAAGTTGGTGATATTTTCTGATGGCACTGAGACAGAGGATTCTCTCAGAGCTCAGAAAATCTGAGAAGGTTTTCTGAGCATGCATGAATCTTCCCATGCAGCTTCTCGCTGCATGGGAAGATTCATGCAGATTCATGCAGTTTGAAAGCATCTTAAGCGTCAACTCAAAGAGGAGGTAGAAGGGACTATGTAGTTGATTTATCCTGCTGTCCATAGATAACGCCTATTACAGGTAAGCAACAGATTTCTCTGTTAAAAAGCAGGGTAATATCAGTCAAGCTGAATATTGTATATGATTACTTTACATATCATTAGTAGATGATTGCAATCAATCTACATTGCCTGAGGATGGAGGGTAGAATTAAAGGAATTAATTAAATAAGCTTCATAGAACTGCCTGAGCAATCTGCTGTCTTGATATAAAGCAGTTTCTAGGCAGTAATGAGCAGCAAACATATGGATAGAAGCCCAGGTAGCAGTTTTGCAGATATCTTCTATGAAAGCAGAGAATAGGTGTGCTAAAGAAGTTGCTGTACCTTTAACCTGATGGGCCTTTACCTTAATTTGAAGAAGAAGCCCTGTTTGATTGTAGCAGTAGGTGATACCATCAGATATCCAAATAGAAAGTTCTCTTTGTAACTGAAAAACCTGCTTGATTGTGAGGAATTTCTGTGGCACTTTGTCCTTTGCAAATGAAGAATTAAATCTCTTCTGCAGTCCAAAGTATGACAAGTCTGCTCACCCTTAAGGTTGCATGGTCTTGAAAAGAATGTTGGCAACAGAATGGATTGATTTAAATGAAACTGAGCAACCATCTTTGGGAGAATATTCTTTTGTGAAATAATTGAATATTAGGCCTATATACACAAGTATGTGGGCCATGCATAAGCGACACAGATTTTAAAAGCCACTAATTATGAATGTATATGCGCATGCACAAGCTAAAAACAAGAGAGCAGAAAAGAGGTGAGGCATGGGCATTCCAGTGCGGGGGGGGGGGGGGGCAACAGTTAAAGCTCTATTTTAAAACTGGAGGCTGCAGCGTACGGTAGCTTGTTAGCCATTTATATTTACTAGGGATGTGAATCGTTTTCCATATCATCTTAACGATAGAAATCGTGTGGCAGGGCAAGAAAATCGTCTTAGGCACGATTTTTTAGTTAAAAAATCGTTAAAAATCGTTTTTTCCGATTAGTGCGCACTAACTCGAGTTAGTGCGCACTAACGGGAGTTAGTGCGCACTAACTGGGAGTTAGTGCGCACTAACTGAAAATGATACAATTTGACACTTTTCAGGTCAGTTAAGGTCAGTTTAGGAATGAATATGTATTCCTATTGGCTGCCCTCTTATTTATTCATGTTACCAAGTTTCCTACTGACAGTATATGGGGGATGGGAAATGGGAAACAGTTGGTTAGCTTGACAAAACAAGTAATGTGATCAGTCAATGTGACTAGAACTTGTGCCCTAACCCTGATACCAGGGGTATTGTGATCTTCCTGCACACAGTGCCCTATCCCTATTAATACCAGGAGTGTTGTGATCTTCCTGCACACAGTGCCCTATCCCTAATACCAGGGGTGTTGTGATCTTCCTGCACACAGTGCCCTATTCCTGATACTGGGGGTGTTGTGATCTTCCTGCAACGCAGTGCCCTATTCCTGATACCGGGGGTGTTGTGATCTTCTTGCACACATCCCGATATCAGGGATAGGGCACTGCATGCAGGAAGATCACAACACTCCTGGTATTAATAGGGATAGGGCACTGCATGCAGGAAGATCACAACACCCCTGGAATCAGGGATAGGGCACTGTGTGCAGGAAGATCACAATACCCCGGAGGAGTGAGGGTCAGGCAGCTCCCCCCTGTCTGTGAAGCCAGCCTCTCACTAGTAATGCAGGGAGGGAGCTGTCTCAGACTTCACCATCCTCCCCCCCCCCCCTTACCCACACACCATTCACTAGCTGGGACATGGGGGAAGTCAGGAGTGAGGGTCAGGCAGCTCCCCCCTGTCTGTGAAGCCAGCCTCTCACTAGTAATGCAGGGAGGGAGCTGTCTCAGACTTCACCATCCACCCCCCCCCCCTCACCCACACACCATTCACTAGCTGGGACATGGGGGAAGTCAGGAGTGAGGGACAGGCAGCTCCCCCCTGTCTGTGAAGCCAGCCTCTCACTAGTAATGCAGGGAGGGAGCTGTCTCAGACTTCACCATCCTCCCCCCCCCCCCTCACCCACACACCATTCACTAGCTGGGACATGGGTGAAGTCAGGAGTGAGGGTCAGGCAGCTCCCCCCTGTCTGTGAAGCCAGCCTCTCACTAGTAATGCAGGGAGGGAGCTGTCTCAGACTTCACCATCCTCCCCCCCCCCCCTCACCCACACACCATTCACTAGCTGGGACATGGGGGAAGTCAGGAGTGAGGGTCAGGCAGCTCCCCCCTGTCTGCGAAGCCAGCCTCTCACTAGTAATGCAGGGAGGGAGCTGTCTCAGACTTCACCATCCTCCCCCCCCCCTCACCCACACACCATTCACTAGCTGGGACATGGGGGAAGTCAGGAGTGAGGGTCAGGCAGCTCCCCCCTGTCTGTGAAGCCAGCCTCTCACTAGTAATGCAGGGAGGGAGCTGTCTCAGACTTCACCATCCTCCCCCCCCTCCTCACCCACACACCATTCACTAGCTGGGACATGGGGGAAGTCAGGAGTGAGGGTCAGGCAGCTCCCCCCTGTCTGTGAAGCCAGCCTCTCACTAGTAATGCAGGGAGGGAGCTGTCTCAGACTTCACCATCCTCCCCCCCCCCCCTCACCCACACACCATTCACTAGCTGGGACATGGGGGAAGTCAGGAGTGAGGGTCAGGCAGCTCCCCCCTGTCTGTGAAGCCAGCCTCTCACTAGTAATGCAGGGAGGGAGCTGTCTCAGACTGGTATCAGGGTTAGGGCACTGTGTGCAGGAAGATCACAACACTCCTGGTATTAATAGGGATAGGGCACTGTAAGAGATGACTGTAGTAGATTGAATAAAGATCTGATGTTTCTGCTCTCCTCACACCAAACAAAACAACACACAAGCAGAGAAGCCCTTCTTACAAAGCTGAGCTAGTGAGTTAAGTAGGAGGAAAAGTAAACATACTGGTGCCAGTGTGGCTACTTAAAAAATACACTTACCAACAATCAATTACATATATTTGAACTGTGTACAGTTCCAGCCAGGACCACCTTTCTAAAATGCACAGTGATTGGCAAATTCAACATGCACTAGCATTTCAGGTGCCTGCTAACAAAAATAATAAACAAACAAGTTCTAGTCACGTGAGTGCTGATCATTACATTACTTTTTTTGTCAAGCTTCCAACTGTTTCCATTTCACATCCCCCCAACCATATTGGTAACATCAATAGATAAGAGCACAGCCAGCCAATAGGAATACATACATACATATTCATTCCTAAGTGACCTTTACTGACCTGGGAAGTGTGAACACTTTGTTTCATTTTCTGTTGGTGTTCGTTAGTTTCCAGTTCCATTTCCCATCCCCCCAACCATCACCTCAGTGGTAACCTTGGTAACATCAATAGATAAGAGGGCAGCCAGCCAATAGGAACACATATTCATTCCTAACTGACCTTCAGTGACCTGGAAAGTGTTTATTTGTATCATTTTCAGTTAGTGCGCACTAACACGATTTAACGATTTTTAATGATAAATCGTTAGAATTTCTATTGTATCGTGTTCTATAACGATTTAAGACGATATAAACATTATCGGACGATAATTTTAATCGTTGAAAAACGATTCACATCCCTAATATTTACTGCTGCTCCTGATAAAGTGTAAGTCTGCAGAAATTGTGTTTTAGGCCTAACACAACAGAGTGAGGGGTCCAGGTCAACTCGGGTGAGTGCAGGCTGAAGAACCAGAGGGGTCTGGATGAAGTTGAGATAGACTGGGCAAACTGGTAGATTAAATGGTAAAAGTGATAATGTTCTTCGAACGAGAATGTTTTAAAATCTGCTCACTTACATGCATTAAAGCCGACAAAATCCTAAGGAAGATATGCAAAGTAAGTTTGCTCAATTTATGTCTTAAAATTAGGAGTGTGGTAGGTGTATTTTAAATCTTATGTGCTCAGATGCACACAGGATTTAAAATCCCAGTGTCTCACCGCTCGCACATCCATATGCACGTGTATGGGTGTCCGTGTGCTTGTTTTAAAGTTACTGTCAGAGTTTGTAATTCAGTTATTCTTCAATCAACAGTTACTGCTTCTTGCAGGGGCTTAATTAGAAACAGGTATTTTGGCTATTGATTTTACTTTTGTGACTTAATTTTGAAAAAGGGGTAATTTGTTTATTGCTTTTCAGTTGGGTTTGAAAAAGGGATATTTTTTACATTTCTTTTCTGTTTGTGGAGTTAGTATTACTGCATTATTTATTTATTTGTTGAGTTTTATATACCGTCATTCGATGAAGCCATCTCAATGGTTTACAAGATTCAAAAGGTATTCTCTTAACATATGTGAATTAAGGGTATAACAGGATATATATTATATTCGAAAATGAGCTTATAAAGGGGATCGGAGTGTGTACGGATTAGAGGGGAATAGGAGGGGGGTGGAAGTGCTACGGGGGGGGTGAAAGGAAAGAGTGGGGAAAGGAGGGTTACATGGATGGGGAAATTAGTTAAATATAAAGTTATTCTTTTTATAGTCCGATATAAAATCATTTTTGAATGAGAAGGGTTTGCTTGGTGCTGGTTGATGACTTGCTTTTCCGTGGTTTCGGATGGTAATTCTGTTGGGTGTTTGGATGTTGTGATACTTGATTGTCAATGTAGACTTTGTAAAACAGCCACGTTTTTAGATCCTTTTTGAATGTTTTGAGGTTAGGTTGGGTTCTTAAATCTTTTGGGAGGGAGTTCCATATTTTAGGGCAGGCAATGGAAAATGTTCTTTCTCTGGTTGTTGTCAAGTGAGCATCTCTGATGGGGGGGACTGTTAAGTGGCCTGTGTTGTTTGAACCTAAGTTTCTTTGGGGATTCTGGGGGTTATGTTTAAAGCAGTTTGACCTTGATGTTCATTGTGTAGTAATTTGTGTATGATGGTCATGGATTTGTGTTCAATTCGGGATTTAATTGGAAGCCAGTATAGTGAAATCAGTATTGGCGTTATATGGTCATTCCTCTTTGCTCCAGTCAGAATTCTGGCTGCTGAGTTTTGCAGAATCTGGAGAGACTTGATGTTGGAGTATGGTATTCCGATCAGTAGGGAGTTGCAGTGGTCTATGGTTGAGAATATGAGTAGCTGTAGTACAGTTCTGAAGTCATAAGGGTTAAGAAATGGTTTCAGATGTCTTAGAGTTAGTAGTTTGTGATATCCTTCTTTGATTTTGTTTGATATATGGTTCTTGTATGAAAAATCTTTGTCATTAATTATTCCTAGGTTTCTGGTGTGGATCACAGGGATTATTGGGTTCATTTGATTGCCAAGTATGAGTTGGAGTGGTGGTGTTGGATTGGGTTTTCTATCCATGAGGATTATTTCAGTTTTGTCGATGTTGATTATGAGTTTCAGGGATGTTAGAGAGGGAAAGGACTATTGCTGATGGAAGATTTCTTTTGGGTTTTTCTCTGCCTTAGGGCCCCTTTTTCCCCATTCACCTCACCTTCTATTCCTACTATATAGCCTAACCCCCTATTTAGGATGTTGGATTACACAGAATAATTTGACATTGGATGGCAGGAAACAAAGCTATAATTTAGATTAATTGTTAGTCATTTCTGAAAACACAACACTTTAGTAAAGTGAACGAGGAGCTTAATTAGTAATATTATAGTAGATCCTTCAGGTAATAATTTTTAGTTTGTCTGATGTTTTGCTCGCTAGGAAATCGGGATTATTTATAGGCATACACAGAGAGATACAAAAACACATTTTATAAACCAAAAAATAGAGAAACACAAAGGGAATCACTGTGTAGGTCCTAGATGTAACAGAAAGGAAGCCAGTTAATTATATGGACAGATCAGCTGAGTAAAAGGTAGGGGATTTAGTAGGTTTCTTTTCTCATTTCTTTCTACAGGTATGAAGGGGCATGCAGTACCTCGTCATCTTCCCTTTCCTGAACCTTCTCCTTTGAGTCATTTCAGCCTCTGAGTAAGCCAGGGAGAGAGTGCCTTGAGCACTGGATGTGACTTTATTCTGAGAACTGGGAGCATTAGCAGAGGAGGAACTTTGGCAGCCATATGTGGTAGCCAAGGTATCCATATTACATCAACTTCTCTCTTCTCTTGTACTTGCAAAAAAAAGGGAGCTGGTCCACAGTCATGGGTTCATATATGTCTTTGGTGGGGCTTTCAGTGCTTTCCTAGCTATTCTTTTGAAAAAATGAGTCCTTGCCATGTGTGCACTACCAACCCCATTATGATTGGTGGGCCGCACAACAATTTTGTTATTGCAGGTGTGCTTTGGGTTTGAAAAGATTGGGAAACACAAATCTAGTTGAAAGTGAAAAGCTGCATGCTCACTTTAAATCTAAACTTAAAAGTTCTTATTGACAATTATGAACTTGGAAAAACTAAGATAATTTCAAATACAGTATTGTACAGAAGCAGCAGCATACCCAAGTCTGCCTTCTAATGCTTTAGCATATGGTTAATGTATATGGATAGAAGTGACTAAGGCACATAGATGTATACCACATTATTTTTAAAATTGAACTCTACAGGCTTTTAAAGAACATATCTTTAGCAATGATCCTTCCAGAGCCAGAAGACTAGTTTCTCTGCTTCTATATTATATTTCTTCTTTTTCCTATAAGATTTGTTTGGAAATGTTCCCACACTAATTTTCCATTTTTGTTCCCTGACTTAGTTAATCATTATTGCGCCTAATCAGATTTTGCCAGCAATTGAATTTATGTTTTCCGCATCAAGATTCACATTAGGAAGCTCCAATGACTCAAAAGGGATTGATTTCAAGTAGACCCTTTCCATTCACTACTGTCACTGCACCAATAATCACAAATGATCCAGTATCTTACACCAATTGTGATTTTGAAATTATATTGTGCTTTTGGTTTGCTTGGTGTTGTTTGTTTTTGGAGGAAGGAGAGGGGATTACAGGAATTTAAAAACCTCTTACACAGCTATCAAGAGCCATCTGTAGAGGATATGGCAGAAATGTGAGGGGCAGAGTGAAAGTGGATTTTCTTATATAGCAATGCATCTTTTTTGTATAAGCACGAGCAACTTCTGGAAGGGTAAAAATCCATTTAAAAACATGCCAGCAAAATCCTCTTCAATAAGCACAGTGAGACTTTTGCCAGTTATTACATTTAGCCTTGGAAAGGATTTTGCACAAGAGTTTGAGGGGAGGGGAGAATTATTCAACTCCTGAAATTACAGGAAATTAAAGCTTTGGGCAAAGATGCATTATGTCAAAGTGTGCAAGTAAACTGACATGCAAGCTTTTTGTACTTATTTTGCTCTAACCTTGCTCAGTGCTTAAATTTGTCATGAAACACCCAAGAGCTCAATTCATACCTAGAAGACTGGGGGTCACATTTGATGAACAGTTCTCAAATTCAGGGGTTTCTGAACACCTTCTGTTGTATTTGGGGCTATCCAGATGCTATTCAGTGTGTTTCTGAACAAAAAAGAGTTTCTTGACTTGGCCAGAATAGAAGATACACAGAGTGTGCAGGAGACGGCGCCACTATAGATACCCTCTACTTGTTCTATATTCCAGTGAATTTATACCCCACCTTATCAAACATGACGTTTCACCCAAAGTGAATAACTAAATTTAAAAATACAATTTCTAAAATACATCTTATACAAACCATCAGTGTTTCCCAATCTTTTCAAACCCAAGGTATACCAACATTAACAAAAATGTTGTGTAGCCCACCAAACTCCATGGGACAGGCAGTGTGGACATGGAGAGGTCTCATGTGTTCAAAAAAAGCTCCATAAGTCTCTCTTCCAAATTTTGAAACAAGGGGAAAGAGGGAACAAAGACACACATGAACCCATCACAGTAGACCAGCTCCCTTTGTATACAAGTGTTGGATAAGGTAACAGTGTGGCAAGTGCAGCTGGCTGCTGCATGTGTTCCTCCACCTCTAATGATCCCAACACGCAGAATAAGTCACATCCAGTTCTCAGTGCACACTCTCCTTGCCTCAGTCAGCCTGGAGCTAAGTCAGTGGATGGAATGACTCAAAGGAGGAGGCTCAGGAGGGAGAAGGAGGAGGTGCTGTATGTGTTGTGCAAAGCAGAGCCTGCCGTCCATGACCTACATGTTCCTATTACTTACCACACTCCAGGGCTCATGATGTAGCTAGGAAGAAGAGACATGCATTTATTTAAATTTAATTAATTATTGTATTTAAAATATTTATAATGCTGCTACAATCAAGGTTCTGGGCAGCTTACAGTGAAACCATGCACAAAAACATTAAAATTAACAAGGTAAACACATAGAAAATATGAAAACTGCCAGGACATACATAAGAACAAAGGAATTGCCATATTGGGTCAGACCAAGGGTGCATCAAGCCCAATATCCTGTTTCCAACAGTGGTCAATCCAAGACACAAGTACCTGGCAGGATCCCAAATAGTAGATAGATCCCATGTTGCTAATGCCCAGGGATAAGTAGTAGCTTTTTCCATGTCTGTGTAGTTAATAACAGTTTATGAACTTCCCCATGAACTTGTCCAAACCTTTTTTAAACCTAGCTATACTAGCTGCCTTTTCCATATCGTCTGGCAACAAATTCCAGAGCTTAATTATGCATTGAGTGAAAAAGAATTTTCTCTGATATGTTTAGATTTAACATTCCAGGACTCTTCTCCTTGCCTCAACTCCAAACTATTACTTGTGAGTACCACTGTGGCTAGAGAACCTAACAGTGAATAACTTATGCTATCTTCTATGGGAGAAAAATTACATTTTTCATGTCTGTTTTCCTTCTCTACCATAGTAAAACATAGGATATGGACTGTGTCATCTTATTTTCTCTTACTCTATCATATTACATTGGAGTGGAATATGAAATAAGTGCAAGGAAAGAGATTTTAAATGGTTCTGATTCAGAGGTGTTTCTCACTATTTTTAAAGACACACTATGATCACTTCAGCACATCACAGCACTTTTCAGTTTAGGAGCAGCTTTTCCAGATCTTAGCTACTGTGCAAGAATCTCAGCATCCTAACCTCCTCATTTATCCTCCTCACAATCAGTTTTAGAAGTATACATTATCTGGACCTCCCCTTTTCCCAGGCACTCACAGTCCTGGACGTAGACCCATCATTTCACACACAAACCACTAAGGGGCCTATTTATCAAAGCATGTTAATGCTAACACAAGCATTAACATGCAATAATGTGCATAGGAAGGGTAATTTTAAATGGCATTATGTGTTAGAGATGTGAATCGGAACTGAAATCGGATCCGATTCTGGTTCCGATTCACATCTATAGAGATGTGAATCGGAACTGAAATCGGATCCGATTCTGGTTCCGATTCACATCTCTATTATGTGTAACCTCTAGGCGAGAAAACCTGGCTACTAGACCTAAAGGAACACCATATAATTTCAGACACTATTTACATAGCTCTCCAAGGTGTTTAGATAAATCTGAGTGTCCAGGTTCCTGTGATGAGAAGCTTAACTTCAAGGCCCTTTTGAATTGTCCAACATTTAGACTGCCCCTTGAGTCCCTTATAAACAAAACTGATCATCTCCAACAGTTTATAGCAGCAATAATCATGCTAGAAGCAAAGTGGTTTGCAACTTAAACTTTACTGATAGTTGATAAAATAGATGAAAAGTTCAATATAACTCTGATATTAAATACATTTAATTTACATTGTAGAAAATTAATAAATTTGTGACCTTCCAGCAAAAGTCTTTGAAATTTAGAAAAGCCAGTTCCTTAATACTTTAGCTCCATTGCTTTTCCAATTAATCAAATTGAAGAAAGTAAACCTCCCAATTTGCCAGATTTATTGCAATTTCTTCTCATTGCATAATTGTAGGATTAATAATCCTAAATACTTATTATATTGAAAAGTACCCATTTTCATGCCTTTTCTGAAGTCTTCTCTATTCTCCTAGATCTCCTTCTGGCAATACAAAGCTGGCAGTTGCCTCCCAAATGCAGCACACCTGAGCCAATAGTGACAATACTCTTGAATGATACATTAATATTTATATATTTTATTTATTTATTTATTTATGTACTGTCACTCCGTATACAATCGTGGCAGTTCACAAATTAAAAGATGCATCAACATAGTCATAGTAACTAAAAACATAATGTAAAATATATCTGTACTTCACTCGTGTGCAGATTATAATGATAACACGTTTAGGAGGCCTTTATCTGCTGATCGTAAATTCCTTTGCGGGGTGTAAAAGTACAATGAAGCACTTAACATATATGAATTGTTTGAGTAAATAATTTTATTTAGGTCAAGGTGAACTTTTGGTGTGACATGAAGGGGCGCTCAAAGGGGCCTGCTCCTTGCGCACGTTCCTTCGGCGTGCGACATCCAGCACGCAGCACCTCTGGCATCCCGCTCATGCTTTTCAACCCGCGCCCCAAGATGACATCAGGGAAGGCCGATGTTACAGTCTCACAGGGTTGGCATGGTGGTTGTTCAGAGGAGAAAGAAGCTGGATCAAAGGGAGCCTCAGGTGTCAATGTGAGGCAGGCAGGCAAGTCAGGCAGGATCTTTCTCCGTCTCTGGTGTCACGTTCATGCTTTGTTTCAACATGCTGCACGAGATGACATCAGGGGGAGGCCGATGTTACAGTGTTATGGGGATGGCACAACGGTTGTTCCGAGGAGCAAGAAACTGGATCAAAGGGAGCCTGAGGCATCGCACTCGCACTTTTCAACTCGCGCCCCAAGATGACAATGGATGTGAATTCATTCTTCTGCAATGATACGGCTTCTTCCCAGGTCCTTTCTAGGTGAAAGATAGAATAAACAACAAAAAAAAAAGCCTGAACCCTTGACCCTAGAGTCCTTAGTCAATAAATACATAGACAAAAAACTCTCAAAAAGGGAACCAAATAAGTGAAAGGAAGGGTGGAAAAATACATTTCTTCTCCAGCAACAAAGGTTCTCCAAATTTTGGACTAAAACAGAGTTAAGACATAACAAGGTCCATAGTCAAATGCATTTAGCTGGATAACTCAAATTATCCAGCTAAATGAAGATTTGAGCACTTATCCGGCTAAAATTTAGCTTCATTTTCTTGACTGATTTTTCTACACAATTTTGTGTTTGGGACAAACTGGTGACCTTGGTGTGAATCTGTCCCCCCCCCCCCCTTTTAAGTACTCAGGGGTAAAGACAATTTTTGAAATCTGTGTACTTCACTGCTTCTTTCCCCCCTCCCAACCTTTCTCTGTTAGTGTTCCTTTTTTTTTTTTTTGTTACTATCCATATGAGTATGTTGGTTGTCCTGGCTAACAGACTATATCCAGAGTTATTTTGCATTGCTTGATTTAAAATAAGAAAACTGCAAATTTATATTATACTTCACTACTGTACCTTTCCCATTTAATGTTCTGGTTGGATTTACTGTCTACGTAAATAAAACTAGTAAAAAGCTGAATTATTGTTTTATTCTGGTGTGATGATTTTATATGGTCTGTGGTACCACAAGTGAGAGGTTGTGTGAAAAGGGCACAGAATTGTGATATCGGGGTGACCGGGGACCCTGTCTCATCCCGCACTCAGGCTACGAACCCGAAGATAAAACATATTAGTAAATATAATTTCTCATGTGGTACTACCCACCCCAATTCATAGTGGGGAAGATTTTTTAAAATGGCGCGTTCGCGTACTTTTGTTCGCGCTCCAGGCGCAAACAAAAGTACGCTGGATTTTAGTAGATACGCGCGTAGCCGCGCGTATCTTCTAAAATCCAGGATTGGCACACGCAAGGCTGCCGATTTTGGGCAGCCGGTGCGCGCCGAGCCGCGCAGCCTGCCTCCGTTCCCTCTGAGGCCGCTCCGAAATTGGAGCGGCCTCGGAGGGAACTCTCTTTCGCCCTCCCCTCACCTTCCCCTCCCTTCCTCTACCTAACCCCCCCCCCCCCCCGGCCCTATCTAAACCCCCCCTACCTTTGTCCACGGATTTACGCCTCCCAGAGGGAGACGTAAGTCCACGCGCGCCAGCGGGCCGCTGGCGCGCCGAGACGCAACCCGGGGGCGGTTCCGGAGGGCGCGGCCATGCCCCCGGACCTCCCCGGGCCGAAACCACACCCCCCGGCCCGCCCCTGAAACACCGAGTCGATCGGCCCCGCCCCTGACATGCCCCCAACATGCCCCCGACAAAAAACCCCGGGACTTACGTGAGTCCCGGGGCTCTGCGCGCACCGGCAGGCCTATGGAAAATAGGCGCGCCGGCGCGCAAGGCCCTGCTCGCGTAAATCTGGGCGGATTTACGCGAGCAGGGCTTTTAAAATCCGCCCCAGTCTGAACAAGGGGGAGCCAACACCAGCAGTCTGTGACACAGACCCTCCGAGTTCTTTTCCCAGAAAACAAACAAAAAGTGAGACTGCACAAACAGGGCTATCCCACAGCAAGGCAACCGAGAAAATAATAAACTAAGAATCCACACACTAAGATGGTGGCCAGGTTTGTAAACACTCAAGGACACCATCTTCTTCTCCCACTTGAGGGGGCCCAAACCCCAACATCTACTCACCAATCTCTCTGTACCTCCCCAGAATGATTGGATCAGTCTTTCTGGTAAGGAAACTTGGGGTTCCTTACATATGTGGTAAAGCAGAGCGTTAACCCAATAAATGCCACTTTTTAAAATAGCCTGCCAAATATGCAAGGATAAATGTTTCCTTGCTTATTGGAGAGGCATTCTTAGGGGTTCCGAGTCTGGAAAGGATTGGACTTAGGCACAATATTGAGAAGTTTTGTCTGGCTAAGTTACCCAGATAGATCGAGGGGGTGGGGGAGGTTCAGGGTGGGCCAAATTTATCTGGACAACTTACCCAAATAACTTCAAAATTTAGGAGTTATCCAATTAAGTTATCCAGATAACTTTAATCATGCTGTGAGGCAATCCTAAAGTTTTTACTGCAATGTGGTTTTATTAGATGTTAATTATATTTTAATTTATATTTTTGTTTTGTCTGTTTATGTGCTGTATATATTGTTGTTTTTATGTTTATTGTAAAATTGTTAGATCAGTAGATTATAAGTATTCTTAAAAAAAATATATTAAGTAAATGTACCCAGAGAAAAACATTGGGTTTCTCTGGGTATATAGTATTTAATTGCACAGCAGTGCCACTGAATATCTAGTTTAAGTTACTTGTATAAGTTTATTTGGGTAAAACATTTGTACAGTTCATGGCTGATTATTTACATCATTGCACGTAAGATCCACCTGGGAAACTACCCGCAAACATTGGCAGGCATAAATGTGTATGTGCAGACTTTTTCTGGGTTACTGTTAAAAATGAAAATATGTGCATACTTTTGCTTTTAAGTCTGTGGATAAAAAGTATCCACAGACTTTACAGCACCTGAAAATTATCCCCTAAAATGGCATTAATACATTTGCCTTAATGTGCTTTTCTTAACATCTAAACTTTTAAATATTTCAATTTAGCTGAATAAATGCAAAAGTATGCTAAGCAGATCCTTTAAATATATTGCAGTTTGTGTTAAACATGCATCTGTATTAACACACAAATTTAACCACCTCTGGAAGTATTTGCGCTACAAGAATCCAACTTTCAAACCTGTGCAGGATATAGTATTTGAATATAACTGGACATGAAGAGATTAATGTTAGCATTTTATAAACTGTAGAGTAGGAGCTGCACAGTTTGTAAAATAACACTGATTTCTGTTCTGAAAGTACATGTGTGAGTTTCAATATGCACAAATATTTCCAATGCAAGAAAATGCATACTTTTCCAACCTGTTTTATAAACATACATGCATATATTTTATGTGTGAAATAATTGGGACAATGCACATCTAATAACCCAGAATTAAATGCAGAGGTGAGTGTTTTATAAAGTGTGTGTGTATATACCAATTTGAAAATAGGTGCATGCATACATAGAATCACCAATTCACTAATACCTCCACCAGTTCACCCAATCCAGTTAACCTAGACCCTTTATCACCTCATCTGATCTGTCACAAATTCACCCACTCGTCTTACCCAAAAACTGTAGATAACCAGAATAGTCTGATTTCACTTGCAAAAGTCAACTAGCAGGTGTAAAAATGCATGAACAAGTTTGCTGATATATATATGCATATACAGGTGAATTTTCAAAGGAGTTACGCATTTAAATAGAGCATACCATCATAGCAATTTTCATAATACATTCACATGTGTAAAGTATACTTTCATGAGCAAATCCTATGGACAATTCAATGGCATATATTGTAGCAATTTTCAAAAGCATTTACAGGTGTAAATCCCAGTTTTACACATGTAAATGCTTTTGAAAATCAGGCCCATATCTCTTACAAAATAGCAACTACAGTGTGTACTTCTGTACCCTGTCCTGGATCACCCCTAGACCACTCCATTTTTCCCTGGTAAAATATTTATGCAAAATCAAAAACACAAGCATGCTCTCAAGGGTTATAAAATGACACATACACATGTTCATGCAAGTTATGTGCATATGTTATTTTACACAAAACCCTTTTCAAAATAGACTCTAAATTTTGCATTAACATGTGCTTTTAGTGCACAGTTCACAAGCAGTTTTTCCCCCAGTATTAGATTCTGCATTAGCTGTACTAATAGCACTAGAGATATGCATTTGTTTAAAATGAAAGCACAAAACAAGACAAAATAAGGGTAATCCATTTTATTCGGGGGCCCTGAAATGAATTGAGGACCCCCAAATGAAACAAACCAACATTCATTTTAAATGAATGCATTGGGCCTAGGCCTCACCTAAAGCATAGGCCGAGGCCCAAAGCAGGGTCCGTGGCCTATACCCGAGCGTGACCCCAGAGCCTTGGGCTAGGCCTGAAACCAAGGCTTTGCCTAGGGCATAGGCTGAAGCCCAAATCAGGGGCCATGGCCTATGCTCAAGTGCTAAGCTGGGGTCTTGGCCTAGGCCTGGGCCGAGCCCCGAGACCCCCCCTAGGGTTGCCAACTTTTCCACAGACCAGGACTGGACACTTGAAGATACCAAGGGAGGGAGTGCATTTGCATAAATTTACATAAATTCTAGATCCTGCAAAGTGTATTTGATATGCACTAAAGAGTAATGAGCTGAGAGGCTACACACAGGCAGGAGTTTCTCTTCTAGCATCTCAGGGCAATAAAAGGGGAGAACCTGCCATTTAGCTGCTTCCCATTTCTTCTAACTAGCTCAGCTACATAGGGCAAGCTGTGGTGCATAGCTCTAAAGTTGTGGCTCATTGTTTTGTGCCTTGTTGTGGTTGGCTGCTACGGAAGCAGTCAGAGCCCACTGGTGAAGAGAGCCAGGACTGGTGCTAACTTTTTAGCTGCCTCATACAAACAATTAATGTGTTTCCCAAACAAAGCCAGTGAAAGAGTATTAGGTGCCATAGGTAAATCTTATAGACCTGTGCTCTCTCTCCTCCCACAGCACACTCCACACACAATTAAAAAGTATGCATTTATAATAACAGATTTTATATGAAAAAGGATATTCAAAGTACAGTCTTCTGAGGTTAAAATACTAATGTGTATTATATTTACTTATACTGCTGTAGTATGAACCAGAAAACCTTGCACAAAAAACACTTAGAAGCTATTGGAATATATGTCAGGTGTGGGCTTTGCCTTCCAAAAACCATCAGTAAACAATTAGAATATAGTAAACTTCCTATACCAGCACTAATTTCCATCATGCAAACAGGAACAGTCTTATTTTTTAAAAAGCAATGTTGAAAATATACCAGACCCTAAAACACCATTACACCTCCTATTAGGAAAACAAAACCAGCCAAGATAATAAAGAGCCCTACAAAGGAACTATACGCTAGCAGAATATCTCACCTCAGTCACAAATGCAGAGCATAGAAAGACCTTCAACAACTATAAAATAAAAAGATCACAAAGTAAAAAGAGAAACATGCAAACAAAAACTGAACTGGAAACTGCAAGAAGCCATACTCTGTATCCAGAGAAATAATGAAAAATAGAAAGAATACCATTCTTCATAAGACAATAAATAAAATAAAGGTATATACAACATCAATCATAATAGTAAAACCATACTGCAAGAAGAATAAATATTTTAATACAGCTGATGAACAAAACATCCAATAATTAAAAACCTAAAATATTGTTACATTTTCAAAATACCCATAAAATATTTTAAAACAACAGACATCAAATAACACCCAATAATTAAAACTAATAAGATATAAAAATTTCCATGATCTCCATATCTGGGAACTCTTGATTTACAGGATTGCTGTGGATCATTAAGGGTGAGGAGAGTGGGGAACTACAAAAAAAACCACTCCTCTCTCTCACCCACACTCCTTCTCTCTTTCACATGGATACATGCACATACACGTTCCTTGTCTCTCTCTCTCTATCACACACACACACACACACAAATCTACCTCTATCTCACACTTACTCTCAAAGGAGCCAGGAATGTCGGAAAGGGTGGGGGTTGGGTGCCAGTGCTGCATAGTGTTATCAGTGCCCCTTAGCCTGTATGCAGCTGGTGGCTTAACTAGCTGGTTATCTCATCCACGGGGCTTCCCATTGCCCTGCTTCCTGGGGCAATGGGCAGCCCAGCAACAGGCCTGAGGGGAGCAAGGTGATAGGCAGGAAGGTTAAAGACTGGGATTAGGATAGGAGACACTGGGCAGGGAGAAGTACAGGAATGGTGTCACTGCACTATACTAAATGTTTTTGTTTGCACCAGGTAATTCTATTGTGATAAGGGAGAAGGGTAAGATGGTTTCTGTTTATTTTTTTCTTTATAAACAATTCCTGTTTACCTGACTGAATTGTCTGGCTTTGGCTGCAGCAACAGCAGCCAATAGAAAATAAGAGGCAGTCAGATGGGAGGGGCATGGGATCTTCTTGGTGTTTGGATAATTGCCAGGTTCTTGTGGCCTGGTTTGGCCTCTGTTGGAAACAGGATGCTGGGCTTGATGGACCCTTGGTCTGACCCAGCATGGCAATTTCTTATGTTCTTATGTTCTAGAATAGTAAACATGAAAGTAGGAAAATAGGTATCAAGGAGGGAAGGGTAAGGGTGCCAGCCAGGAGCAACCAGAAGCTAAACAAGCAGGCAACCAGAGTGAGACTTGAAGGAGGGAGGAAGGTATATCCTGCAGTGAGCAGCAGGTAGGCTGCTACCAGCAGAGGAAATTTGAAGACAGCAATGACATGGGAAGAAGACGCTGCAGTAGGGATGGGCTTGGCCATGATGTGAGCTATAAGTGTAGATGAGGCAGCTGTGGTGGTGGTGGGTGATGCAAGTCCCGGCCAGGAAAAGGCAGCAGCAGTGGTAGAACAGCATGACTGACTGAACAAGCTGTAGGGAGCAGAAGTAGTGGAAGTTAGCTGGAACTTGAACACCGAATGTGCAGGCACAGTTTCTATCGGCAACTCCCTCATGCTCCTCCTCCTGTGCTGTATCAGCTTCCTGATACAATGACCAGGCATCTGATTGGAGGGAGGGTAGACACCTAAATCATACATGCCATTCTCTGATTGGATGATGTGCAGTGCAGCCAGTATAGTTCCGATGCTGTCCCAGGGACATGCATGCATGCAGTTTTGACCCCAAGTTACAGTGTCCAGTTACCTCTGCAACTGGACACTGTACAATTAGCTTAAAAACCTGACTGTCCAGTTAAAAATCAGGCAGTTTATAACCCTAATGCCCTCTGAAAAATCAATTACCTGATCTGTCGGGTATCAGTGGAAGTGGCCAGGCCGGGTCTCAACACCTGGGCCTCGACTTGGACCCAGGCATGACATTGGGTCCTCGGCCTAGGCTGGAGCCCAGGCAATATCGTACATCAAAATGGTGCCACCTGGTAGGGTGAATGCGCTGGAGTTTACTCCTGCACAATCCCAGCAGACAGCGTTGGTTAAAGAGTAAAAGAAGAAAGATGAGGACGACTTTGGAGTTGCACCAAGGCTTGAGCTCTGGGACTGGGCCTGACCCTAGACCGAGGCCCAATCATTGGGACCCATCTCTAGGCCAGGCCTTGGCATTGGACTAGGCCTGGGCTTTGGCAAAGGCTAAGGCCCTTGTGTTGGGAACCAGCCTCCGAGCCTGGCCCTAGTTTTGGGTCTGGGTCTGGCCCAAGGCCCTGACATTGGGGCCCAACCTCTGGGTTGGGCCACAGAATCAGGCCTGGATCCAGGCTCCAGCCTAGACCCTGGCTTCTGGCCCCGGCCTCTGGGGCAGGCCATGGCATCAGGCCTCAGCTTCAGCTCTGGCCTAGGCCCCGGTGTCAGGCCCTGGCCTCTGGGCTGGGCTATAGCATTAGGCCTAGGCCTGAGTACCAGTCTAGGCCAAGGTGTCAGCCTTTTGTAGGCCGATGCTCAGGTCACGGTGACCTACTCTGCCCTTGGCCTTTGAAAGGCTGAAGCTTCTGCCAGGGCCTAAGCCTCACCAGTGGATCCCTACTGGACCAGGTAAGTGGGGGCCGGGGGGATATCCTTGCCCTTGCATTTTTCCAGGTGGGTGGAAGGAACGAGAATCCTTGCACTTTTGTCTTTTTTTTTTAATGATTGATTTTTTTTCACACAAATGAAACGAATCAAGCATTCCATGGACTGAAATTTGTTGGAAAAATCCTTCTGAAAACAATTTTTTTTACCTGCACATCCCGATAGCATATGTTGAAATTGTGTGTTAATGTGTGATATAAGCTCACTGTGATAAATAGGCCACTTAATCTTTGAGTATATCACTCCAATGCTAAAGGCATTGTATCGGCTACCAGTGTCTGCATGGATATATTTTAAACTGGAGATCCAGGACTTTAAAGCCCTTTATGTCAGAAGGATAAAGTAAAGGATTAATTACCTCTCTATGAACTGAAGGGAAATATGAAATTCTTTCAATCTTCCCAACTAGAAGCTCCTCCAATGAACTCTGTTAACTTAAGGAGCAATAGGAATCAACACCAAGACTTACTGAACATCTCTCCCTGTAGGATGTATACAAAAATCCTTGAGCTCTACCATTAGGATCTAAAGGATAGTGGTTCCCTCACTCTGGGCGATACCATGTGGCAGAGGCATACCCAGAAAAGAGAACACAGATGTATTCTTAATTACAAGTAAATCTATAAGTAAACTGATTTTCTGGTGGATTTTCATTCTCTTGCACCTTTAACCTCTTGATTTTCTGTTATAAAGTGCAGATATAGACCTATTCCACAAAAATGAGTACAAGTAGGAGGCAGACAACTACAAACCCATCAGTCTAATGTTAGTAATGGACAAACCTATGGAAACAATGCTAAAGAAAAAGATAAATCAGCCCCCTTAAATCAAACTGTTTATAGGACCTTGGATAACATGGTTCACAAAGGGTAGATCCTGTCAAACTCGATTGAGTAATAAAGTAATAAAAGTAGTAGATCAGGGAGATTTTATGGATGTTTGTGACACTGTTTATGTTTAGAGGAATGGTAAACAAGTTGGATGGTATGGGAGTAGGACAGAAAGTTGTAAACTGAACGAGGAGCAGCTTGAGCAGCAAAACTTAGAAAGGGCCCGATGCAAAAAATCAGTGCAGAATACGGGCACTCAGTGTTGAGCGCCAGCTTTCCTAACACGCACCCAGCACCTCTCCTAGGCTTGAGATTGCATATTTAAATGAGGGGTCACGCTGCCAAGGAGGCGCTAGGGGCAAATGTGTGCCCCTAGCGCCTCCTTGCAGCTTGCACCCAGGAGAGGTGGCTGTCAGCGGGTTAGGAAAACGAATGCTCAATTTTCCAAGTGTCCCTTATCCTAACCTGCCAGCACACTTTTTTTTTAAACCTTTTAGTTCCTCTGACTTAATATTGCCATGCTATTAAGTCGGAGGATGTACAGAAAAGCAGCAGGCGTTCATTCCTAAGCGTAAAAATGTACAGGTTGGGCGCCCATTTTTTTTTGGATCTGGGGAGAATAGCTAATAGCCTCATCAACATGCATTTGCATGTGATGAGCGCTATTAGTTTCGCTGGGGGGTTGGATGTGCATTTTGGACTCACTAATCCCCTTATAGCATAAGGGGCTGTGCACGTACGTCCAAAACCCGCGTCCAACCATGGGTTAAAAAGTGCACTTGGCTAAGCGCACTGTTTTGCATTGGTCCCTTTTCAATGGAGATAATTTTGCTAAAGGTAATTCACTATGGCATACCTCAGGGTTCTGTGATAGGGTCAGTTCTTCTCAGTATCTTTATTAGCAACATTGTAGAAGGACTTGAAGGAATAATATGATTGTTTGCACTTGATACAAAAATCTGTAACAGGTAGAGGAACTACCTGTTAAAAGAGTTTTGATAACATTAGAAGAATGGTCAAGGATTTCAAAGCTGTTCTTCAGTGTAAAATATGTGAAATCAGTCAACTTTTCAATTAGGATGACAAGAACTAGCAACTGTTAAACTCAAATAATCAATAGTGAGACTCTACTATAAGTTTTATAGGCCATACTTTTACATTGAGAGGATGCAAAAAAATTCAGACAAGGGCCACTAAATGATACAGGCCTGCAACATAAAACACAGAGAGGTTTAGGAAACTCAAAACATACTTGCTGGAGGGAAGAAGGGAAGTGTGCATATGATAGAATCATTTAAAATATTTAGCAGGTATTAGGGATGTACATTCATTTCAAACAAATGAGAAATCCAAACCGAAATGGAATTCTTTTTGGCTTAGATTACCAGAAAGGAATGCACCATCTCTATGAAAACCCTGAAAAGTTTCAGGTGTTTTCATTTCGGGAAACAGTGTGCACAAATAGTACACACTATTTCTTCAGAAAAACATTTGGGCCTCCATCATTAACCGGGACTGGGGCCTACCTCACCCCTCGATCCTCCTTCACCCTTTCCCCCACCCTAGAAATCAGCTGGGGCCTAGGCCTACCTGGCTAGGGTGAGCCAAGCAGAGAAGCAGCTGATCACCGAGCACTATGTCTAAATGTCTACTCTTCTAACGGAGGCACTTTATTTCACCTGAAGTAAACTTATCCTTTATTCTTAAGTTTATGAACTGTTACTAATTTGCTGATATATAGAAACAATTTATGAGACTATGACAGCAATTGTACAGGAAAGATGTGCTAAGGCAGAGTCCTGTGAATGCAAACTCTTCATGGGCAGGACAGCTGTGAGTGAAACATAGCAATAAAGATTGTGTTGATAGGAAGACAATTTTTAAATATTTGGACAAATGCAGCATTGCATGCCAGCTTGCTAAGTCATTGACATTTCTTTCTCACTGTAATGAGTGCTTTTGTATGTTTGTATGAGTGCTACAGGTTTCTCCATTGATTCCTCCAAAATCTGGCTCTGTAAGTGTTGGAGAGAGTGCACAAATTAGGCTGACTTGTGAATGAGGTGTAGGCAGTTGTTTTTAGCTTCTTTCAATTACTTCATGCTGTACTTCATGCTGATGTAGTTTCCACACATGTTCACTGTAATTTCCTGCTGTTTTTGTATAGGAAACTTTGCATGCCCAAAAAGGTATGAGTGCCATGCATATTGTAATGAGCCTTAGAAAGCATTCCATGCTCTGGAGCTGGCCTAGCCCCAAATGCCTCATGGGCCTGATGTATCAAGCATTTTTCACATAGATGTAGGGATGTGTTGCTGGTTGTTTCGATTAGTGAGTGCAATTAGTGATGTGCACTGCATCGAATTATTACACGCTAAAATGAAATGACATAAAACAAAGCAAAAAAAGGAATGAAAAAGAAAAATAAAACAAATGAAATTTTTTTTGCTGTATACTCCTAAAAACTAGGAGCCTTTTAATACATCAGGCTGTATACACTTTGGCAGTCTCTTTTCAGTCTTTGAATAGTGTTTAAATAATCCACTTTGGGCTCTTTTCCAGCCTCAGACTGGGTGAATCATCGCCTTTGTGTTTATAATGAAAACCTAAAGATACTTATTTATATTTAAAAATAAGCATCAACATAGTAATTAATATATCCCATCATTGCACCAAGGGTAGCGGTTTCCAAGATTTAGTTCAAGATCAGCTTTGTCCATGAATTCTACTTTTCTGTGTCTCATCACAGAAGGGCAGAAAGAATAGGAGCAGTAGGTGACAGACTTGTGACTGAAGGGAATGACAGATGCTGTTTTGAATCCATTTCCTATAAAGGCAGTTCATCTCTTCCTTGACAGTTTCCTTTTGTCTATTCCAGCCCTAATGATTTATTACTCCAGAAAACATGTAAATCTCGGGGGACTGCCAAAAGACAGCACAGCTCAGAAAGACACTCTTGTCGCAGTCTCTTTATCTGTTTTGCTTCCGAGTCTCTCCTACTGTGATGGACAGAATATGGGTCCGCTCCACTCCTGCAGCTCTTCTCAGCGGTGCGCAACAATACTGTGTGTGTGACAAGCGAGGAGAGCCATAGCCTGCAGAGGAGCAGCTGCTCACCCAGCAGTATGTCTAAGTGCTCCTCTCCTGATGGAGGCACTTTATTTCACCTGAAGTAAACTTATCCTTTATTTCTAAGTTTATGAACTGTCACTAATTTGCAGTATCCCAGCAGGGGTGCTATGCTTAATGCTGATAACTTATGGTAAAGAGGATGGCGTAAAAGAACTCTGAAACTGCATAATGCAGCGTGATTTTCTCCTGCACTTCTTAACGCAACATTAAACACTTTATAAACCAATCACCATCTTGCCTGCTTTAGTGAATCAGTATGTCTGCAATAGTCAATAAAAAAAAAAGTCCCTGCACTTATGTTTGCCAAAAATAATAATGTCTTGTATGTCATATGACTGCCATAGTTATCTCACTGAACATGTCCCATTCCGTTGAGACTTTTAGCTCAGCTGGAGATCCAATATTCGGCACTTGCCTTTATAACAATTTTAAATGGGAATCAACAGAGATGCATTTACAAGCTGCTATTGGATTTCCTTTCTCCTTTCTTCTCTCATTACTCACTGAGACTAAATTTATTTTTTATTTGAATAACAAATGAATCATTCTATTAATTTCTGATCATATACAGTACATAATACAGATCATAATGCCAGCTTCAGTATAAAGATGGTGGGCTATAAACAGGGCATAATGATAAACTGAGACACTTTCATTTTTTTAATTTATTTTTTTTTACATTTTTTAAACTTATTTTGAAAACACAAAGATCAATTTTCAACAAGCTGAATGGTAAAAATACCTTATTAATTTTAGCTGGTTATTTTTAGGTGAATTGAGTGTTGAACATAACCAGCTTATTTTTCAGCCGAACGTTCTCCAAAATAACATAGTAACACAGTAACATAATATTGACGGCAGAAAAAGACCAGATGGTCCATCCAGTCTGCCCAGCAAGTTTCCTGTGGTAGTAATTGCCGCAACGTGTAGGTTACTCCCAAGCCTTATGTTAAGAGCAGCAATGTTTATAATCTAGCCCATCAAAATATTTGGTTAAATTTAGACCTCTTAGTTGTCTGACTGGGTTTCAGTGGATAAATGTAGCCGGTTAGTACTGAAAACTAGCTCTAACTAGAGTTAAGTTATTATTGTATTTGGAGCCTAACATTTAAAGTCCTTGCAATATCTGGTCTGTGATATTAACATTATGTTTCAATTCTTTGTTAAGCTCTCAGTCTACACATAAATTAAGGCACATGACTCCCATAGCAGTCTTCAAAATGTTGACCTCACAACAACTAACTCCTTCTCTTTGTATAGTATCTTTCCTGACTTTATACAGTACATTTTCAAGGTATTCCTTTGCAAGAATCACCTTTTATCTTTGATGAAATGATTAAAATGTCTCTACAAATTCATGAAGTAGCAAAAGAAGGTTGACTAAGAAGGAGAAAAAAAAAAGGAAGAGAGAAGCGCCAGACAATCCTTAATGCCTAGAAATTACATATACAGTTCAGATACCACTCATTTATTCTTGGTGAGGCAAAACCTAACAGGAAAGATCAGTGAGTGTGTGATTTGGAGGTCTCCAGATGACTGTAAAACATTCCTTAAGCCTATGATTCTCACAGAAAGAATAAAAGTAAAAAAAAGAGTATGTATGTGACTAATTAACCATGGCGAGGACAATTTTCGAAAATCATTTACCCAAATAGACACCAATTTACCCGGGTAAAAGTCAGAGCTTTCTGAAAATCGAGCACCCTTACCCCAACTAAAAGTACTTGTGGGGCTCCGAGATAAGGGGAGGTTTTTCCAGGGGTGTGGAATGGAAAAGAGAAAAATAGCACACGTACATTGCATTTCCTAGCCAAATGTAGCCCACATGAAAAGCAGGTGTGAAGTCCACAGGCCAATTGTACTGGCAGCATGTCTTTGGTCATTGGCCACTTGTTCTATTTCTTCACCATCAATTTGCCTCCTAGCTCAAACTCTTTGAGATCCATGTTCAGTCACATAAGAACATAAGAACATAAGAAAATGCCATACTGGGTCAGACCAAGGGTCCATCAAGCCCAGCATCCTGTTTCCAACAGTGGCCAATCCAGGCCATAAGAACCTGGCAAGTACCCAAAAACTAAGTCTATTCCATGTAACCATTGCTAATGGCAGTGGCTATTCTCTAAGTGAACTTAATAGCAGGTAATGGACTTCTCCTCCAAGAACTTATCCAATCCTTTTTTAAACACAGCTATACTAACTGCACGAACCACATTCTCTGGCAACAAATTCCAGAGTTTAATTGTGCGTTGAGTAAAAAAGAACTTTCTCCAATTAGTTTTAAATGTGCCCCATGCTAACTTCATGGAGTGTCCCCTAGTCCTTCTACTATCCGAAAGAGTAAATAACCGATTCACATCTACCCATTCTAGACCTCTCATGATTTTAAACACCTCTATCATATCCCCCCTCAGTCGTCTCTTCTCCAAGCTGAAAAGTCCTAACCTCTTTAGTCTTTCCTCATAGGGGAGTTGTTCCATTCCCCTTATCATTTTGGTAGCCCTTCTCTGTACCTTCTCCATCGCAATGATATCTTTTTTGAGATGCGGCGACCAGAATTGTACACAGTATTCAAGGTGCGGTCTCACCATGGAGCGATACAGAGGCATTATGACATTTTCCGTTTTATTCATCATTCCTTTTCTAATAATTCCCAACATTCTGTTTGCTTTTTTGACTGCCGCAGCACACTGAACCGACGATTTCAATGTGTTATCCACTATGACACCTAGATCTCTTTCTTGAGTTCTAGCACCTAATATGGAACCCAACATCGTGTAATTATAGCATGGGTTATTTTTCCCTATATGCATCACCTTGCACTTATCCACATTAAATTTCATCTGCCATTTGGATGCCCAATTTTCCAGTCTCACAAGGTCTTCCTGCAATTTATCACAATCTGCTTGTGATTTAACTACTCTGCACAATTTTGTGTCATCTGCAAATTTGATTATCTCACTCGTCGTATTTCTTTCCAGATCATTTATAAATATATTGAACAGTAAGGGTCCCAATACAGATCCCTGAGGCACTCCACTGTCCACTCCCTTCCACTGAGAAAATTGCCCATTTAATCCTACTCTCTGTTTTTTGTCTTTTAGCCAGTTTGCAATCCACGAAAGGACATCGCCACCTATCCCATGACTTTTTACTTTTCCTAGAAGCCTCTCATGAGGAACTTTGTCAAACACCTTCTGAAAATCCAAGTATACTATATCTACCGGTTCACCTTTATCCACTTGTTTATTAACTCCTTCAAAAAAGTGAAGCAGATTTGTGAGGCAAGTCTTGCCCTGGGTAAAGCCATGCTGACTTTGTTCCATTAAACCATGTCTTTCTATATGTTCTGTGATTTTGATGTTTAGAACACTTTCCACTATTTTTCCTGGCACTGAAGTCAGGCTAACCGGTCTGTAGTTTTCCGGATCGCCCCTGGAGCCCTTTTTAAATATTGGGGTTACATTTGCTATCCTCCAGTCTTCAGGTACAATGGATGATTTTAATGATAAGTTACAAATTTTTACTAATAGGTCTGAAATTTCATTTTTTAGTTCCTTCAGAACTCTGGGGTGTATACCATCTGGTCCAGGTGATTTACTACTCTTCAGTTTGTCAATCAGGCCTACCACATATTCTAGGTTCACCGTGATTTGATTCAGTCCATCTGAATCATTACCCATGAAAACCTTCTCCATTACGGGTACCTCCCCAACATCCTCTTCAGTAAACACCGAAGCAAAGAAATCATTTAATCTTTCCTCGATGGCCTTATCTTCTCTAAGTGCCCCTTTAACCCCTCGATCATCTAACGGTCCAACTGACTCCCTCACAGGCTTTCTGCTTCGGATATATTTAAAAAAGTTTTTACTGTGAGTTTTTGCCTCTACAGCCAACTTCTTTTCAAATTCTCTCTTAGCCTGTCTTATCAATGTCTTACATTTAACTTGCCAATGTTTATGCTTTATCCTATTTTCTTCTGTTGGATCCTTCTTCCAATTTTTGAATGAAGATCTTTTGGCTAAAATAGCTTCTTTCACCTCCCCTTTTAACCATGCCGGTAATCGTTTTGCCTTCTTTCCACCTTTCTTAATGTGTGGAATACATCTGGACTGTGCTTCTAGAATGGTATTTTTTAACAATGACCACGCCTCTTGGACATTTTTTACTTTTGTAGCTGCTCCTTTCAGTTTTTTTCTAACAATTTTTCTCATTTTATCAAAGTTTCCCTTTTGAAAGTTTAGCACGAGAGCCTTGGATTTGCACACTGTTCCTTTTCCAGTCATTAAATCAAATTTGATCATATTATGATCACTATTGCCAAGTGGCCCCACCACCGTTACCTCTCTCACCAAGTCCTGTGCTCCACTGAGAATTAGATCTAAAATTGCTCCCTCTCTCGTCGGTTCCTGAACCAATTGCTCCATAAAGCTATCATTTATTCCATCCAGGAACGTTATCTCTCTAGCGTGACCCGATGATACATTTACCCAGTCTATATTGGGGTAATTGAAGTCTAGAAATCAGCAGAAGCGACCTTGCACATAAGCAAGCAATCACATAAACATAGTGCAAGAACAAAGATACAGTTCCATCCAAACTTCACAATTATTTTTATTGTAAGTTCAGGTATTTATAGTTCATTTAAGTAAGGCAACTCCAATCAAGTGAACATGAAGAATATTTATAAAGTCCCCCGACGCGGTCCGCGTTTCGGGTGAGCTGCATCAGGAGGGACCACAGCGAAATTTTTAGTCTACAATAAAATAACATCAAATCAAGAACGGAACAAAACAGGCTGCAAGTAAAAGATATAACATAGAAAATTCATACCTTTAGAGTTGACATCAGGAGCGCAAATGCCCCATACCAGTGACAGCCATTTAAATGAAAAAAGGCGCGATGCTTGCAGCATCTCGCGAGAGAAACCTTTTTCTTTCGTGCCTTTTTTCATTTAAATGGCTGTCACTGGTATGGGGCATTTGCGCTCCTGATGTCAACTCTAAAGGTATGAATTTTCTATGTTATATCTTTTACTTGCAGCCTGTTTTGTTCCGTTCTTGATTGATGTTATTTTATTGTAGACTAAAAATTTCGCTGTGGTCCCTCCTGATGCAGCTCACCCGAAACGCGGACCGCGTCGGGGGACTTTATAAATATTCTTCATGTTCACTTGATTGGAGTTGCCTTACTTAAATGAACTATAAATACCTGAACTTACAATAAAAATAATTGTGAAGTTTGGATGGAACTGTATCTTTGTTCTTGCACTATGTTTATGTGATTGGTAATTGAAGTCTCCCATTATTACTGCACTACCAATTTGGTTAGCTTCCCTAATTTCTCTTAGCATTTCACTGTCCATCTCACCATCTTGACCAGGTGGACGGTAGTATACCCCTATCACTGTAGTCTTCCCTGATACACAAGGGATTTCTACCCATAAAGATTCAATTTTGTATTTAGTCTCATGCAGGATGTTTATCCTGTTGGACTCTATGCCATCCCGGACATAAAGCGCCACACCTCCTCCCGACTGCTCCTCTCTGTCATTGCGATATAATTTGTACCCCGGTATAGCACTGTCCCATTGGTTATCCTCTTTCCACCATGTCTCTGAGATGCCAATTAAGTCTATGTCATCATTTACTGCTATACATTCTAATTCTCCCATCTTACTACTTAGACTTCTGGCATTAGCATACAAACATTTCAAAGTTTGTTTTTTGATTGTATTTTTATTCTGCTTTTTAATTGATAGGGATAAGTTAGAATTTTTTAGCTCAGGTGAGTTTTTAGTTACAGGCACTTGGGCTACTTTTCTAATTATTGGAACCTCACTGTCGGGATGCCCTAATTCTAATGCATCATTAGTATCCTTTAAAGATACATCTCTCCGAACCATGCGCTGCTGAGCGACTGTCGGCTTTCCCCTTTGTTCTAGTTTAAAAGCTGCTCTATCTCCTTTTTAAAGGTTAGCGCCAGCAGTCTGGTTCCACCCTGGTTAAGGTGGAGCCCATCCCTTCGGAAGAGACTCCCCCTTCCCCAAAAGGTTCCCCAGTTCCTAACAAAACTATCCAGGCTATCCAGGTGAGTTAACCAGATAAACTTACCCAGTTAGCGTATACCAGATGCTAAACAGCAAAGCTGCACTGCTGAATATACCGGGGTAAATGTAAGTTATCTGAATAAGTTTAACCAGATAAGTGAGGGCAGCACTATGGCAAGTTATTCAGAAAATGTAGTTCTGCTCTGGAATGCCCCTAGAACGTTTTTGATTTTTCTGGGTAAATTAAAAGCTGCAATTTGACCAGCTAAATCCTGAGCTTAGCCAGACAAACCTATTCAATATGGAACTCTTTCTGTACAGTGTGCTGTCTCCTGTGAATGGTTCCCAACAATCTGGTCACCTGTCACAGGCAATGTTTTTAGAATGCAATGAAACTGTTCATGCATTCTAAGTATTGGAGAGGGTCTGGTCTAAAAAGTATGTACAGGGGGTTATTTTGTTTTCCTGAAAGGTGCAGGGGCATGCTTTCTTTAAATGGGCTAGGGTAATTTTGAAGGGAGATTTGAATGGATAAAATGCTTTTTACCCATGTGAATCAATTCTTTGAAAATAGACCACCCTAAATGAGGTTAAAACTACATGCGTAATTCTGCAACACACTTACGGGCCGATACAGTACAGCGTGCTCCAGTGGAGCACACTGTTACCCCGCGTTTGGACGCGTGTTTTCGATGCACTAGCTCTACCCCTTATTCAGTAAGGGGTAATAGCGCATCGAAAATGCGCATCCAACCCCCCCGAAACTAATAGCGCCCACAACATGCAAATGCATGTTGATGGCCTATTAGCTATTCCAGCGCGATTCAGTAAGTAAAATGTGCAGCCAAGCCACACATTTTACTTTCAGAAATTAGCATCTACCCAAAGGCAGGCGTTAATTTCTGCTGGCACCGTGGAAATGCACAGAAAAGCAATAAAAACTGCTTTTCTGTGCACCCTCTGACTTAATATCATGGCGATATTAAGTCGGAGGTCCTAAAAGTTTAAAATAATTAAAAAAAAAATGTTTAAATCGGCCCACGGCTCACGGGTTGAAAACCAGACGCTCAATTTTTCCGGCATCCAGTTTCCGAACCCGTGGCTGTCAGCGGATTTATTTATTTATTTATTTATTTAACAGTTTTATATACCGACCTTCATAGTAAATAACCATATCGGATCGGTTTACAATTAACAAGAATAAAAAACAGGGGTAACTATTCAAGTAAACGAAAGATAAACAGTAAGTAGGAATGAGTCAAAGTTACAATCAACAGGGAAGAGAACTTGGAAGCTTGCAACAAGCTGGAAAGAAGATAAGGCAGGAAATAAATATGAAGTGATGCCATAGGGCGTACGGGTTAAAGCTTAATGGTGCTTTAACCTGGGAGAGTCAGGGTTTGAGAACCATCGCCGGCAAAATTGAGCGTCAGCTGTCAAACTCGCTGACAGCCGCCGCTTCTGTCAAAAAAGAGGTGCTAGGGACGCGCTAGGGTCCCTAGCGCCTCTTTTTACCGTGGGCCTTCATTTGCATAGGCCACCCTCCTGAATCACGCACCCAGGAGAGTGGCCTGTGCGCGCACCGGGAGAGCGGGCGTTCGCCAGCTCTCCCACGCGTTTTTCTGAATCGGCCTGTTAGTTCTGCCCACGTTGTCAGGAAGCATTTCTGAAAGAATGTTTAAGATTGGGGAGGCCAAGAACATGTGTAGATTGCATTTTCAAATCTATGCGTATCATTTTCCTTTAAAGTTTTGCCCATACACAAAGTGCGTGCAAATAATCGAGTGCAAAATTTTGCTTTTACAATTATTTATTTATTTATTTATTTATTAGCTTTTATATATTGACATTCATGGGTACATCATGCCGGTTTACAATATAACTGAAGGAGGAAAATACAAAAAACCAGGGTGGGGGAGGGGAGCAGATAGGAAGAGAGAAGGGGCGAGAGAAGATAGGGAAAAGCAGGAAGAGGAGAAAAGGAACAGTACCTGATGGAAAACAACAGAAGAACATAATATGTAACATTGCAAAGTATACACTCAAAAAGGGACTGTGTATAAACGTATACACTGTGGATAACCTTATACACTATATATAAATTATACACTCCAAAAATTATTATATACAATAATATACATTATCTTTAACTAGAACATACAGAAGACACTATATATGACATTTCAAATTATACGTTCAGAAAGGCAACTATATATAGACTAGCAGGGTTGCTACAGGGAAAGGTAGGGTTTAAGGACATGGGAAGGGGGTATATAAGGGGTATAAAAGGGGGTATATAAGGAGGTGCAGAGATATGGGAGACAAATCAGAGTACAATTAAAGGAATAAAGGAGAAGGCTATAGGTACGGTAATGACAATTAGTGCAAAACCCCTCGGGGAGGGAAGTGGGAGGGAAGAACCAGTGATATTTGCAACAATGGGACCAGTTTATTTATTGCTCCATAATTTTTCAGTTTTTTATGTGACAAAGTTTATGAATAACTTTCTGCTGAAAATTTTTCTAAGTCCTGTATGCACTAACGTTTGATGATTTTCAACATACTTTCACAATAGTAACCGACTCACAATAAAACACATAGGGGTAGATTTTAAAAGTCCTGCACACGTAAATCCTGCCGGATTTATGCGTGCAGGGCACTCGTGCGCCGGCACACCTATTTTGCTTAGGTCGCCAGTGCGCGCAAAGCCCCGGGACGCGCGTAAGTCCCGGGGCTTCGTAAAAGGGGCGGGAGGGGGTGTGTCCGGGGGCATGTCCGGGGTCAGGGGGTGGTCCGAGGTGGGTCCAGGGGTGTGGCGATGGTTCAGGGGCGGGCCGGGAGGGCGGTCCCGAGTCCCCCGGCACTGCGGGCTGTGCCGGGGGATGGCGAGGTGGCGCGCGCAAGTTACGCCTGCTTCGAGCAGGCATAACTTGCACAACAAAGGTAGGGGGGATTTAGTTAGGGTGGGGGGTGGGTTAGATAGGGGAAGGGAGGGGAAGGTGGGGGGACGCGGAAGGAAAGTTCCCTCCGAGGCTGCTGTGATTTCAGAGCGGCCTCGGAGGGAACGGAGGCAGGCTGCACGGCTCGGCGCGCTCAGGCTGCCGATTTTGCACAGCCTTGCATGCACTGACCCCGGATTTTATAAGATACGCGTGGCTATGCGCGTATTTTATAAAATCCAGCATACTTTTGTTTGCGCCGGTTGCGTGAACAAAAGTGCGTGCGCGCGTACTTTTTTAAGATCTACCTCATACTAAACAGCTGTAGATAACCATAGTTGATCTTTAAGTGATCACTGACTTGCAATGGCATCAGTTCCATTATTTTTAAAAGGCTCTTGAGATAAAAAAAAAAAAATCACTTGGTACAAACAAGACCTTTGGATTGCCAGTACATGAAGGCTCCATAATTTTTAGGTCACCTCTGCTCAGTTTAGTGACTAAAGATTCCCTTTTTGTAATATTCAGCTACTACACAATAAGACAAGGGGAAAGCCTAGGATGATTCTTTTCAAACCTAGCAATACCACCATATTATTTGATGATGTCAGCTCCTGAAAGTATTAACTTAAGTTGTGCATTTCATTAGACCAGCTTTAACTAGTAGAAAGCATTTTTTTACTTTAGAGAGCGATCCTGCAGTTGTCCTAGAATCACCAGCTCGCAGTTTCTTGCTTACCCTCTATAGTTCTTTATTGATTAAAGAGAATGCCCATAAATGATACATCTCTAATTTTATTATCAGGGTATAAAATATTTTGATAGGTATAGTTTAAGGCTTTGAAACTTGAAAAAAAGTTGAATTGAGGGCTTATTTATTAACTCAAATTGAGACCAATTTTTTTGAATGGACACAGGACTTGGAAGTCCTCCAGTACAGGTGTAACTTTGTGGATGTATTTTAGCACCACTTATATGAACAACTGTAAATTTAGAAAGCAGACATGCTCATAAATCATTTTTTAAAATTCTGGCCAAGGTCTGCAGGCATAAAGTATCCCACCGACTGTAGCCTATGAGGGCTATTTGAAAATAACATAAGAACATAAGAACATGCCATACTGGATCAGACCAAGGGTCCATCAAGCCCAGCATCCTGTTTCCAACAGAGGCCAAACCAGGCCACAAGAACCTGGCAAGTACCCTAAAATTAAGTCTATTTCACGTTACCGTTGCTAGTAATAGCAGTGGCTATTTTCTATGTCAACTTAATAGCAGGCCAGGTAATGGACTTCTCCTCCAAGAACTTATCCAATCCTTTTTTAAACACAGCTATACTCTGCACTAGTAACCACATCTTCTGGCAACAAATTCCAGAATTTAATTGTGCGTTGAGTGAAGAAGAACTTTCTCCGATTAGTTTTAAATGTGCCACATGCTAACTTCATGGAGTGCTCCCTAGTCTTTCTATTATCTGAAAGACTAAATAACTGATTCACATCTACCCGTTCTAGACTTCTCATGATTTTAAACACCTCTATCATATCCCCTCTCAATCATCTCTTCTCCAAGCTGAAAAGTCCTAACCTCTTTAGTCTTTCCTCACAGGGGAGCTGTTCTATTCCTCTTATCATTTTGGTTGCCTTTCTCTATATCTTCTCCATCGCAATTATATTTTTTTTGAGATGCAGCGACCAGAATTGTACACAGTATTCAAGGTGGGGGTCTCACCATGGAGCGATACAGAGGCATTATGACATTTTCCGTTTTATTCACAATTCACTTCCTAATAATTCCCAACATTCTGTTTGCTTTTTTTGACTGCCGCAGCCCATTGAACCGACGATTTCAATGTGTTATCCACTATGACGCCTAGATCTCTTTCTTGTGTGGTAGCACCTAATATGGAACCTAACATTGTGTAACTATAGCATGGGTTATTTTTCCCTATATGCATCACCTTGCACTTATCCACATTAAATTTCATCTGCCATTTTGATGCCCAATTTTCCAGTCTCACAAGGTCTTCCTGCACTTTATCACAATCTGCTTGTGATTTAACTACTCTGAACAATTTCGTATCATCTGCAAATTTGATTACCTAACTCATCGTATTTCTTTCCAGATCATTTATAAATATATTGAAAAGTAATGGTCCCAATACAGATCCCTGAGGCACTCCACTGCCCACTCCCTTCCACTAAGAAAATTGTCCATTGAATCCTACTCTCTGTTTCCTGTCTTTTAGCCAGTTTGTAATCCACGAAAGGACATTGCCACCTATACCATGACTTTTTACTTTTCCTAGAAGCCTCTCATGACACTATATGGACACAGGTCTAATTGACCCACCTTTGCTTAACAAAAGGATTCAGTTCTAGTGAAACCTATGTTGCTGGTGCCAATGATCACTGTAAAAGGTTCCAAGCAGCTGGATTCCTATCAGAATGAAATTCAATGATGTGGCTGCACTTTTCAGACTGCTTATTGCTGACTAGCACCACTGGTAAACTGTGATACCAAAATATCACCTGTCTGTCCTTCTGCTGGTAACCCCATAGTACTAGTGTCACAATCATTGGGAAAGTTCAAGAAAGGTAATATTTGTGGTGACACTGCAATGTCACCCAGGAGTCCAGCAATGTCGCTGTGCACCAACTCCATGACCGTTTACATTGCTAAATTGTAAGTGAAGATGTGATCTTAATTCTATGATGCTACACCTGAGGAGGTGGCAGAAAGTTTTCATATGAATACCTTGTCCATCAGCATCACCCTGCATGTGGAACTTACTGTAAGCAGTCTATTAAATACTGCAAGTGAACACAAAGTGAGTTTCCCTATTAAATAAGGCAAGCAAACACAAAGTGAGTTTCCTGGCTGGTATAAAAACTCTCTTGAGTTCTCTTAGCTTGACAACTCCTTTCTGAAGTAGCCTGCATATCACATTTCTAGAGTCCTGCTCAATCAGAAAAGTTAGATTTTGCCAGGCCTTGAGGTTTTTTGTTTTCTCTTGCCATGCAAATTGCAAATGAAATTGAATGTGAACAAGTGCAAAGTGATGGACTAAATGGTGGATTTTAAAAAGGCCAAGAGGATCCAAGATGGCACCGTATTGAGGCGAGTGGTAGCGTCTTTCTCTTCAATTTCTAATTTGCTTACGAATGTCTCATTCAGCCCACAAGAGAAGGGCGAGAGAGAGCGGTTGGTTTTGAATGCCCTCTCTCCTACTCCACCAGTGGGTCCTATGGACGGTCACGTCCGTCGGTTGGCAGTCAGACCGGGAGTTTCCTTGCTGGCTGGAGATCGGGGGGAAGAGGAGCCCAAACCCGTCCTTGAGCTGGTAACAGCATTAACCCTGGAACAGAGGTTCCCACCCGCTAACCCCGCTGAGAGACATATCCAGCAGCTGCGTCGAAATGCGGAGGCGTTGGAGAATGGCGCATTCATTGAATCTCTCCCGGAGCCCATAGCGCTGAGGGAAGGCCTTTCAGCCCTGATTGTGATCTCTGGGGATTTGAGGGAAGTTGCTGCAGGAGCCGGTATACAGCAGGTGGCTGAGAGTTCAGCTGGACACCCACTCTCTCGAATTTTCGATTTGGTAAGACCTCAGTCTTTCAATTTTGAGACAATTTGGGAAGCTATCCATACTCTGAATTTAAATATTACTGTCCAGTTTAATTCTATTACTGCTACTGTTAAAGACCTGGATACTCGGTTAAAGATTCTTGAAAAGGACATAGAACAGAAATTTGTGTTGGATTCTTTTAAAACCAACTTGGACAGTACTTCCAATACTCAGCATGCTTTAATAAAAGAAAACCAAACACTCCAGTTGAAACTAGAGAATTTGGAGAATCCAATTAAAGCAAAAACTTTACATTGTATTAACTTTCCTAAAGCTCCGCAAATTTCACCAAGAGATATGTGGAACAGATATCTGCTGGAAATACTCAAAATCCCAGAGTCTACTCTTCCTATAATTTCTAAAATATATTATATTCCTCCATTGAAGGAAAGTCCTCTTCAGAGTAACAACATGCATGTTTTAATAACTCCTAAAACACCACCAAATCTGGATATATCTGCAGTTTTGAAATCATCAGATGATAAGGTGGCAATATCTTCTACCTTGATAGTCACTTTTCTGCTTGAGACTGAGAATGGATCTTTAAAAAATATTTTGCTCATCGTTCAGAGCTTTTCTTGAATCATAAAGTTCAAATATTTCCAGATTTATCAAAGCAAACTCAAAGGAGAAGATGACAGTTTTTGCTGTTACAGACCAAGGTTTTAGAGCTAGGATCATTATTTATATTAAAATTTCCCTGTAAATGTATGGTTAAAAAACAGAGGTTTTTTACTTGTTTTTTCAACCCTCTCAATTAATATATTTTCTATCTAATAAAGATGGGCATCAGTTTAGCTCCTCTCTGGTTTCTGTTTTAGGCCCTCCATAAATGTTGCAACTTGACCTCTATAATTAATATGCCATCCATTCCTCGCTTATTCTGAGATTGTCTATATAGATTTTCCTCTGGATATTGTAAATCTTGGATCTGAATCGTGGGCTTGTTAGACATGTGATATTTGTTTATACTTCCTTTTTTTTTGTTTGTTTCCTTTTGTGCATTGTTTGCAGTAATATCACATATATTACCTTTCAAGTGTATGCTTGAGTTTATTTTGTAAATGCATAAATAAAAAAAAAAAAATTTTTAAAAGGGCCGCACATGTGCCCATATCTCACCAAAAATAAATGTTATTTTATAACCTATGCACATACCACTTTGCTACAGTTAGGTAGGTGAGAGAGAGAGACAGAGAGACAGAGAACGAGAACCTCTTTAGTAGTCTCAGTCAGATACTCTATATATGGACCATTGTAAGGGGACACTTTGATTCGGGGTGAGTTTTCGGGAGGTGGGTTGGGGTTATGGGATGGTGTTACAGACACATTCAGAGGAATCCATTGTAAAATTGACATCATTAAAGAATTGTTGACCTTATAAGTGATGAAAAGGAGTTGATTTGTACACCGCAGCTAGCAGACTGCAGTGTACAAATCAACTCCTCTTTTTAGAATTTTTATCACTTATAAAGCCAACAATTCTTTAATGATGTCAATTTTACAATGGATACCTCGGAATGTGTCTGTAACACCATCCCTTAAACCTAGCCCACCTCCCGAAAACTCACCCCGAATCAAAGTGTCCCCTTACAATGGTCCATATGTAGAGTATCAGACTAAGCTGTCTAAAGAGATTTTTTCTCTCTCTCTCCTGTAGCAAAGTGGTGCACATACCAGCTGAGGAAAGTTTGGTGTTATGTGTCAGTGCTGGCCCCACATCTGAAACACCTGCTTTTTCTTGGCACGTGAACCTCAATGTACGCACGCCCTTCCTAGCTATTTAAAATTCACATAACTCCCGTAGATATGTGGCTGTTTTTGCACAAGTAAGGCTTTTAACATCTAACTTTTAGGGAAGAGTAACCCAAGTTATGGCTACAAAATGCAAAGTTCCACATTAGGAGTCACCACTCAGGAAAAGGATCTAGGTGTCATTGTTGAAAATATGTTGAAATCTGCTCACTGTGCAGCAGCAGCCAAGAAAGCAAATAGAATGCTAGAAATTATTAGGAAAGGAATGGAGAATAAAGCAGAGAATATCATGATGGCTCTGTATCCATGGTGTGACCTCATCTTGAGTATTGTGTGCAGTTCTGGTCACCACATCTCAAAAAAAGATATCGCAGAATTAGAAAAGGTACAGAGAAGGGCAGTCAAAAATGATAAAGGGGATGGAACAATTCCCCTAGGAAGAAAGGTTAAAGAGATTAGGACTTGGAGAAGAGATGGCGGAGAAGAGATGGCAGAGAAGAGATGACTGATCGGAAATATGATAGAGGTCTATAAAATAATGAGTGGAATGGAAGAAGTAAAGGTTAATCAGTTGTTTACTCTTTCGAAAAGTACAAAGACCAGGGGACACACAATGAAGTTACTGAGTAATACATTTAAAACTAATAAGAGAAAATATTTTTTTACTTAGCACATAATTAAGCTCTGGAATTTGTTGCCAGAGGATGTGGTGAAAGCTATTAGTATAGCTGCATTTAAAAATGGTTTGGACAAGTTCCTGGAGGAAAAATCCATTAACCATTAAGGTAGAGTTGCAGAAATCCACTGCTTATTCTTGGGATAAACAGCTTGGAATCTATTTACCCTTTGGGATCCTGCCAGGTACTTGTGACCTGGATTGGCCACTGTTGGAAACAGGATACTGGTCTTCATGGACCCATGGTTTGACCCAGTATAGCAAAAAGTCTTATATTCTTATGTTCTTTTTGTGCTAGTGGTAGGCTGGAGAATTCATCCACCTCCTGTGAAATTTTGTAATAGTTTGCAATTGTACCCATAGGATCAACAAATGGAAATCATCTGAATAGTGCATGAAACTGAGGTGGCCCAGCACATGAATAAGCTGAAAAACTCAAAATAGGCACAAGGGACAGAACAGCCCACTGACATACACTTGTCAAAATAATACTGTCCCTGAAAAGAGAAATTTAACCAAGAAGTGGATGTATGGTTAGGAGGCATAAGGCAGACTAAATATCTGCCTTAGATATAAGTGCATTGAGAGTGCAGTTTCCGACTAAAGAGACAGATTTGTTAAAGAAGGCATATTGGACAGAACAAGCCTCCAGGGAGGTAGGGGGACAGGAAATCATTTTCTGAGAGATTCTTGCAGGTAGGTTAGGTTTTGTATAAGATATAACTTGCCTGTTTCCTTTTTTGGTACTTCAGTTAGTGGATGTAGCATATTGTTTTCTCAAAAAGTGGTACATAAGTAGGGAACTAGTCAAGTGGCCAAGGCTGAGCTCAACGGATCCTTATCTTCACCACATCACTGTGCTGGGTAACAAAAAGCTAATTAGATGGCTGATCCTGTTGGATCTCTTTTCTATGTCAACAAATGTGAGCATGGGACTGTATTGAATTGCTATTGATAAGGACCCTGACCGGTTTATAATGTTACGTGGCATTTGTTTTATCCACTGCCTCATCATTTTTTATGTGCTTTTCCTTCTTGCACTTCCCTTCAAATAACTTAAAGATATCAACATACTTCTGCTTTGGCACCTTTTTCTCAACACCTTAGCCAAATCCTTCCACAATTGCATTATAGCAATTCCAATGGTGAGGGCTTGAGCCATTCAGCCTCACTTGATGATGAAATGTCTGAATCAAATGTGATGAATGGCCCACTGAAGCTCAAGCTGCTTCTTCACCTTCTATTCTCATTTTTATGTTTTTCTTCTCTTTTGTGTTGTTGCTTATCAGGGCCTATACCATATTGCTCATAACGCCCCCCCAAAACACACACACACATTCATGGTGCTTGGGGTTGGTGCTGAAGTCTCATCCTCTTATGCTATAGCAACACAGAACCTAGGTCAGTTTTTTGTGGAGACTTGGTTAAGCCAGCAATGATTTCAGCTGCCTCTCTCCAGGTCAAAATTGGTGAGTCTAGCTTCTAATTGTGGATTCCCTCTTCACAATGAATAACTGTGAAACTTCCTGAGATAGTTTCTCTAAAATTTCTACTGTAGAAATATAGCAAGGCATCTCTAAAATAAATCTGTCCTCCCCCACCACCCAAAATGAAGCTACTGAATATGCTAATATGTTCTATGGGCCAGAAAACCTTTCATACTGCCCTCAGAATACTGACTGGTACTGTGCAGACATGCCATCAAAAACAGAAAAACATTCAAGGTACACAATGGCATCCTTAACTCTGGAGACAGAAGACCTAACCAGGGAAACAAACCCAAGCCCTCTGCACAGGAGTGTGCCACTGAGTTAACAGAGCAGCCATGATGCTTTGGCCCTTATCCTTCTGCTAGTGTTTTGGGCTGAGCCTCACCCAAAGCAGTATAACATAAGCTCCCCGGGACCTATGGGGTGCCTGAAGGGATATGTGCTGGTAAGCCCCATGTTGGAGTGGATGAGGGACTGATTTGATTATGGGCAAGATATGATAGATGCATGCCATTCCCATAACTTTGCTGGATCTTGGCTTTCTTGGGAATGCTATTTGAGGGACCTGAGGCCCAGGAAAGGAATCTATTTGCTGGAGTTGCTTAGACACACTGGCATCACTGGAAGAGACCTGTGGCTGGTAGCAATTAAATACTATACTTCCTCTTCATGGTCTTGCTTGGCTAAATGCATAATTAAAAGCAATTGGTGCTATGTCCATCTAAAACTGAAGCAGACAAGGTGGCAGATGTTGTGCATTGTATGGTGGTAGCAGATTCCCAATCACTAATTCCAGCCCAAGATCAATTTTAGAAAGAACAGAAATGTACAATAATGTTACAATGCAAAAGAGAACAGAAACATATAAAAACTTCCAAACATTCACTCGCATAATACCAGATAAACCCCGACACATTCATTCTTTAGAGAATCACATTCATAGCCCAAACTGTACATACATAACCAAGACTAACAATACATAAACCCCAACAGAGGCCCCCGTTTCGGTAACTCTATAAGTAGCTTCTTCAGGGGGAATTTATTTAATGGCAATATTATTCCACAAAATATTTTTAACAATGGATGATTCAAAATGAAACATAAGAATTTACAAATGTTCCATGGCACAACTAAAACAAAGGTGCACAAAGTAGTAGGGATGTGAATCGTGTCCTCGATCGTCTTAACGATCGATTTCGGCTGGGAGGGGGAGGGAATTGTATTGTTGCCGTTTGGGGGGGGTAAAATATCGTGAAAAATCGTGAAAAATCGTGAAAAATCGTGAAAAATCGAAAAATCGCAAAACCGGCACATTAAAACCCCCTAAAACCCACCCCCGACCCTTTAAATTAAATCCCCCACCCTCCCGAACCCCCCCCCAAATGACTTAAATAACCTGCGGGTCCAGCGGCGGTCCGGAACGGCAGCGGTCCGGAACGGGCTCCTGCTCCTGAATCTTGTTGTCTTCAGCCGGCGCCATTTTCCAAAATGGCGCCGAAAAATGGCGGCGGCCATAGACGAACACGATTGGACGGCAGGAGGTCCTTCCGGACCCCCGCTGGACTTTTGGCAAGTCTCGTGGGGGTCAGGAGGCCCCCACAAGCTGGCCAAAAGTTCCTGGAGGTCCAGCGGGGGTTAGGGAGCGATTTCCCGCCGCGAATCGTTTTCGTACGGAAAATGGCGCCGGCAGGAGATCGACTGCAGGAGGTCGTTCAGCGAGGGTTCCGGCGCCTCGCTGAACGACCTCCTGCAGTCGATCTCCTGCCGGCGCCATGAGGAGAGGTGAAATCTAGGTATGAGAGGATAGAGAAACAAGGAAGAAAGAAATGGAGAAAGCAGAAGAAAGGGATAGATCTGTGTCCGAAACAGATATAGGGAAAGAAAAAACAGGAGGAGAGAGGTGTTGTGAGGCGGCCTCGAAAGGCCTTGCATTCTGTTACGAAGGGGGTATTTTAGTATGCCCTCAGGCCTCAGCCCAACCTCAGATGGATCCAGGACCGAACCGAGGGTTGATGGCATGTTCCAGCATGGCTGACGGTCTTACCCTCTGCCAGGCCTGCAAGCTCCCAAGGCCAACATGATGATGTTGGAATGTGAATGGTCCTCCGACCATTCCGAGCCCTTTTGGACCTGCTGCTTGGATCCGCATGGAGCAGCAGGTCTGGCCTGAGGGTGAGGGCATACGGGCCTTGACATGAAGACATAACACCAAGGTCGATGCAACGGTAACGCAGACGAAGACATGACACCAAGGCTGATGCAGACGGCATCAGAGACGAGGGCTGGCACAAGACATGACACCAAGGTAGTTGAAGACATGACACCAAGGCTGATGCAAAGACATCACGGACCAATGGTCGATGCGACGGCATCCAGGACCAGGGTCAATGCGACGACATCAGGAACAAGATGATAAAGCGAAGACATGACACCAGGACACCTAGACGAGGACCTCAGGCATGAAGACTTGACTATGACATGAAGACGAAACGATGAGGAGCTCCACGAAGAAGACCTGACAGAGCTCTGGCAGGCAGGAGCTTCCAGAGAGAAGTAACTCCGATGCAAGGCGAAGACTGAAGTGATGGAGCAGCCCTTATATAGGGCTCAAGCAGGAAGTCCATCCATAGGTGGGGCCAGCACACTTCCTGTGTCTGGCCCTTTAAATATTGAAGAGAGATGCGTGCCAGCGCCTAAGGGAAGCAGCAGGAGCTTGCGCAGGACCGCGGACAGCGGCCTGCACCGACGTCTTCAACGCAGACGCAGGACTGGGCCTGTGAAGCAGGCCCGATGACGGCAGCGGCTCCAGCCGCTGCAGGAGGACCTGGGGGCGGCTCCTGCCACTAATCCAGCCCAGGGATGCGGCTTCCTGCTGCGAAGATGATGGCAGTATTGGCGGTGACTTCCAGCCGCGAAAGGATGCAGAAGTCTGCAGCTCACCGCGGTGAAGAGGAGGCTTGATGGGCGGCCTCCAGGCCGCGTGAGCAAAGCGAGACCACGGCTCCAGCTACACGGGAAGGCCCAACGTTGGCGGCGTCCATGCCACATCGGGTGAAGAGAGGTGAGCAAGATTCCTTACAAGAGGAAATGAAAATGACTTCAAAGACCAACAAGAGGAAAGTGAAAAAGAGAGAGACCAGGACCACCCTGATTATAAAAAATAAAAATCTCAGAAAAGGTAGGAAAATGCATTAACTTTCAGTTTTTAGTGAAATTGAATTATTACTGGATGGAAAGGCAAAGTAGAGAGAAATAGAGAAAAAGATGCAAGGGAAAGAACAATGACTAAGACAGATATAGGGAAGGAAGGGAAGAAGATAGGAGGAGAGAAAATGGAAAGTGGAATGGAGAAGACTGAATCACAAAAATAAAATGCCCAGACAGAAAAGGCAGAAAATATCTTTAGAGTGTGGAATATGTCAGCTTTGGGAATGTGCATTTCTTAAAGCTTCACATTTTGCTCAGTTCAGAAGGAAATACAATTCTGTTTCTTTCTCTCTAGTGTTTCACTGCATGCAGAGTTGGGTTTTCATTTCAGGGTTTGTTTTTTTTTTAATTTATATTCTGCTTTTTTGGCATTTCAGAGTGGATTACATTCAGGTACTGTAGGTATTTTTGTTTGCATTTTCTTGATTTTAATTTGTGGTCCCTTATTTTGTATTAGGTAAGTGTTGATTTGTGTTCTGTGTGCGATTTAGGTGAGGGATTCTGCTGGCATGTGTATCTGGCTTTTCTGTTTTTCCAGTAGAAGGTGTATTGGTGTTCTAGGGCCTATAGTAATAATTGCAGTGCTGTTACTTCCCAGGTATAGTTGCTGCTGGAAGTTTGTTAGGTTTTGTCAGGTTTTCTATATAGGTTCTGAATGTCATTTTTAAAGGATTTTGTTACTTCAAAAAGTTTGTGGCAGTGAAAAATGTTTGTGTGACTGTTAGTTAAGTGACACTAGAATCTTAATTTTATTTTTTTTGTTTGTATGGTGGGTTGGTGTGGGCCTGTCTTTTGGAGAGTGTATCCCTTTTGGGTACCTTAGCAGGGGCGACTGGGGACATCTCATCCTATCCCATCCCTTGCCTCAGGCAGCAGATTGCCCTGAGTCGTTCCTTACTGCTGGCACCAGTTACCAATAAAGTAAAGCTGTGCTCCTGCTCTGGGCTGCCAACACTCTGAATTGCCTGACATCATCAAAGGCCAGATCAATGTTGCTCATATTAGCATGTCGAAAGAGATAATTTGGGCTTGGTCTTTATTGAAGATGTCAGGTTGGGGAGGCAGCTCAGAAGATTGGTGACATGGCAGCAGCAAATTTTCTGATGCACCACCAGATTCAATAGTCACCCTACGCCTCTGCTCACCCTTGACCTTATCAACCACACCCACCATCCTTCACCCACTGGCTCACTGAGAGCTGCGCACGACTATCCTTGTGGATGGTTCCCTGCACTCTAGCAATACCCAGATCTGTCTGCCCTAGTGCAGTGCAGCCACTGTGAATGTGCCTAGGGAGAAGAGAAGGAGGGTCAGCCCAGGAGACCACCAAGTTAAGGCGTGGATCCAGGAGTTCTGTCCATGATCCTAATTCTCCAGAAATCACAACTGGCAACTCACAATGTTCCTTTAGACAAAACAGAGTTTGATACAGGAAATTAGATTAACAGTGAATATGAGGTTTAAATTGATAAATTAATAGCTAGACATTTCCCTTACATTAATGAATATGGATTAACAAAATTCTGAAAGAATTTAATTATATAATCAGATACTTAATTCAGTTCATTATAATGTAACTGTAAATTTAAGGTGAAGTTTTGGTTTTTTTTTGTTTGTTTTTAATATAAATAAAATGGTACTGAAATATATCAATAGTTCTGCCTTCAAAACCAAGATATAACTAATTGAGTCTTGTGTGTATCCCTTTATGAAGAAAGAAGAAGCACTGCTGATACTGGTCCTATAAGGGCTGATTTTAAAAGCCATTTATGCACACAAATGGTTCTTACAACATGCCTATAAAAATATGCAGAGACGTTTTCCAGGATGGCAGAGTTGGGGCAGAGTTGGAACATATGTATATAACTTTTTTATTTTAAAAAGTATGGGGGTAATTTTCTAAACGATTTACATGCTTAAGATTGGGTTTTACACATGCAAATAAATGCACTTTACGTTTGGAGGTGGGGTTCTGAAAATTGGTACAATATATGCCATTGAAATGTCCATCGGATACTTGGATATATTTTAGATGCTTAAAAAAATGTAACATATATATGTAATAACCCTGATTTATATGTGGAGGCAGATATTTATAAATTATGTCAGGGAAAAAATGCCCTGTGTATGTATGATAGCAATAGACGCTTGGATGCAGGATAACCAGTTGGTGTTGAATTCCCAGCAGACAGAATTATGCTGGGTCATGGTCATAATGTGACCTTTACAAAATTGGGGCCTCATTTTCTAAAGAATCGCAGGCCTGCGATACTTTAGGAAATGAGGGGTCGGGGGCCGAAACGGGGGGCGGGCCTGCGCTAGCCGGCAGCGATCGCACTGTCGCGGTGCGATCGCTGCCGGTTTCGCAACCAATAGCGCCACCATAGGAGGTGTAGCTATTGGGAGCGAAATAGGTCGCGAAAAGGGCCTTACCTTTTCGTTGTCCGCAGCGTCAGTGCAGAGTCGGCCCCGGTGACGCCCCGCCTCCTCCTCTTCCGGGGCCAACTCTGCCCCCATCCTCTTATCGCATTCGAGCTGCTTAGAAAATGAGGCCCTTGGTCATAATTTGACCACAACTTTACAAACTTTCTACAGCTGAATAATGTTTCAATTTATTTTTCTAAACCTATTCATAATCTTGGGGTGCTAGTTATTCAGAATTTTGTTAATGGAACCATATTAATGCTGCCTTTTTATAAATTGAGATTAATTAGGTAAATTAGATATTTGGTTGAAAAAAAAATTCAAACTATTCAGTCCCTGGTATTAGGATCAATTGATTACTGTAACTCTTTATATGCTGGCCTCCCGACAAATCATATGTATATGTATGTATGTATATATATATATATATATATATATATATATATATTATAGATGTGAATTGGAACTGGAATCGGTTCGGATTCCGGTTCCAATTCACATCGTGGTTTTTTTTTCGTCCGGCCCGATCGCCGTTTTGTTTATCGGCTGCGCCCGAGCTGATAAACAAAAAACCCATCCCGACCTTTTAAAACTAATCCCTTAGCTTCCCCCACCCTCCCGACCCCCCCAAAAACATTTTACAGGTACCTGGTAGTCCAGTGGGGGTCCCAGGAGCGATCAAAGAGCCATCTGCGCCATTTTGATTAGTGGCAGCCGACGGCCCGGGAGCGGGAGATTGCTCTCGGGACCCCCAGTGGACCACCAGGTACCTGTAAAACATTTTTGGGGGGGTCGGGAAGGTGGGGGAAGCTAAGGGATTCGTTTTAAAGGGTCGGGGTGAGTTTAGGGGTTATTTTTGTGTGCCGTTTTCCCGCCTACCCCCAAAACGATAAGAGAACCCCCACGAACAATATCGTGGGGTTTTCCTATCGTTTTGGGGGAGCCCCCGATTTGTGACAATTTTGAAAATATTGACGATATATTCAATCGTCCGAAGCCTGATTCACATCCCTAATATATATACCTTCAGATCCTGTAGAACTCTGTGGCATGTTTAATTATGGGGCGCCGCATTGCAGATCATATTTCACCAAGGCTAAAAGAGCTTCATTGGCTCCCTGCCATTTACCATGCAGATTTTACAATACTTACCTTGGCTTTTAAATTTCTACAAGGCAAAGCACTGGACTATTTTATAGAGAAAATTTCTCACTTTGGGGGTCATTTTTTGGGAGTCATTTTTCAAATCATGCTAGGCCCTAACACCCACGATAATGCCAAATAACACATTGTGAGATGTATATGCAAATTTGAAAATGTTAGTCAAGTGGGAGGAGTTTGGGCAGAGTAAATGAAAATGAGTGGTGCTTAACGTTGCGTATGATACCATAACGCTATCACAGGATTTAATGCCGGAAATAATGACACCTTTTTTCCTGGCGTTATGCCTGCGATAGCTGTGCATTATGGCCAAAACAATTTGCGATTTTTATCACAAATCCCATTTCAGGATGGAGGGGAGGGGGAGGGGGAGGGAGGGAAAGAAAGAGAGAGATCGCCTCTTGGGAGGCACACATATTACTCAACTTTTTATACCATTGTAAGAGGGGACATTTTGAACTCGGGGTGATGTTTTGGTGATGTGCTAGGTTTTGGGAGGGGGTGTGGCAGTTTGACATGCACAGTCAGAGGTACGAACAGCATAGTTACCATCAGTAAAGATTTTGTGTGATCTGGAGTGATGAAAGGTATAAAAAGATGAGATTTGTACAGTGTACGTTCGACCTGGCTTAATTCACTCTCTACCTAGTTGCTATCAAGGTAGGTCGAGAGTGCAATATACAAATTTCATCTTTGTGTACCTTTCATCACTCCAAATCACAAAAAATCTTCACTGATGTTTACTGTGCATGAAAAACTGTGCCCCCCCCCAAACTCCAAAACCTCACCCCGAGTGCAGAATGCTCCCACTTACAATGGTATAAAAAGTTAACTAATGTGTGCCTTCTCTCTCTCTCTCTCCCGCATCGACCCATAATGCGATAAAAGCCTGTATGATAAAATAGTTATGCAGTATCAGGAAAATTACACTAACCATGCCCCTTTTATATCACGGGCACTATCTTTTTTGCAAATTTTAGAGCAAAATGATAAATCTAGGTCTATGTTTTTTTCTTGCCCTTTTGACATCTCAAAACAAACATCTACTGTCTAAACTATAAACTTGTAAGAAGTCAGAAAGCAGCTGATTTCCTTTGTCAGACCTTCCTTGTGGAATTCTTTTCTCCTTAACAATTATAAAAATCTGATGAAAAGAAGTGAAGGCACACATTTTTAAATTAGGGGTGAGTTTTAAAAGTCCGGCATGCACTAAAACTGGGAGATACACGCGGAAATTGCGCCTGTGAGCATTGTGCGGATTTTTAAAGGCGCCCGCATATGCACGTATCTCCTGGTACGTGCACAAAAATGTTTTCACAAAAAAGGGGCAGGGTGTGGGCGTGGTCTGGGTGGAGCAATGGCATTCCAGGATTTATGAATAAAAGTGGCGTGTAAATACTGGCGCGCACAAGCGTGCGTGGAGGTCACCTACCATGTAACTTTACTTCTGCTATGGATGACGTGTAAGTCCTAAAACAAAAAAAACGTGGTTAGTCAGTGGTGTTTTAAGGGTTGGGGTTGACAGGGTAAAAGGGAGGCTAATTAACTAGGGGGGGGGGTAGGAATCATATCCTTTACCTGGGCGAACTGGGAACAAAGTGGGAAAACTGGTAATGGCTTCGGCGAGTGTGTTTACTAAACCCCCCACTTATTTATTTTAAAGTATTTGTTGCCCACCCTTCCATCATTCAGGATGGGGTACATCAGAACATACATTATAAAAGCAAGATATCATAAAAGCATGAAAAATCAATATAATGTAATAAAACCTAATCAGAATGAAAGACTCCCAAATGGAACACCAGCCTGGACAAGTCACAATTGAAACTCTAGGTCAAAGAAAGTTTTTTTTAATTCAGATTCCGGAAAAGCTATCTGCAAAAGATGTTTTGATGGGTTTTTTGAAGAATTTCTTTTCACAGAGGGATCTTAGTTCATTTGGGAGGATATTCCAGAGTAGGTGTCCGGCGGAAAAGAATGCACACTCTCTTATCTCATCAAGATGTGTTAACTTTGAGGAGGAAACATCCAGCAAGCCTTGATTTGAAGATCTCAGGGACCCTAGAGGGGCTTGGATTTTACTTATATCCGCAATCCATGGTGATTGAATATTGTAAATGATGTTATGTATGATTGGTGTGAATTTATTTTGAATGTGATATGTCACTGGAAGCCAGTTGCACAATTGGCTTCCAGTGACATATCACTCCTGTTCTTCAACAGGAGTAATATGGCTATGAGATGGGGTGCCAGTAGAGGTGGCAATTGTGTGTACATTTGCACATCCATATATAATTATATGCACATGATGGGGCAGATTTTAAAACCTGCGCGTGGGCGCAGATTTGTTCACGCAACCTGGTGCGAACAAATCTACGGCCGATTTTATAACATGCGCGCGCAGCCGCGTGCATGTTATAAAATCCATGGTCGGCGCACGCAAGGGGGTGCACAATTGTGCAACTTGTGCGTGCCGAGCCGCACAGCCTGCCTCCGTTCCCTCCGAGGCCGCTTCAAAATCGAAGCAGCCTCGGAGGGAACTTTCCTTCTGCCCCCCACACCTTCCCCTCCCTTCCCCTACCTAACCCACCCCCCACTCCCCAGCCCTACCTAGAACTCCCCCTTACCTTTGTTGAAGAAGTTACGCCTGCTTCCCGTCAGACGTAACTTATGCGCCCCGGCCAACGGCCGGCCCGCAATCCCAGGCATAGCAGCAAATGGCCGCTGTGCCTGGAGGCTCAGGCCATGCCACGCCCTGCCCCCGGACCACCCCGGACCGCCTACACCCCGCCCCTTTTTGCAAGCCCCGGGAGATACACGCATCCAGGGGCTTGCGCGCTCCATCGAGCCTATGCAAGATAGGTTCGGCGCGCACAGGGGGAGGCGGGGTAGATTTTCAAAGGGTTGCGCGCCTAAGATACGTGCGCAACCCTTTGAAAATCTACCCCAATGAGCATATAGCCTATTTTATACCATGTATTCATTTATGCGCGTATGTTCTAATATGGCCATGTCCTTTGGCACAAGCCGGCACACATGCGTACATATGCGCCTGCGCAGCTTTTTCAAAGATACCATCCCTGCTTTTAGCTAATTAGATTGACTGTTATGAAGAATTAATGAGCTTTCTTGCATTGATTTTACTGTTTTATGTCTGTTGAACTATCAGTTTTTATGTACCCCACTGTGAATGACATTGTATAAGGCAGATTATAAATCTTTTAAATAAATAAATAAAATAAAAGACAGGAAATAGAAAGTAGGACGAAATGGTCAGTTTTCCCACTCTCCTGTGCGTGCGATTCTGTATTTAAATGAGGGCCTGCGGCAAAAGAGGCGCTAGAGACGCTAGCGCGCCCCTAGCGCCTCTTTTTGGACAGGAATGGTGGCTGTCAGCGGGTTTGACAGCCGATGCTCAATTTTACCGGCGTCGGTTCTCAAACCCGCTGACAGCCATGGGTTCGGAAACTGGACGCTGGGCAAAATTGAGTGTCCGGTTTTCAACCAGCGAGTTGTGGACCAATTTCAAAATTTTTTTTTAACTTTTTTTAACTTTCGGGACCTCCGACTTAATATCACCATGATATTAAGTCGGAGGGTGCACAGAAAAGCAGTTTTTACTGCTTTTCTGTGCACTTTCCCGGTGCCCGGAGAAATTAATGCTTACCTTTGGGTAGGCGCTAATTTCTGAAAGTAAAATGTGCGGCTTGGCTGCACATTTTGCTTTCTGAATCGCGCGGGAATACCTAATACGGCCATCAACATGCATTTGCATGTTGCGGGTGCTATTAGGTTTGGGGGGGGGGGTTTTGGACGCGCGTTTTCAACACGCTATTACCCCTTACCGAATAAGTGGTAAAGCTAGCGCGTCGAAAACGCGCGTCCAATCGTGGGTTAACAGTGCGCTCTGCTGGAGCGCACTGTACTGTATCGGCCTGTAAGAAAGATAAATAGTGAATGCTCCAGGGATCTGTTCTGGGACTGGTGCTGTTTAACATTTAAATTAATGATCTTGGAAAGAAAGCAACAAGTAAGGTGATCCAATTTGCAGATGAGACAAAACTAGTCAAACTTGTTAGAACTGTAGCGGATTGTTAGGAACAGCATAAGGATATTGCTAGACTGGGGAACTAACCATATAAATGAAATTTAAAGTGAGTAATGCAAAGTAATGTACAAAGGGAAAATAATCCTAGTGATAGATACCTAATGCTAGGTTCTGTATTAGGAGTCACCACCCAAGAAAGGGTTCCTAGACTAATTATGGATAATAAACTGAAGTCCTCGGCTCAGAGGGTGGTGGTTGTCAAAAAGCAAAGACATTAATAGGAATTATTCATAAAGGAATGGTAAATAAAGCAAATAATACTATAACACCTTGGTATTGATTTATGGTGCCACTGCACCCATGAATATTGTGTGCAATTCTGGTCACCCCCATCTTCAAAAGGTAAAGGAGAACTAGAAGAGGTACAGAGAAATTCAACACAATTGATAAAGGGGCAGAACAGCTCCCTTATGAAGAAAGATTGAACAGGTTAGGGCTTTTATTCGTGACGAAGAAGCAATTGAGTGGGGAAATGATAGAGGTTTGTAAAATCATGAGGGAGGTGGAAGGTTATTTACCCTTTCAATTAGTACTAGGGGAGACCCCCACCAAACTAATAGGTAGCTAAGATAAAACAAATCAGAGAAAGTATTTTTCACTCAATGTACAATCAAGCTGTGGAATTTGTTGCCAGAGAATGTGATCCAGGCTTCTAGCATAGCTGGGCTTTAAAGGGGTTAGGACAGTTTCCTGGAGGAAAAGTCAACAAACTTTTATTAGTCAGTTATCATTTATCCCTGGGAGTGAACAACACAAAATGGATAATCTCTTTGGGATGCGCCAGGTAACTTGTGACTTGATTTAGCCATGTTTGAAACAGATTGCTGGGCTAGAAATACCTGTGGTCTGACTCAGCATTGCATATCTTTTGGTTGCATCTATAACAATACAAAATACAATAGAAAATATCTCTGTACTGCACTTAATAAAGTATTTAAACCACCACACTATTATTAGATATTTAGAGGTTTTGTCATCAATTTCAAAAGGTTTTGTGAGAATTCATCAAATGTGAGTCATTCTGGTTACGTTCTTTTGCTGTTCTCACTGATATTTGTCTGGTTATCATGTTATTTTAAATTTTGTTTTTATTTTAGTTTTAATTTATATACTGTATATTGTACAAATTGTTGTTGTTAGCTGCCTAGGGCTGTGAATAGGTGGCATATAAATTTCCAAATAAATAAATGAAGTGAACTAGTCTTTAGGAAATGAATTGCAGAGGTTAACAATACAGGGTAAATTTTCAGTAGTGTGCCTAATTCCAAAGTTATGCATATAAGGGTAAATTTTAAAACCCGTGCACGCATGTCATAAAATCCGCTACCTGGGCCTGATTTTAAAAAGCATTTACTCGAGTAAAAACCAGGTTTACTGGAGTAAATTCACTTTACTTGAGTAAGTGGGTTTTTGAAAATTGCTACAATATATGCCATTGACTTGCCTATAGGATTTACTCACATAAGTGAACTTTGCTTGAGTAAATGGCTTTTGAAAATTGCTACAATAGTAGCTACATTTACGCATGTAACTCCTTTTGAAAATTACCCCCCCCTGTGCGCACATGCATGCCCGATTTTATATCAGTGCGCGAGTGCCGACTTGCACATGTAAGGGGTGAAATTGTACAAAATGCACACTGCGATGCGATAGGCCCTTTCCCCAGTTCCCTCCCAGTCCGCTCCAGTAAACTAACCTGCCTCCCTTTTTCCCTGTCCGCACAGACCCCGCCCCCTGCCTGCCCATTTTTCACAAACCCTTCGGCACATACCAGGAGATACGCGCATGGCCGCGGGCCTTTGAAAATCCCTGTGGCTCGTGCACGGCCTGCCCAGGCTTGTATCTCCTGGTTTTAACGCATGCTGCGTTTTTAAAATCGGGCCATTAAATTTTAAGCACACACAAAATAAAACAATTTTCAAACATAAGAGAACTATGTAAAGTAGGTTTGAATATCTGGTTATTATGTGGTTACATATCCATGCATCCCAAAATGGGACGTACATTTGTGGGCAAATGGCATGAATTTATGCTCTTATCCCCCCAGAATGCCTTTTTCTTTACAGCCAAATTTGTACGAACTATGATCTTAGATGCATATTTTTAGGCAGATAATAATCTACTTATGCGCATAACTCCTTAATTTTTCATACACAATGCTCGTATATGTATATACTTCTGAAAATATACCCTGTAATGCATAAATTAAGAACATAAGAAGTTGCCATACTGGGTCAGACCAAGGGCCCATGAAGCCCAGCATCCTGTTTCCAACAGTGGCCAATCCAGGTTCCAAGTTCCAAGCAAGTACCCAAAAACTAAGTATATCCCACGCTACTGATGCTAGTAATAGCAGGGGCTATTCCCTAAGTCCCTAGTTTGCATTGTTGAATTCATTGGATTTCTGCATACTATAGGTACAACAATATATTTTAGATTGAATATACTAGTGACCGTGTCTCCTAATTCTTTGGAATGAAACTTGCAGAAATCTCATGAAGCAATAGAGCAATCCTCTCTTGCTTATTAGAGGTGCCCAGATTAAACTTCCAGGCTCTACACCTGTTGGAACCTGAATATATATATATTTTTTAAAAGGATGTTTTTATGTGGAAACTATTAGAGGCAAGATTAACCTGAAGTGCCAGTTGTTTGTTTTGTTTTTTTTACCTTTTTAATATGCAATATTTTTTTTGAGGAAAATTACAAGCATCTGTGGACTTCAAGAGGACAACATAAACATTTGCAAGCCACGGTTTTCTCTGGAAATTGGCATTTCAGTAATATATATCTCAATGTTTCCAACATAATCAAAGATGACAGTTTTTAGAGCCAACATCTAGGTTCTTGCTGGCCCCAGAATCCTTGTTAATTGGTTTCATGTTATATGACACCTCATCCCACACCACACACAATTTGATTCAATGTGTTATCCTAAGAACTTTGCACATTGTGAACAGGTTTTTTTTCCTTTTAAAGAAGTTATCAATTCGATGTCAGAAAAATTGTAACCCCCTTCTTAGATGTTTCAAGAGTCAAAAAGCAAGCAGAAATTCTGTTCTGCAAGTTCTTCAGCTATTGGACAGCCTAGTTCACACATAAGACACTGCATTTCTCACTTTTGTAATTTGATATAGTTATATTTACAAAAAGAAAAGTCTTTCATTTTGTTACCAGCATAGATGTGTAATATTGGCAATTCAATTCTGGTCAGTGCCTTGGCATTCACCTCCTTCATTTCCCCTAATTTATTATATATTTGCTTTTTGTGAGATTAGATTGGTGTATTGCACTGGCATACTCCACTTATAATATGTATAATTTAGAGGACAATTTTCAAAGGAATTTACCTAGATAATAAAATTATTACTGGGTAAATTCCGTGGGCTGAACCTGCCCTCCCCTCAGCAGCCACACGTATATGCACAGCACTCATATAATAATAATGATTTTTTTTTTACCTATATTTTTACATTCAAGTACTGTAGCTATTTTCCTGTCCCAGAGGGCTTACAATGTAAGGACTGAATTTTCAAAGAAGTTATGTGCCTAAAAGTAGCATTTATAGTAGCAATTTTGAAAAGTCTATTTAGTAAAACCCAGTTTTACATGGTAAATCCTTTTCAAAATAACTTCCTAAGTACCTGATTCACTAAAGGCTTTTCCCATAGACACCAAATGGGAGAAAAGCCTTAATGAATCTGGCCCTAAGTTTGTATCTGAGGCAATGGAGGGTGAAATGACTTGACTATGGTCATAAGGAGTATCAGTAGGATTTGAACACTGACTGCCCTGGTTCTTAGCCTGCCACTCTAATCACTAGGCTATTCCTCCATTTCACAGATGAAAAGGATAGACACGAGCGGGTAAATGAACTGTGGAACTGCCGGTGAGATTGGTGCAATAACACCCGCCTTCCTCTCTTCCCATTGGTGGGTTGCCCTGTCTCATCTGTTGGCACCTGCCTGGTGCCTCAAATTCAGTGAGGCAGCAGCGTTCTGTGGGGGTGAGCGAACTGTGGAACTGTCAGTGAGATCAGGGTGGTGACGCCCGCTTTCTTCTCTCCCCATTAGTGGATTGCTCTGTCTATCATCTGTCGGCACCTGCCTAGAACCTCAAATTCAGTGAGTTAATGGCGCGCAACCACTGATGTGCTGCCAAAGGCACGTGCCAAAGGGGCATGCCCCTTTGGAAAAAAAAATTTTTTCTCTGCTCTATAGTGGCTGATTAATAATGGTCTGAATGGGTAAAGAGAGAAAAGGTAAAATTATTACATCTTCACCAGCTCCAATCCAGGGTCCTATGGGCCAACATCTACGGCGATTGATAGATACCTTGCTTGTGGACAGAGAAATTGAGGCTGCAATGTCTTCAGGAGCCTCATTAAGTCCAGGGGTTGGTTTACCTCTTCCACAGCCCTCTCTAGATGTTGTATCACTGATCAATAGTACTGCAGTAGCATTATCTGCAACTGTAGAATCTACCGGTCCTTTGACTGTTGTAAATGTCTCTTCCTCTCCTCCATATGCAGAATTAGAAAAGGTACAGAGAAGGGTGACCAAAATGATAAAGGGTATGGAACAATTCCCCTATGAAAAAAGGATAAAGATGTTAGGACTCTTCAGCTTGGAGAAGAGAGGGCTGTAAAGAACTGCATATGCGTGAGCCCCTCTTGCTGTGATGCAGCCTCGTAGGTAGAGTTCTGAAACCCACACTAGTGAACAAGTCTTGGCCTGGGCCAGACTATGACTGAGTCCAAAACTCTACTCAAAGACCAGGCTGCAGCTGTAGACAGGCAAGGACAAGACTGATGGCTTGAAACAAAGTTGAGGCTGAAGAGGAGCTGAAGACTGTAGTGGAGCCACAGGCAAAGACTTAAGCACAGCTGAAGGCTGAGAAGATGGAACCAGGCTGAAGGGCTTGAGCAAGACAGAATGGAACCAGAGGGTGAAGAAACCAGGAGACCTTGCTGAGGCAACAAATCCAAGTACAGGCAGGCTAAGTAGTCTTGAGCATGTGACATCATCATCTGGGCGAGTACCCGACTCTCCCACCAATGTGTGCCAAATTGTGTACACCAATGTGCATGCACACCCTATGCTTCTCTTCACTGGGTCCTAGTATCACACATGTCAGATCGCCAGTGGTGGCTTCTTGCCACATACTGAACATCTGCTGCCAAGGAGTTTGGGAAGATGGCTGGATTTTAGCAATAGCTGAAGGGAGATATGATAGAGGTCTATAAAATAATGAGTGGAATGGAAAGAGTAAACCTTAATCAGTTGTTTACTCTTTTGAAAATTACAAAGACCAGGGAACACATAATGAAGTTACTAGATAATACATTTAAAACTAATAAGAGAAAATATTTTTTACTCAATGCATAATTAAGCTCTGGAATTCATTGCCAGAGGATGTGGTGAAAGATGTTAGTGTAGCTGTGTTAAAAATAGTTTGGACAAGTTCTTGGAGGAGAAATCCATTAACCATTCTTGAGGTAGAGTTGCAGAAATTCACTGCTTATTCTTGGGATAAGCAGCTTAGAATCTATCTACCTCTTGGGATCCAGACTTGGCCATTGTTGGAAACAGGATACTGGTCTTGATGGACCTTTGGTCTGAATCAGTATGGCAAGTCTTGTGTTCTTATGTTTTTAAGGTTAAGACAGGGAAGGTATGGGAATTTCCACTTCAGATAGAAAGTCTACAGATACTTTTTTACCTGCAACCCCCACTGGCCCTGAATTTTCACAGACACACTACACAGGGAGTTTCTCTTTTAAAATTAGCTTGCAGGTCCATGGATAGATGAACCTGCAAACTCCCCACAGGGTTTTTAACATTGCCCCCTTATTTTATATTTTATTATTAAACTTCAGAAGGCTTCTTGAGTTCTGCCCTAGAAACAATAACTAAAATGAAAATATTTTTTGAATTATAACTTCATTAGTTTGTAGAGACCCCATGTCATCTCCACTAGTTGACCCTAACTCCCAGCTCTTGGGTAGTCGGCATTAGAAGAGCAAACGATTCTACACAGCACCTCCCCAGAGGCTTGCTGGAATGGTAAACTCCTGGTTGACAAGGGGGTGGGGCTAGGACAGAAGAGAGTGTGGCGGTTAGGAGTTATTTTTGAGAGAGTAAGAAGTATTTGGTGTGGCTCTCAGAGTTTTAGGCTTCAGCCTAGAGCAGGGAAGGGAAGGGGAGGGGCACTGCCCTGCCAGTTCCCTAGTCTGGACTGGAGGGATTAGAGTGTAAAATAAAAAGATTTTTGTCCCTTTTCTGGATTTAATTTTTAAGACCTGTGCCTTTCTGGCAGACTGTATACCTTGCCCAGGTAACCAGAGGGAGCTGTGTACCTCTTTGCTCCATCCAAGAGGAGGTTGCAGTAACCATTCCAGGTGAAGAGAGAAGGATTTATCTTCCTAGTTTGTATTTTTGTCCATCTGAAAGGCATGGAAGTTGGTTTTTTTCTGCTACCCTTCCTTATCCCAGAGTAGGAAGCTTTAAGAACTGTTTCCAGTAAAAGGCCTTTTGATAACGAAGGTCTGCCTATAGCCTTGAAGAGGAATCCAAGGGTGAGAAAAAAAAAAACAGGAGCAACCGGAGACTCCAAAAGGTGTTTCTACTTTGGGGACTCAGGACACTGCCAAGTTGGAGATTAGGAGTATCCGTGGACTTCAGGTACCGTGGGAAGGGGATCAATTCATAAGTGGGACACCCGAGCCAACTTGGGGCAATTATCTTTCCACCCCATAGAAGATAATCAAGCTCCAAGCCCCTGCCCTGAGGGAAACCATCTGCAGAGGCAGAGATCCTAAAAAATCTGAACTCCCATATAGGTGAAGAACCTGGACGTGACTGGGCATTTATTTATTTGCTCTTATTAATTCTTCCACAGTCAGTCACAGTAGTCTTTATTTTGAACACCCATCCAGCCCGGCTCCTTTTTGTACCTGTCCCAATGAGCCATATTTTTGCACACAGAAGGGAGTCCACCCCAGCCCTGAGCCTTGAAGGATATCCTCCCCCACCCCCTCCCACATGAGACATGAACCCCCACCCCAGGGACCACAAGTACTGTGAGAGTGAACAATTTGGAGTTAGCCCAGGGTTCTAATGTTTTGTTTGTTATGGCCCCATTGAGATTCAGCCAATTCATTGAATTGGAGTTAGAAGTTTAATAAACAATAACCACTATTCACTATTTAAAATTTCTGTAATTAACCTTATTACAGCTAGTAGCAATAGTTACCGTCTACCTTGCTCCCAGTGCTTCCAGAGCTGCTCCGACACGGACAGCACTGGAAGCACCAGGAGCGGGGCAGAGTTCTCTCACCGCTGGCGAAGAAGAAGAAGGTATCGTTGAGGATGGGGAGGGGCAGGGGGATGGGGATGTGGTATGGTGGGTGGGTGGGAGGGGGAAGGCAGGCGAAGCTCCTTTTAAAGGTAACGTCAGGAGGGGGGGCCCAGCTTCCAAAACAGGCCAAATCTCTATGATTTAAAAAGGTTTAAGGGCAGGGGGGTTAGGATATAATGTATGAATTGACTTATGCTCTGTGGGAGAGAGAGCAAGGGGATGGGGCAACTTATTTTTCTTTAGTAGATGATAGCGTTACTTAGCCGGATATCTTTTCAAAATATCTGGTTAAGTATGGCGTTATCCAGCCACACAAGGCTGCATAAATTTAGACCCGCACTGAATCAGGTCTAAAGTTATACAGCTAACTTAGACCTGGATTTTCTAAGGTTGCAGACCTTAAGAATCCGGCGGTAACGGGGGGCAGGGGGGCGAAGCGGGGGGTGGGCCTGTGAAAGCCAGCAGCGATCCTACCACCGCGGTGCGATCGCTGCCGGCTTTCACACCCACTAGCGCCACCATGAAAGGTGGCGTTATTGGGCGTGCTACTGGCGGCGATAAGGGGTCTTACCTTTTCACCACCAGCGATGTTAGTAGCACGTCCTCCCTGACTCCGCCCCGATCTATCTATCGCATGCGATAGGGTTAGAAAATAACCCCCTTAGCCAGATATACCCGATATTCGGCTAGATTAGCTGAATATCTCAGCCCCTCTTCGGAACACCCCTGAAACGCCCCTTTTATATCCTGCTAAATTCTAGCCAGGTAACTAGTTACTAGGCTAGAATTTAACTGGATAAGGGCTAAATATAGCCAGGTAAGCCATTTAAATGGATATTATATTATCTGTCTAAATAGCTTTTGAATAAGGACCTCAAAACATACACAAACAAGTAAATTTTCAAAGGCCCAGCCACACGTGTAAAGCCCAGTACACGCAGAAGTGCCAGGCCTCTCCAAAGGGGCTGGCGGGGTCTGGGCAGGGAGGGTCGGGGGGGCAGGCCGGAACAGTGCGCGCCAGCAGCTGGCTGGCGCGCAGAGATTACTTCTACTCCAGAGGAGCAGTAAGTACTGAAATAAAGAATTTGGTGTTATGTTAGGTTTAAGGGGCAGGGAGGAGAGGGGGAAAGGGAGGAAGGTTAGGTACGGGCATAGGGAAGTTCCCTTAATTGGAGCGGACTGGGAGGGAATTGGGAGAGGCCCAATTGTGTTGCCGCACATATTTACTGGAAATTGCCCTCCCCACGCATGTGCCATCCGCATATGCATGCATGGATTTTAAAGTCTGGCACACATGTGCGGGCAGCCATCGGATTTTATAACATGTGCGCGCTGGCTCACGCATGTTATAAAATCAGCGCGTGCATGGGCTGGGAATGCGCGCACAAGAACTACCGCGCGCTTCTTTTAATATCGACCCCAAAATAATCATGATTTATAAGTGACTGTTTGTATTTGAGAAAGCATGCACATATACCATTTTGAATATATTTGCACATGCACTTCAAATCACCATTTCACTGATTCCTCTGCCAGATCATCCAGTCCATCCTCAGTTCACCTAGTCCCTTTACCACTTCAACCTGAATCACCACCAGGTCACCCTAGTTTCTCACTCGAAAATTGCAGACAATAGACAAGTCCAATTTCACTTGGCTACTCAGTTAGCAGGTTAAACATCGTATAAAATTTGATCATTTTTATGACCCTGCCTTGGGTTCACTAGAAAGAAGTTTTTGTCAGTGTGTAGATTCTTCCATCAGAAGAAGGTCATGAAAAGTTCAATGAAGTGAGGGTAAACTTTCTGAGCTGATGCAAGTTGTTTCCCCCTGTGGGAATGGGCTTTCTGGGGAGTGTTTTAGTGCTTTCACAAAGCACCAGAACACAAGCAGAGGAGAGAGAGGAGAGGTTTTCAATGTTTCCTAACTAAGGATTCCATAGTTTGGAGGGTGGAGATTTCTGAGTTGAAACACAGAGGACCTGATTTTAAAAAGCATTTACTCGAGTAAAACAGGGTTTTACTCGAGTAAATGCACTTTACTTGAGTAAGTGGGCTTTTGAAAATTGCTATAATATATGCCATTGAATTGTCCATAGGATTTACTTGTGTAAGTGCACTTTACTCCAGTAAATGGCTTTTGAAAATTGCTACAATAGTAGTTACATTTACATGTGTAACTCCTTTCGAAAATTACCCCCAGAGAGGGTTGCTATTAATTCCTGCAAAGGAGCAGGGCTGGAATTTGGTGACAAAAGGGGCACTGAAGGAGCTGAGGGGTAGTTCCTGCTAGCAGACTGAGAGCCAGCCAGAAGAACCAGGATTCCAAGTAAGAAGGGTATCTGACCTGTCTGGAGAAGCACACTGTTGAAGACAAATTGAAGATATCATGGGATCTGTGAGTTGTAGCCCAAAGCCCTTAGGTGAACAGAAAAGAGAGAGAACTGATGTGAATAGGAATTCTAGGAGCTCAAGCTGGTAAGAGACTATACATTTTGTCTTTTGTTTTCCATTTTGCTCCTGGGCCTGTATGCTGAGTTTATTGCTGAGATTTTTCCACTGGAATTTTGAGTAATTTTTAGATCTTGTAATAAATTTTGTTTTGCTTTGGAACAACCTTGGGGGTAGATTTTCAAAGGGTTGCGCGCAACCCCCGAAAATCTACCCCTGCCTCCCCCTGCGCGCGCCGAGCCTATCTTGCATAGGCTCGGCAGCGCATGCAAGCCCCGGGATGCGCGTAAGTCCTGGGGCTTGAGAAAATGGGCGTTCCGGGGGCAGGGCCATGGGCGGGGCCCCGGCCCGGGAGCATTCTGGGGGCGGGACCGAGGCCTCCGGAACAGCCACCGGGCCAGGGAATGGAGAGCTGGCATGCGCAAGTTACGCCTGCCAGAGGCCGACGGTCGGCCCCTGTGACATAGTGAGGGCAAAGGTAGCGCCAGCGCCATTTTGAATACTGGCAATACGGCCCGAGTGCAGGAGGTCGCTCCCGGACCCCCGCTGCACTTTTGGCAAGTCTTGTGGGGGTCAGGAGGCCCCCCCAAGCTGGCCAAAAGTCCCTGGGGGTCCAGCGGGGGTCCGGGAGCGATCTCCTGCACTTAGGCCGTATTGCCAATATTCAAAATGGCGCCGGCGCTACCTTTGCCCTGTCACAGGGTAAGGGCAAAGGGCCATCGGCGCCATTTTTATTAACACAGCCAATGGCCTGAGAGCGAGAGATCGCTCCCCGTGCTCCCGCTGGACCACCAGGTAATTTTGAAACCTTTTTTGGGGGTTCGGGAGGGTGTTTTGATTATCGGATCAGGCGCAGCCGATAATCAGAACTCAAATCGGGCTGGGCGAGAAACATTTTAAGATTTGGATCGGAACCGGAACCGATCAGATTCCAGTTCCGATTCACATCTCTACTAATTATACATGTATATGCTATTTTTGCACATGGAACCTCTTTGAAAATGTACTCATCAGTTTGTACCTAAAAGGTGAATTTTGAAAACCAGGCGCACGCCAAAATCGGGAGATGGGCATGCGTGTAGCACATATGTGTCCCCACCCAATTTCATAAGCCGCCCACCTGCACGCAAGTACTGATGCCTGAATATCTCGCATAGGGGGAAAAAAGGGATGGAATGTGAGTAGGGAATGGGTGTTTTGGGGCAGGGCCAAGAGATATACGCACAAATAGCTACATGCCTGACTATGACTCCACGTATAGTTGAGCGCAAATTTACTTCTGCTACGGAAGAGGTGTGACTCTTTCTAAAACTATTTCCAGGCATCTCAGAAGTGTTTGAAGGGGCCTGGGTTGCAGGCTAAAGAACCACGTGAGTTTGGAGGACATAGATCTAGACTGTGAAAACTGGTCATGGGCCGGACACGTGTCTATTAAAAAAATTTCCCTCGCGCATCCCAAAGCCAACTTACGCTGCTGTGTGCACATAAGCCTGAAATCAGAAGTACACATACATGCGTCAGGACTATTTTATAGCATGCATGAATATGTGCATGCAGAATATAAAGCTGGCGCATATCTGGCCATGCGCCCATATACACAAGTATATGTGTGCCCACGTGCCCTTTTGAGTGTTACCGTCTCTGGGAGTAATTTTCAAAAGGATTTACATGCATAAAACTGGGTTTTACATGTGTAATTATATACCTGTGCAAGTGGGCTTTTGAAAATTTCTGCAATATCAGCCTGAAATTAAAAGGGACATGCACGTAAAAATGGGAGGGGGGGGGCGGTGTTACGTGCTTGGCCGGGCCTTGAGCATGTCGCGCACATTTTCGGAAGGGCCCGGCCACGCGCGTTAACCCCATTACACGCCAAAGTGCCGGGCCTCTCCAATGGTGCGAAGGGGCAGGCTGAGGGAGCGGGCCAGGACAGCACCATTCGACGCTGTCCCAAGGTAGCGCACGCTGGTAGTCAGCCGGCGCACAGAGATTGCTTCTGCTCCTGAGGAGGAGTAAGTAATCAAACAAAAAAAAGTAAGTAACTAAGAAGGGGTTAGGGGTTAGGGAGGAGAGGGGAAAGGGTTGGAAGGTTAGGTAGGGGTATAGGGACCTGGGGAAGCCCTACTCCTGTCACCACGCATGGCCTTCTAAAATTCCACACACCCCCCCCCCCCGCACGCGGAGGCCATGTTAAAATACACCATGCATGTGCGAGCGGATATCATATTTTATAACCCGCGTGTATGGGAACAGCACGCATGTGGATGCGCGCATGCGGGTCTTAAAAGTGAAACCCAAATTTGCATTGAATTGTCCATACGTTATTCACATGTAAGTGCCCTTTACTCACATAAATGGCGCTTGAAAATTTCTACAATAGTATGTTACATTTGCACACAGAACTCTTTTGAAAATTACCTCCTAGGTGCATAAAATCAGGAATTAAATGGGTAGACTACCTGAATTTTAATTTGTGTCAAGCATTAATTTTTGTTTTTTTATTGTTCTATGTTTCTGCTGTAAACCACTTCTGTAGTTTGACTGATTATGTAGTTTATAAGTTTGCTAAATAAATAAATATGCTTAAGTGGATCCTCAGCTACCTAAATGTTTTGAATAGTTCACAGCACACAAAATCTGGCCACATATAAAGAGGTATTTTGGGAATATGTTTTGAATCTACATTCATACATTTAATTTTCAAAAACTATGTATCTAGCCTGCATGGCAATAATGCCTGCAGTTTATGCAATCGGTTTCAAAATGGGTACAGTTTTGTGCATTACATTTAGTCACATAACAACCTGCTCTTCAAAAATAAGTATCTTCTGTTTGAAAAATGGGTTGTTTTCTACTTGCTTAAAATGTAAGTACACACATGACTTTGAAGTTATATACACTTCTAAAAATGTACTCACAATTCCATGTACCATAGTGACCAGAGTCTTACTGCCATAGATTTTATGACACTGATGCACCTACACACTAACTGCAGTGCTGCTTCTGGAGACCAGATCTTTCTAACCAAACTTTTAATCAAAAGAACATGCAGGTGAATTGAGCAGATGTTGACCTAAGTCTTGTAAGTTAAGAGAAACATTGCACAATCTCTGCTAAATGTAATAAGTGGTCAATATAATGAAGCTAAGCTAGAAGCAGTGATTAATCTTAGTATGAAACATGGCCCCGGTAGCTGTATTCTGAACCAATTGTAATTTATATAATGCATGTCAAGTCGGGCAAGGGGGGGAGAGGAGTTGCAAATATCCACTATCTATAGATGAAGCAAATTAATATTAAAATAGCTCAGCAGGAACCAGTCTTGTTTAATGTATTCATTAATGATCTGGAAAAAGGAATAAAGACTGAGGTGATCAAATTTGTGGCTGACACAAAGCTATTTAAATTAGTTACAGCAAGAGCAGTCTGTGAGGGATTGTAGGAGGACCTTGCTAGACTGGGGAACTGGGCATTTAAATGATGAAGTTTAATGTGGGCAAGTGCAAAGCAATGCATATGGGGAAAAATAATCCTACCTATAGGTATACAATGCTGAGTTCCACAAAAGGAACTAACAGTCTGGAAAAGGACCATAGAATCAGTTGTGAACAATGCATTGAAATGCTCAGCTCAGTGTGCAGCAGTGATCATAAAAGCAAAATAAATTATTCAAAAAGGAACAAGGAATATCATAATGCAATCATATCTTGAGTATTGTGTGCAGTTCTGATCTCCCTATCTCAAGAAAAGGTATAGCACAACTAGAAAAAGCACAGAGAAGGACAGAAAAATTATAGAGTATGAAATGACTTCTTTCTTTATGAAGAAAAGCCAAACAAGTTAGGGCTCTTCACCTAGGAGAAGAGAAGAATGAGAGGTGAAATTATGGAAATTTATAACAAGTGGTGTGGAACAAGTAAACAGAGAACAGTTATTAACCTCTTCAGCTAACACTAGGACAAGGGGACATTCCATGAAACTAACTGATAGATGTAAATCAAAATTAAGAAAGTGTTTTTTCAGTCAACACACAATCACGCTGTGGAATTTGTTATTGGAGGATATGATCTAAGAAACTAGTATAGATCGGTTTAAAAAAACTATAGACACATTTCCAGAAGATAAGTCTATTAACAACTATTAGCCAGGAAGACATGGGGCATGTCACTTCTGGGAGTTGGGAGTGAACAAGTGACCTGTACTAGGCGCTGTCAGAGACAGGATGGTATTTTTTATTTTTGATACCACAAAGCAAATTGAGCATGGGACCGCCATAGACCACATTGAGAGGACAGGACCGGACCCACCACCCCTATATGCAGCAACCACAAAAACATCACCCATACAGCTTCCCCTTATGAATGGAGCAACAAAGGGAGACCATAAGGCATCTGAAAAATGGATGGAAAAGCTCCAGCCATCCCTGATGACTTCTAAGACTGATTCGAAGTAATGTGTGGACACAATTCTAGTAGAAGGCTGACAACTGCCCACCTAGCCTTTGTACGAGAGAGTGGCCTCCTACACCTTCATTGGAAGGTCCAAGAATTTTCAGACTGCCTTGAAACTCCAGCCAAAAGGCCTGGAATCTACCAAAGAGTCTAAATCTCTTGCTGCCTGCCAACTTCCCCAGATTCACACGCTTGGAATCCCTAAAGTGGCTCCAAGCCAGAGCTGGCCATGACTTTCTCTTAGGCTTGTTTTTGGGCAGTCTACGGACTTTTGATCCTCCCCCCATGCTTTCACCAGCTTTTCTAAATCTTCTACACAAAGATTTCCCTATAAGGAATGTTTGGTCCATCTTGCCTTGGCAATTGAAATTACGGACCAGTTATGTAGCCACAGCAAACGAAAGGCCACTACATTGGAAGCCATACTCCTGGCTGAAGCCTGGACCAATTCATATGAGGTTGTCCCCTGTGCCATCTGAGCTGCATCCTCCAGGATCATCCCCCTGCATTCCAAGAGACCTTCTTGTATGTGCTGAGACAAACACAATCCTGCCTAGCATTAAATCCACTGCACACAGCAGTATACAGTAACAAACCAGCTATCTCAAAAGCCCACTTAAGCACAGGCTCTGTCTTCCTATTCCAAGCATCCTTGAGGGCAGAGCCCCTTTTAACAGGAATAGTGGTCCTCCTAGTGACAACACAAATGAGTGCATCCAGGAGGCGATACAGCCTCACCATAGTCTTATCACCTTTAAAGACTAATTCTGGGGCATCCCATTAAACAAAGATCAAATCCTTATCTAAGCCAAGGAAACTCTTTGACTAGTTGACATTATACGGTCTTCTTCTGAGTTAACACAACTATCCTTCTTTTTTTTGTTTTGTTTTCTCTATGTCCAGTGTTTTAGGGACTGTGAAACTATGGCCCAAATTTCCTCTTTGTGGAATAACCAAACTATAGCTGAATTATCCTCTTCCCTAGGGGAACATTCCTCCTTCTCTGACTCTCCCTCATTGCCACTTTCCTTAAAACCTTAAAGGTGAATTTTAAGACCTGGGTGTGGGAGTACATGTACGCGCGTTTGCTGGCTCGTGCATATGGACGCAGTGATTTTATAACATGCGTGCGTATATACATGCATGTTATAAAATTGACTATGCGTACGTGTGCATACAATTTTACATTGATGTGCGCATCTGCATGCAAGTGTCGCCTTGATCACGTAAGTGGGGGTGATTTTAGTGGATACGCATGCTGACGTAGTTACCTGTTTCCCCAGTTTGTTCCCAGTTTGCCCCAGTAAAGGAGAGGACTTCCTATACTCCCTAACTAACTTACCTCCCTTTTACCCTGTTAGCCCTGACCCTTAAAACCCCACTGAGTTGCCTAATTTTTATTGTTTCATGACTTAACGCTTGTCCATAGCAGAAGTAAAGTTATGTGGATAAGGACCATGGTATGTGCTGATGTGCGTAAAAACCTACGTGCTGGTTTCATTCATATTTCCTGGAACGCCTATGTGCTGCCCATGCCCCACCAAGACCATGCCCATGCCCATGCCCTGCCCCTTTTAGGAAAAAAAAGTTTACTCACATGCCAGGCGATACGCACGTCCCTGGGTGCCTCTTAAAATCCATGTGGCACGCGCTGGGCCGATATATACAAATATCTCCCGACGTTGATGGACATAGGGCTTTTAAAATTCACCCATTAAGTTCCACAAGAGACAGATCCAAAAGCGCAGGATTTTCTCCTTTCCCGATCCTCATACTTTGCTCTGGATTCCCAGAAGGAGTTCCCGAGGAGGGGATTCTGGAAGCGAGAAACCTGGAACTGCATTCTGCCTTATAAAATGAACCTGATGCAAACACTTCACAAACTCCGTGGGAACAGAGCAACAGGAAAAGGAAGGAATCACATCTTCACCTGAAAAAATGGGAGCTGCTACTCTTGGAACGCCACACAGTGAAGCTGTGAACCAGACCACTGCAACATCCGAGACAGCCGGAACCTGCATAGGAGGTCCTTGCTCTGAGCTATTCCCTTCCTTTTTTTATATATTTATTCAGTTTTAATCAATGACATAAAACATGATAAAAAAGTAAAGCATTTCAAGTATTAATACAAAGGAAAAACTTACAATTAACAACCCATCTTCAAAAGAGCAAATCTACATTATGGAAACAGTAACAAACATTCCTGGTATTATCTAGATTTTTTGACAGCCATTTAAATGAAAAAACGACCTGATGGAAGACTGAGGCTGACGTTTTCATTTGACAGCTTTCTAAATGAAAAGACGACCTGATAGAAGACTGGTGCTGACGATTGCCGCCGCCCGCCGGAATTGTGGATTTAAACCGGAAGAACCGCCATGTTTTGAAAATCTAATGGCGGTCGGAGACGCCGACTGCTGACAGAAAAAACAGAAAATGAAATTGAACCAGCATTATTTGGAGACCCGGAATCTACTCTTTTGGATTTATTACCCCTGAAGCAGGACCAGGACAGTCCGAAACACGGCCGTGTCGGGACGCTGATAAGATGAGTATACTCATAATATACATTGTTTAATACAATTCTTAAAAGCTTGAAAAGCGGGGACGCTCGAAAGATGAGTACACTCGGATTATAGATTGTTTAGAGCATTTGAAAGAACAGAGGAGCGGTGTTTCCGCCTGGAAATTAACTCTTATATTTGTGCGATGGTGATGCACAGAATGATCATTAACTGTGAGGGTCTTGGAATGTTTTGAAAAAATAAGAAGAAAAATTTAAAAAAATAATTTTGTGATTAATAAAGCAATTTGGACCTGTATACTACTTTATGAGTATGTATGCTTAACATATTCATGTAGACCGGAGGTCCTACAAATATACAGAGGACTTAATATTTAATATATGGTTCAATAGTGTGATTGAGAATAAACCATAAACCAGTGTCCTTTATATAGTTTGATGATTATCTAGATTAGAACACAAAACATTCAGGAAGTTTTATCAGAAATAAAAGTTTCTAAATGAACAGGAACTAGAAATATATATTTGTTCCCTTGAAAATCTACTAGATATTTACAGGGGAATTTTAAGAGAAACATAGCACCTAATGCTAGGACTTGAGGTTTCAAACCAAGAAATAGCTTTCTTTTAGCTTGTGTCTGTCTTGAGACATCTGGAAAAACTTGAAAAATATGGCCACAAAATAAGGAGCTTTTATATTTAAAATACTGTTGAAGAAATAATATATCCCTATCAGGAGCTGACACAAAAGATACAACAAAAATAGATCTAGTTGCTATATTATCATTAGAAGACTGCAAAAATAAAGATACATCACAGCTAATATAATGGATGTCAATACATCCATGGCTCCATTTACAATTCCGATCTCTGTCTTTTTGTCAGGCATATAATAGTGGATGAAGCAGTACAGTGTAATTAGATTACTCATAAGGAATGAGAATTTTTAAAGGTTTCTTTTACAATTTGCCCAGCCTTTTATATCCTGCTAAAAATCCATAAACAGCTAGTCAAACCTCCTTAGAGACCTATAGTGTCTTCTAGAGGGTCCTTGCTGGAACCTCTTTCTATTTTTGCGGACAAGTTTTTACGGGGCTTTGTTGGACAGTTACCATCCTATATTAGAGATTCGTGTCATATTGTTACCATCCTTGAGGGTTTGTCTTGTCTACACCTGTTCCTGAGTTGCTGATGGTCATGATTGATTTGATCTCATTATACGCAATCATCCTTCAAGATAGGGCTATTGAGATAGTGCAGAGATGGTTGGAGTAGAGGACTGAGTTCATTCAAGTACCTATGACTTTTTAGTTGAGCTTATTCCCATAGCAATGAAGAAATATTTATTTTATTTTAAAGATCAGTTTTTTCAGCAGATCAAATGAGTTGTAATGGGGGCCTCTATTGTCCCTCACATAGCTATTCTTTATGTGGGGTGATCTGAGGAACTTTTCCTGAGCAATTTTCCATATGTCAACAATATTAAACTTTGGAAACATTATAGTAATGACATTATTTTGCTATGGTCAGGCAGTCAGATGAATCTGGAGACTTTCCTGGGGTGGCTTAATGAGCAAGATGATAATTTACAGTTTACTTCTATAATCATTGCTACCCATATTCATTTTTTAGACATTGCAATACAATATGATGCAGATGGGTTTAATTTTTCTATTTACAGAAAGGAAACAGACCATAATAGATTGTTACATTTCAAAAGTTGCCATCCCAAAAAGTTAAGACAGAATCTCCCGGTGGGTCAGTTCTTGAGGCTTAGAATAGAAAGTTGTGTTCTTCCACCACTGAATATAATAACAAAGCCATGGAGATGTGTAATAGATTTACTGACAGGGGATATCCAAACAAAGTTTTGAAACAATCTTATAAGAGGGGCCAGTGGGCCAACTGGGATCTTTTGTTACAGCCACATTCCCCACGGGAAGGAGCCAATTTGGTTTGCGTATTGCTCTTTACACCTGACACCTGGCAGGTACAGAAGAGCATTAGGTCACATTGGAACATTTTAAGTCTTCACCCTGTGTGACAGGAGGGTCTCACTTTTGCGTTAACTCGAGTGTGTAATTTGGGAGACTGGCTAGTATGGTCCACGATGCTTCAACCATCTAGTTGTTATCAACAAGCAGGGCATTTTGCCTGCAGACGGTGAAATGTTTGCCCCCTTTCTTTTAATACTCTTTATGTCTACCTAATAGATGACCCTTTAAATTAAAATCTTTGACCTCCTGTGATTCTAGGGGTTTGTATCTGATTTCGTGTCCCTGTTCTTTGTTTCATAGGGAGGACCTTTCATAAGATTATGACATGGCTACAAGAGCATGTCAGTTGCATCAGATGTGATAGACATGAGGCTCCTTTAGTGGCCCACTGGAAGGATGAAGCGCATTCTATCAGTTACCCGAGGTTTACAGTGCTAGAAAAACCAATACCACAATTTAGGGGAGGGGACTTTAATAGAATACTACTACAGAAAGAACAGAGATTTATCTTGCTTGTGAAAAAATGGCCCCATACACGCATATGTGGGCCACAGACGAGCAACGTGAATTATAAGAAGCCGGGAAGTACATGCATACATAACTGTGCACGCATCAAGAATAAGAAGGCAGGGCATCATTCTCAAGACTGACCATGGCAATGCGTGCCATGTTACCTGTGTAACTTTACTATTGGTCCTGATGAGGTGCAAGTCTGGAGATTTTGGGCTAGAGGGATTTGAAAATATAGAGAGGGAGAGAGAGAAAGACAGAAAGAGACAACCTCTTTTAAAGAGACAATCTGACACTCTATATATCTCCCATTGTAAGAGGGGCACTTTCAACTCAAGATGGGATTTGGGGGGAGGGGTGTAACCAGTGGCGTAGCCAGAATTGATTTTTTGGGTGGGCACAAGGTTAACATAGGTGGGCACAAGGCATGCAGGTCTACTAGTTGTTTTCTTACTGATAAATAATGCCATATACTGCACCATAGAATGGCTTTCTAAGTAGTTTGCAACAGCCATTATGTGTCATGTATTGAAACTTTAAAATAATTTACTTCAATTATTTCAAGTATAGAAAACAATCAAATCCAATCATATAATAAAACAAAAATTAATGTATTCTTTCATGAACCATCTTTGCAGAAACCCAGAAATCTTCATAAATACAATAAAATATAATTAATCATCAGAACAGGTGCAGCGCAGAGCTAGGGCAATTCACATTACAAGTAACATGAAAAAAAAAATTCAAATTCTGGTGTAATCTCAGCAAAAAATAACCCTCCACTGCTATTTTGTGAAGTAACAAACTCTTGCAAAGAAAGAGGCATCTGGAACCTTGCCAAACAATCACAGCACTGACTCTCAGGATTCAAACAGCAACCTTATGAAAAAGCAGCAATGCAAATACTACACCAGGCCCTAGAACATTAATACATCACCTACGGGAATAACAGAACAGGCTGGACTACTACTACAGAGAAACTATGTGCTAGAAATACTCATTTCTGTCACAAACAGGCAAAACTGAGACCGACCCTTACCTAATATAGAAATAAGAGACTATAAATTAGAAACAGAAACATGTAGATAAAGCCAAAATAGAAAGCCTGAGAAACTAAAATGTCTGAACAGTGGAATACTTAAGAAAGAGCAAAATACAAAAATATAAGAATGCACATTCCCAAAGATGACATATTTAAATTGCTAACATCTCTCTCTCTCTCTCTCTATATATATATATATATATATATATTTTTTTTTTTACCTTTGTTGTCTGATCTTTGTATTTTTCTAATCAGTTGGTCCTGGTCTCTCTTTCCCATTTTTTCCCTTGTCGCTCATTTCCTAATTCCTCTTCAGTGTCTTTTCTACTACTGTCTTCTTCCCTTACACACACACACACATATATACATAAATGCTTTCTCTCACAGACTCCCTCACACACTCAGGCTCTCACTCTCATATGCTCTCCCCCCCCCTTCCCAAGCTCACATTCTCTGCAGACACACATACAAGCTCTCACTTTCTCACCCCTCCCCAGGCTTATATTCTTATGCACACACAGACGCACATCCAGGCACCCATTCTCATCCACACACACACAAACCCATTCTCCCATTCTCACCCACACATACACACATTTAAGGTCCCATTCTCACCCACACACACAAACCCAGGCTCCCATTCTCACCCATATATATACACATTCAAGCTTCCATCCTCACCAACATATTCAAGCTTCCATTCTCACCCACATATTCAAGCTTCCATTCTCACCCACACACACAAACCCAGGCTCCCATTCTCACCCATATATACACACATTCAAGCTTCCATCCTCACCCATATATACACACATTCAAGCTTCCAACCTCACCCACATATTCAAGCTTCCATCCTCACCCACACACATTCAAGACTCCATTCTCACTCCCATACACACCCAGGGTCCGATTTTCACCCACACACACACAACAAGGCTCCCATTCTCATCCTCACATACACATTCAAGCCTGTGCACAGTTTCCGCTTCCTCCCCCCAGAGCAGGAAGATCAGCTGGCCTCTCCTGCTGCCACTGGCCTCCTGCTATCTTCAAGCCAAACGGCCGACCGATCTTCCTGCTGGGGGGGGGAGCGGAAACTGTGCGCGGCGCTTCCGCTCTCCTCCCCCCCCCAAACAGGAAGATCGGTTGGCCATACGGCCCGAAGATAGCAGGAGAGGCCAGCTGAACTTCCTGCTTGGGGGGAGGAAGTGGAAACTGTGCGCGGCGCTTCCGCTCTCCTCCCCCCCCCCCCAAACAGGAAGATCGGTCGGCCATATGGTTGTAGGACCGCTTCCCCACGTGTGCCGTGATGGCGTGCCAAGCATGGGTTCTCCTCTTCACTGTCGCGGGGATGGGATCCCGCGACAGCCTTGCAGTTCTGGTGTCAGTTGGGTGGGCCTGGGTCTAAATTGGGTGGGCAGCTGCCCACCCAGGCCCACCCGTGGCTACGCCACTGGGTGTAACATTGGTCTGTCTAGAGTGCAAGGGTCTGTAGACCCTTGTAACACTGCCCTCCCCAAAACCCACCCTGAGTTGAAAGTGCCCCTTTACAGTGGGAGATATGTAGAGTGTCAGATTTTCTCTATAAAAGAGGCTGACTCTCTCTCTCTCTCTGTCAATCACTTGTGAGTGCAGATATTTTCAATGATAAGTATATAACTGCACACATGATATAAAATTGAGCATATTTTTGCACATGCGATTGTGGGCACAGGCTCGCTGCTTTTAAAATGTACTTGACAGTGTGTATATTTGGTATTTTTCTTAGTATATTTAGGTATATATTTTTTATGTTTATTTTTTCATTTTCTTGATATATAATTTCTGTATATATTTGTTGTAAAAAACAATGTGTATGCAGGGAGTTTGGTTATTGTTATGTGGAGCGCTGGGAGAGCGGTCCCCCTTAGAGGGAATGTGCCCTTGGGCCCCTGGCACGATCCCGCGCCAAGGGTAGGTGTAGCATGGGTGGCGAGAGACAGCCCGACCCCCAGCCGGACCTGCATGCCTCTGGAACCAGCTGTGGAGTGTTGGTAATGAACAGTCCTCTGACTGTTCCCGGCCCTTTCGGACCTGCCGCTGGGATGGCAAAAGGCAGCAGGCCGACTCAGGGCGTGGGCAGATGAAGGTTCCGAAACAGAAGACGAAGACTCGGGAACCATAGACTGTAGACGTAGACTCCGGAACATGGAAGGTTCAGACAATAGCACGGTCCCTCAGGGTGCCCTACAAAGCCAGTACCACTGGTCTGGTCACGGACCACTCTGTCCTACATCCGCGGGAGCAGAACCAGCACAGGACAAGAACAAACGAAGGTTCAGGAACTGAAGACAAGGACTCGGGAACGTAGACTGTAGACATAGACTCAGGAGTTTGGGAGGTTCAGACGTTGGCACTGTCCCTCAGGGCGCCCTACACAGCCAGTACCACTAGTCTGGTCACGGACCACCCTGTCCTACACCCGCAGGAGCGGGACTAGCAAGGGAAAGGAAAATGCTGCACACCAGCAGTCTGAAGTGAGGTACTGCACACTGGCAGTCAAAAGCAGGGTTGGAACATCAGGATTAGGAACAAACATCAAGAAACATCAGGAACGTGCAAGACACCGGACACCAAGCTGAAACAAACAACGAAGGCCTGAAGGCACGCTGGAAGATGAGACATCCAGAGACGTGTAACTCCAATGCAAGGTAAAGCATGAGTGCTGGAGAAGAGCTTTTATACCCCAGGAGCAGGCAACTCCCTGGGAGGATTCCAGATGGGCTGCCCCTCGCTGGCTCTATAAGAGTGGAGAGGAGCCGTGGGCCCGCCCCTTAGGAGAAGGGCATGTCCCAACCCAGAACATCCAGGCTGCAGTGGAGCAGGCCTCGAGTAGGCCCCGAACAACACCGAAGGCCTCCCAGGCCGTGGAGCAGGATCCGGACAATTGCTCAGGCGAGGCCCTGGCTTCAGAGTGGCCTCCAGAGAAAGGTGAGATGCCTCCTGTGGTGCAGCTACAGGAGGAATCGTAACAGTTATTTTCCTTTTTTCTTTGTATAAAGGACTTGTGCATCTGTCAAACGTGCTTTGGGATTGGCAGTTTGATATTTAAAAATAGTGTGGTGGCACTCACGTAAGTGTTCTGTATTACCTGCAGAGCTAAGAGGGATTCACTGTGAGTACTGTTCTACTTTAGTAATTTGAATTTAATGGATTCTAACATGGTCTTAGGAACTATAAATATTTTTATGAGCTTTTCATAAGAAGGTATATTATAATTTTTGTTTTAGAATAACCTTGGAATTCCCCTGATGCAGGCAGTAGGTGCTGCTGAAATGCTGCAGCATAGGGTTTTTCCACTTCTTTGAATTGTCTTTGCGAGAATGGATTCAATGAGTGCTGCATGAGTCAGTTTTTCCACTCTGTTGAACTGACTTGCTGAAAATGTCTCCAATGATTTCTTCATCAGTTATTAAGTTTCCTTGCAAATGTGATGTCTCTAGCGCTACCAAGTAGATTTGTGACAGTGATCTACAAGAACATTCACAGAGGATTTACAGTTGATATTCAAGCCATGGGGAGTGATTTTTCACTAAATTTCATTGAACTAAACAGTTTTGGGCATGACAATTGTTATGAACATCTTAGGAGGATTTATAACCTACATGAATATCGTTGGAAGCGGTCTTTTGCTAAGCCTCTTGGAAGCTTTCTGAACTTTGCCATCAACTGTGGAATACAATTTTTCGATCCCCAAAGGAGTAAGAGCTACACAGAGGACATTTTACAGCCGGTTATAAGCTCTTTTAGAAGTCCCATCATGTTTGTTTAAGAGATTTGTTCTTTGTAATGTAACAGGGGGAGGACACATAAACACCACAAGTAATAAAGTGCTGCAACACTGGTTGTCATATATATTGTTCTTTTAGTTTTTGCTTTCTTTTTCCTTGTTTCTTTGGGTTCTGCTGTTTGTTTTTGTGTATTGTTCTAAGCCTTTTGAGTCTTAGAATGAGGTTGAAAGAGAAGGAAGTTAGGAAGGTTGAATAATAAGGATTTTTACTATGTATAAGTAAGAAATATCTCAGTTTTTGATTGATAAATTTAAAGTTTAAAAAACAAAGTTTTGAGATAGTTTTTATAATTGGTACTGCTCTTTTGATGTTAGGATATTTATTGTTTGAAGAACAGTTTATGCAGTCATTATTAATATTTGTTGGTTTATTTTCACAGCTTTAACAAGCAGGAACCAGGCACAGCCAAAGGACTCAGAAGAAGGGAGGAAATAATATAAAGTGAAGCCTTGTTTAGTCTTAAAGGGAGGAGAGACTATGGAAGAGGAGAGAAAATGCAGGGGAAGGAGGGGGCAAAGAAGGATAATTCCCAGCTGTAGCTGAGAAAAATCCTGTCCAACAACTGGAAGCCTCCTGGTATCCTGGCTGTGCTCAACCGAGGGAGGGAGGAAGGACAAGTCTTTCATCTCAGGAACTGCCATCCAAATTTCTTTCTTCTTCATCAGGCCTCACTAGGCCTCAGCTCATAGCATGGGATGCTTGCCTGCCATCTGCTGTAGACAGAGAATACTGGCAGAATGAGGTCAGCATGGGAACTTACAAAGGGTGATGTCAGCAAACCTGTTAGTCTCTGTCTCCATCTGGTGGTTGGGAGGCATAACCTATGTGTCTGAAGGTTTGTCTGGATGAGGAGGAGACATTAGCCAGGTACACTATGAAAAGCCATTGCTATCCCCAGAAGTGAATAACAAGAAACAGATCTACTTTTTGGAATTAGCTCGGTACTTGTGACCCTGACTGGCCACTGTCTGGGACAGGATTCTTGGCTGCTCTATATATTCCTGAACCCATTGTACATTAAATTATTCCTGTAATACCAGTGTTGCAGAGTCAGATGGCATTCAAAGTTTCAATCCAGTCCTCTGACTGCATAGTAATCTCAGCCAAAAAGAAAGCTGGTGTCACAATTGTGAGCCCTTGGGCTGTGGCATGATTGATGCAACCTAGTAGGTGAACCTAGTAGGTCCATGCCAACAGCATGTGGACTCGCTCTTACAAGGACTGGGACTAGGACTTCACCTATACCAGCACCGTTCCCCGAAGGTTGAGCCCTTGAATTCCAGGGGCCAGCAGGTCTTAGGCGAGGGTCCTGTAAGGAGCGGTCAAACAAAGTTGAGTAGTAAGCCGAGGTCAGAGCAGGCAGAGAGCAAGTGGTGTCAAGGTCCAGAAGAAGGTCGGGCAGGCAGAGATCAGGCAGAGTCGAGGTCCAAACTGAGGTTAGGACAGGCGGCAGTCCAGAATAGTTAAAGTCCAAGGCCAGGGTCAGAACCAGAGGTCAGGTAGAGACAGGCAGATGAGATGAGGACAAGGCACTGGGGACCAAGATATAGCAGGAACAAGCAAGGCAAGGCAGAATAAGGTTAGGCAAGGAAACAGCGAGGCAAGGCCACTACAAGGCAGGAGGAAAAACAGCAAGCAATACACACTGCAAGAGTATAAGGATCTGTTGCTGAGGCATAGCTTGTAGCACGGCTGGGGTTAAAATACCCAGGCACATGACATCATCACTGGGCGACAGCAGACTCTATTCCAGCCACGGGGCCTTCAAGTATTGGCGCGCCATGCGTGCACATAGGGAGGTCTGGGAGAAGGATGGCATGGCAGCATCTCAGCAACATTGGCAGCATTTGGGAGTGAGTGTGGCCGATTACGAGGTATCCCACGGCTGGCCAAAACATTACAGCCTATCCATATCCTGTCTCTCAGGGACATCTCCATCTTTTGATGATAGTCCTAGCTGAATGTTGTGCTACCCCTGTCCAAACTCTGGAAAAAAGGCAAGTTCATGAAAATAGGGGCACAAGTTTGGAACCCTGTCACAATTAGATTTCCATCTTTCTTTGGATGCTCAAATTGCATCAATAGTAAGGAACTCCTTTATACATTTACATGAAATTATGAAGATTCACCCCTTTCTATCTGAACATGATTTAATGTTGGTGATATACACTTTATTTAACTTTTAGCCAGCTTAATGGTAAGAAACATCCTAAGTGGGGTACAGCAGTAATAACACAGTAACAACAAAGAAAAAAATTAACTCAGCTGCCTAGATTACAAGAACTTCTTTAAAGTAGGCCTACCCCAAAAAAGCATTTACAAACTCCAGTTTATACAAAACACAACTGCTTGTAGCATTTTGGTAAGGAAAAAGTGGGATCATATCTAGCCAGTTTTTGAGAAGCTGCATGGTTTCCCAATCCTAGTCCTTTTAATGTATTTGGATGATATGCCCCCTCCCCCTTCTACCTAAAGGCAAGACTGGTGAACTATGTGCTTACCTGAGTTTTAACATCAACTGGTAAGGTCTCCATAGACCGCCCTCATTAAAAGAAATAAGGCTGGATAACACTAGGGAGCAACTTTTCTCATATGCGGCCCCAAACCTGTGGAACTTGCTCCCTAAAGAAATACAATCAGCCACTAATCTCTTGGCTTTCAGAAAGGCAGTCAAGACTGTGCTTTTTTACAGCAGCTTTTAAGGTCATGTGAAGGAATTTTATTTGCCCATGGGATATGTCTGCCTGTACTTTGTGGAATGAATGTTGAGAAATGACTTGTTCTGATGTTGCCTGATTTTGAGTTTTTTTCAGAGCTTATGTTATTAACTTTGTCATGTGAGTGTCTATAACATTTTTTTATGGTTTTATGTCTTTTTTTTTTTTTACAAATGGTGTCAATTCTATGTTTATATTATGGATTTGAACGTATAACTTTCTTGGTAAACTTCTTTGAGCCACTATTGGAAAAATGTGGAATAAAAATATAATCAATCAATCCATAAATATTTATATATATAAATAGTAATAGATGTCTCGGATAGTCATATGTTTTCAACATAAACAAAACCTCACTGTATATAAAAATGTTAGAACAAAATCCTTATCAAACTGGAAAGACTGATGCTTTTGCATTCTTCAGAAATTACCAGGGCAGGTACATATTCACACTGTATAAAAGGCCAACCTTAGGAATCACATTTCTCCAACCGTATCCTTCCTAAGCATTCCTGATTGCATCAGACATCTTAGGTCTCTTCTATCTGCTATTATTAGTTATACCAGAAGTTCATATAAAATGAAAAATGTACCTAATTAATCTTTCTGTCAGTGGGTATACAATGTCTGTAGTAGATAAAAGAGAGACTGATTCTTGAACCATGGTGAGCACAATGCAAGGGGGGAGGGGCATGGACATTTTCCAGTGCTTCTTCTCTTTTAGACTGTGATTTGTGAATATTTTTAATCCAAAATAGTTATGAAAAATTAAGATAAAAATCTGATCACAAATTGAAATCCAAAAGAAAAAAATGAACTAGAATTTATAAACAGATAATGTCCTTCGAATTGTGATCCATGCAGTTCAGACATCAGCGCAGTGATAACTTAAATTAACCATTAATCAGGACTGGTTTTGTGGGGAGGGAGGCCAAGCAGAGCAATTGCTTAGGGCATCAGTGCCATGAGAAACCACCTTGGCAAAGTTGAGAGATGTTACCAATGCAGAGTTTCAGGGCCCACTCCTTAGATTCTGCCCTTGTCCAGTGTGCCTAATGCAAACTTTGACACTAATACTACACAGGAATTCTTGGATGGACTTGAATTACAACTTCCCCCACCACTGTTCTCACATAATCCATTTGTGTAAGACATATTTTATTGATGAGCCATGGACTTAAGCATTTTTTTCCCTTAACACAATGGGTACATGTTTAGTGATCCAATTGTTTATCTACAGAAAGGCCTATTTATTAAAGTGAATTAAGAACATGCAATGCATGTTATTACAACAGTTGTAACACAATATTTATTAAATGGCATGAAACCTCTAATTAATACCATGTTAAAGCTGTATTGTCACAGCCTACAACATCCATAAGTTACTGGCTTCACTAATGCTCGTATAATATTGGCAGTAATAATCACACAGCCGAATCTGCCCCTTGCCACCACCTCATGAATAAAAGGTCTATGTACCCAATTCACTCCTCCCCAAGCTGCTTTAGGGGGGGGAGGGGGTTCTCATGCTGCAAAGAATCTCTGTCCCCTTCAACAAGCTGTGAAAGGTGCTGAAAGGTGCTCCTGCCCTGAAAGGCCTCCTCCCCACCAAGCTGTGAAAGGAGTTCCAAAGGGATCCCTCACCCCTTTCCTGAGCTGTGAAAAGGTCTTCTGCCCTGCAGAAATCCTTCTACTCCCCATCCTTATCAAATCCCATCTTATTGAGGTAGGACAAATTCACATTCCCTCTGACCCTGCTCTCTCCAGAATAGCAGCAACTGACCTGATGTGCACATTTGATGCAAGAAGAGAGTAGGTCAGCTGGTCCAGTTTGAACATCAGAGACATCTGGTTAGAAGGGAATATGGATCTCTTCTGTCCTAGACTTTAACTGGCTTTGGGTGGGGTGAGGCAGGGGCGGGAGGAGCTGGGGTAATGGGAGGAGAATCTTCTGATAGGGAACTTCCTTTCACTGCTTGGGGAGGGGGAGGGGAACATTGGGCCACCGTGAAAATATCTCAGCCAAGAATCCCTCTACTGAACTGTCTTATTCAGCAGAGGGGTTCTTGGCCGAGATATCTTCAGGTATGTCAGTCTGCTGATGCTCGTTACCATAGTTAATTATACCTCTTAAAGCTGTAGTTAACTCTGTTAGAGTTATTGCAAATAAAGAGGCTTAGTATGATTTGTGATAAACCATTTTAATATTAATGAGCTGTATGCAAGCATTTGCATGTGACACGGCTCATTGATAATTTTTTGCCTTAATTTTTGTTGTGTGATGCATTGATTTGCGTTAACATGCATTAACAGCAAAATTTGGCATTTAACATGCGATAACATATCTCGGTAAATATAGACTGGCATAAAGTGGCTAGATCAGACCCTTTGAAAGTCTAGCCCACAGAATGACTAAATCTCGCTGCTCAAATTATGAGTGATCCATGGAGAGAGGTAAGGTCAGGGGAAAGAATTTCACTGATTAGACACATTTTCAGTGCTAGCTGTTTTTTTTCTGTGTTCAGAGGTAGCTGTTTTAAATCTAATCACCTGGATCCAGCAAACCCCAACTCCCACCCTCAGAACCCCACTCCTCAAATAGAAACACCCATACACCCATCCCTTACTTTTGGAAAGTCCAGCATATATCCCTCCTGCCCCAACTGTGCCAAACTGAAAGTGGCACCAGCCAAAATGACACTGTACATTCTAGGCATAGTGCAGCATCAGGTTAGCAGGTGCCATTTTGAATCTGGTGTGGCTGGGGTAGGAAGAACTAGGGATGTGCAGAGCAAAATTTTATGTTCATATTTTTTATGTCCGAAAGGGGGTCCCACTTGCGGCCAATATGGACATAAAAAAAATCCAATGAGTTGGGTATATGTACATATGTGCAAAAAAAAAATTTAAACCCCCTCACCCTCCTTAATCCCCCCCCCAGACTTACCACAACTCCCTGGTGATCGAGCGAGGAGTGAGGACGTCATTTCTGCAATCCTTGGCGAGAAGCATGTGACGTCGGTGGCACGTCGAGTGACGCGGCGTCACGTGATTCCCGGCGAGTTCGCGCCGGACGGCTCGTTCGGCCCAAAAAGAACTTTTGGCCAGCTTGGGGGGGCCTCCTGACCCCCTCAAGCTGGCCAAAAGTTCTTTTTGGGCCGAACGAGCCGTCCGGCGCGAACTTGCCGGGAATCACGTGGCGCCGCGTCACTCAGACGCGGCGTCACGTGATTCCCGGCAAGTTCGCGCCGGACGGCTCGTTCGGCCCAAAAAGAACTTTTGGCCAGCTTGGGGGGGGCCTCCTGACCCCCCCAAGCTGGCCAAAAGTTCTTTTTGGGCCGAACGAGCCGTCCGGCGCGAACGAGCCGGGAATCACGTGACGCCGACGTCACGTGATTCCCGGCAAGTTCGCGCCGGACGGCTCGTTCGGCCCAAAAAGAACTTTTGGCCAGCTTGGGGGGGCCTCCTGACCCCCTCAAGCTGGCCAAAAGTTCTTTTTGGGCCGAACGTGCCGTCCGGCGCGAACTTGCCGGGAATCACGTGACGTCGCGTCTGAGTGACGCGGCGCCACGTGATTCCCGGCTCGTTTGCGCCGGACGGCTCGTTCGGCCCAAAAAGAACTTTTGGCCAGCTTGGGGGGGCCTCCTGACCCCCCCAAGCTGGCCAAAAGTTCTTTTTGGGCCGAACGAGCCGTCCGGCGCGAACGAGCCGGGAATCACGTGACGCCGGCGTCACTCGACGTGCCGCCGACGTCACATGCTTCTCGCCAAGGATTGCAGAAATGGCGTCCTCACTCCTCGCTCGATCACCAGGGAGTTGTGGTAAGTCTGGGGGGGGATTAAGGAGGGTGAGGGGGTTTAAATTTTTATTTTGGCTCAACAATCGCGATTTCCCACATATCGAACATATCTATGTTCGATATGTGGGAAATCCGATCGTTTATGTCGAATCAATTTTTTAAGTAAAAAAAAAATATGAGTTGCGTTTTACTAATGCGGTCAATCCGAATGCACACCCCTAGGAAGAACATACTCTTTCTTCTGCTGCCAACCTTTCCACTAAGATCTTCCAAGGGTAAGGGATGGGTCTGGTGGAATTTCTATTAAAACTCGGGAATCGGGATGGTGGGAGGGGACTCATTGCCTAATAATCAAAGGGGGAGGGTTTCTATAGAATCAAAATTTAAAGGGTGGGATACAGGCTCATCATCTGGTGCGAGAAGGGGGAGAGGTGGGAGGATCAGGGCTCCGGGGATGGGAGAAGGGCTCATTGCCTGGTGTAGTTTTAAAAGTATCAAAGTTCTGGAACATACCACATGGTGCAGTGGGGGAAAGTTTGAAAAGATAAGACTAGGGAATGTCTCTTTTTCTGTTCATGTGCCCAAACCTCTATCCTGGAGTTTTCATGCTGCAGTTTTAGATTCTTGTCATTCATGCCTGGTTCCTTTTTTGGACTACTTACAGGTACTGACCTTGATTTTTCTAAGTCTACTGTTGAAATTATGCCCTGTGTAGTACTACTTTCAGCCAAAACAACATCAGGAGGGAGAGTTAATCTATTCCTGGGTGCTTTGGTGAGTGGAGGGAAGCCTTGAGTGCTACAACAGCCAAGGAGATGAGCTTGCTCACCTATGGTTGCTTTTCTTTTTAGGTTTCTCATTTTCTGTATACCACCTTGTGTATAGCTACACATTTGCTTTCATGTGCTGTCTGTTATGCTGGCATGGCAACTGCTGTTTTCTGCTCTTTTGTGTGTGTATGCCACATTTCAACATCATATGCATTACATGCTGCTGAGTCAGAGAAAGGAATATACAGAGTTGAGAGGAGTCCAAAGAGCTACAGCCTAGAGTCAACAGGTTGCAGAGTTGGTTTTTCCTGTTTTTTCTAATCTGTTGGAATGAGCTATGGAAGCTCTAGTAAGGGATAAAGGCAAACTGGGAAGAGTAGGACCCCTTATCCAATGGGGACACCATCTGCCTGCAGAAACCTGCAGCCAGAGTTTTGTGTGAAGATAAAGAGGATTTTTTTCCAGTTTCCACTGAGAATGGAAGGGAAACATGATTTAATGGGAACCTGTTGTGAAAGACTTTAAGCTTGCTAAGTCGTAAATATAGGGGCATTACTAGGAATTTAAAAGATCCAGGGCATGGGCCCATAGCTCCTTGCCACCAACCCCCTGCACTCTCAGATTTTGATAAATAAACTGAAGACATAGGGGAACTACAATACAAGCTTATATACCCATCCCTTTCCACTTATTTACAAAATTCCCTCAACACCACCTCTTGACTTCCCCTCACCTTCAGCATGAGAGGCTTCTAAGAAAACTAAAAAGTCATGGGATAGGAGGCGATGTCTTTTTGTGGATTGCAAGCTGGCTAAAAAACAGGAAACAGAGAGAGTAGGATTAAATGGTCACTTTTCATAGTAGACAAAGGTAAAAAGTGGAGTGCCTCAGGGATTTGTACTTGGACCGGTGCTTTTTAATATATCTATAAAAGATCTGGAAAGGGGTATGACGAGTGAGGTGATCAAATTTGCGGATGACACAGAATTATGCAGAGTAGTTAAATCTCAAGCAGATTGTGATAAATTGCAGAAGGACCCTGTGAGACTGGAAGATTGGGCTTCCAAATGGCAGATGAAATCTATCATGTACAAGTGCAAAGTGATGCATATAGGGAAAAATATCCCTTGCTGTAGTTACACAATGTTAGGTTCTGTCTTAGGAGTTACCACCCAGGAAAGAGATCTAGGTGTCCTAGTGGATAATACATTGAAATTGGCTCAGTGTGCTGTGGTGATCAAAAAAGCAAACAGAATATTAGGAATTATTAGGAAGAGAGTGGCAAATAAAACAATGGATGTCATAATGCCTCTGTATCGCTCCATGGTGAGACCACATCTTGAATACTGTGTGCAATTTTGGTCACTGCATCTCAAAAAAGATATAGTTGTACTGCAGAAAGTGCAGAGAAGGGTGGCCAAAATTATAAGGGGCGTGGAACGGCTGCCCTATGAGGAAAGGCTAAGGAAGTTAGAGCTGTTCAGGTTGGAGAAGAGACGACTGAGGGGAAATATGATATCTACAAAATTATGAAAGGACTTGAACAAGTTAATGTAAATCAGTTATTTACTCTCTCAGGTAATAGAAGGACTAGGGGCCACTCATTTAAAGCAAAGTAAATTATTTTTCACTCAGCGCATAGGTAAGCTCTGGAATTCATTGCCAGAAGATGTGGTTATAGCAGTTAGTAACTGAGTTTAAAAAAGGTTTGGATAAGTTTCTGGAGGAAAAATCCATAAACTGCTATTAATTAATAAGTAATAGTAGCTTGAGATTTATTTGATGTTTGGGTACTTGCCAGGTACTTGTGACTTGGATTGGCCACTGTTGGAAACAGGATACTGGGCTTGATGGACCCTTGGTCTGACCCAATATGGCATATCTTATGTTCTTATGTACTTATCTCGCAGCCCAACTAATACCCTCACCAACCCATTTAGCCTTCAATACTCAATCTTTTAAGTTCCTACTCTCCCCCCATTCTATCCAAACCCAAAGTCCCTACTTTCTTTGCCTCACCAATACCCAAGTCCTCACTTCCCCTTCAATTCTCCGAGTTTCTACTCTTTTCTCCTCAATCCCCAGGTCCCCACTCTACCCCCTACCTCAATTCTGGGTCCTTTAAAAACAGCATCGAGTCTTGTCTTTAAAAAAAAGCATTAGTCAGGTGTTGCAGAGGCTGCAGAGAACATGGAAAGGGGCCCCCTCCAGCAGAGCATCCTAGGTCAGGAGGACTCAATAATATTGTACTCTGTACAAGGACCGTCTCCTTCATTATCCAGGCATATGGGAAAGGAAACTATCAATCCTCTGTTCTGCTGAGAGAAGAAGTGGAGCTTCCGAGGGGTAAGGATTCATTTTTCTCTTCCTTTTAGCCAGCAAGACTAATAATAAAGCTTAGAAAACAGTGACAGAAGAAAATGCAACATAGGTCAGCAGAGGGCATTAACCAGCAAAATTTCATTCTGCCCTCTTAATTCTTCCCCCTCCCCTATCCAACTGTATCCTGTTCTAATATCTACTATAACCATTGTTATTTTAAATTATACATTCCTAGGTTTATTATTTTTGTAAATGTGGTGCTTGTCTGGATCAATATGCTTAGCCAAATGTATTGATATAGAGTATTTCTAAAACTAAATAAATAATTAAAAAATATTCTTGCCTCTTGTTTTGTCTCTTGTGATTAGAAGTTTATCAACATCCTTCTTCTCAAAGGAGGATCCCTAGGGTTTCTAAAGTAATTCTTTTTCCTCTTGAGTACCCAAGCACAGAACTCCCTGCATTCAATTTGCTTTAAATATAAGTATTAAGCACACTACATTATGAATAAATGTATCAAAACCATATTCAATCTAAATCTGGGAAATAATACTCAAAAGGGATTTGTATTATGTTTAAAAAACAGATGCCATGCACAGTAAACCATTACACAAACTGTTTTGTTTTCTTTTTTAATCAAAACCAAGAAAAATATATAGAATTGCAAAATGCTTTATGCCAACAATAATATTTAATAAATAAGCTTTTAGAATAAAAATATACATTATACACTAAAAAATAGCTTAATGCAGCAAATATGAAAAGACATGAAGAGAAGCTTATTTTTTCTTTTGGATATTATAGTTTCTAAAGGCTCAGTTCACTCATTCATTTTGGTCTCTGGAGGCTGAATAACAGGAAATATTCAGCTTTTGCCAAATAGCAACTGCATAAAATAAGATAGTTAGAAGATATTTGACACAAGTAAAAGATTCATCACAGCCTGAGAACAAGATATTCAGAGTGCACGAGAGGAAGAGTTTCTATAGATGTCTTCAGCTCCACCCTCAGACCTGCCCACAAACACCTGTTCACACAAATGCATAAATGTCTTTTATTTGCCTATGGTGCCTCAAGATCAAAATTGATTTACTCTTCCAAAAAGTTAGCCTTAGAGATATAGATGTGATGCAGAAGGTACAGAGAAGGGTGACCAAAATGATAAAGGGGATGGAACAGCTTCCCTATGAGGAAAGGCTGAAGAGGTTAGGGCTGTTCAGCTTGGAGAAGAGATGGCAGAGGGTGGATATGATAGAGGACTTTAAAATAATGAGAGGTTTTGAATGAGTTGATGTGAATTGGTTATTTACACTTTCGAATAATAGAAGGACTAGGGGTTACACCATCAAGTTAGCAAATAGCACAATTAAGACTAATTGAAGAAAATTCTTTTTCACTCAATGCACAATTAAGCTCTGGGATTTGTTGCCAGAGGATGTGGTTAGTGCAGTTGGTGTAGCTGGGCCTGTGCGCGCGCAGGGAGATCCGGCGTTCGTCCGCTCTCCCGTGGACTTTACTGAATCGGCCCAAATGATAGGGAGGAGCAACTTGGGGGGTGGGATGGCTCTTAATGTCCAGAATGGCATAGAGTCCAACAGGATAAGGATCCTGCAACAGACTAAATGCACAATAGAATATTTATGGGTAGAAATCCCATGTGTGTTGGGGAAGAGTATAGTAATAGGAGTAAACTACCATCCACCTGGCCAAAATGATGAGACAAATGATGAAATGTAACAAGAAACTAGGGAAGCTAACCAAATTGGAAGTGCAGTAATAATGGGAGATTTCAATTACTTCATTATTGAATGGGTAAATGTAACATCAGAACATGCTAGTGAGGTAAAATTCATGGATGGAATAAATGATAGTTTTTCCTAGCATGTAGACAGATGCATTCAGGACCAATGGGTTTATGCTCCCCTGCCAGCAGATAGAGATGGACCAAGCTGACGTCACAATATATATAACCCTGCAGTAACCCCAGCCTGCCAGTATTCTCCATCTCCAACAGATAGTGAACGTGCATCTCCCTATGGGGATTGCTTAAAGCTGTTTGAAAGGAGAAATTTGAAATTCTAAATTCAGGAAAAGAAAACACCGCTCTCCTGCAGAGATACCAAAAGGTCCCTCCCCCAGCTGAGAATTCCTGAGGCAGTTTCCGTGGTCTCACAGTGGTGTGCCTTGGTCCGGTAGCTGGGTTTCCCAGCGTGGACTTAGCTGCTAGTTCAGCTGATGGCAGCAGGTGCAGAAGGCCGAGCACGGCAGTGACAGCAAATGCCATCTCCCCCATAGCCGGAGACCATCTGTACTCAGCCGGTACAAACTGAGCTCAGGTAAGGTTTAAAAAAAAGAACATTTTACCTGAATCAGAGACAGTTGGAGGGGTTTCAGGACTTCCTCCGGTCTCCGTTCTCAGTGCACTGTACTGATATTGTTCCCGCTACCATTGGGGTTGGGGAACTGGGCAGCCTAGTGGGTTGAGTGGCCCCCGGTTGGCTGGGCCCTGCACTTAGACTTTTTTCTTGCAGGCCACATGGCAGCAATTTTTGAGCGCTCTTCTGCGTGTTCTGCTGCCCTCTATAGGCCACTAGGGATGTGCAGAGGGATGCCATACGTTGCATTCTGGATTCGTATTCGTAGGGGGGCAGTTACTTTGCATTCGGCAAGGGGGCCCCCGATACGTTCATGTGTTAATTCTTATTCATTTCCCAGCTAAAATTGAATTAAGTACAACCCCCCACCCTCCTGACTCCCCCCCCTAAAAAAAAACTTACCAAAACTCCCTGGTGGTCCAGCGGGGGATCTGGGAGCCATCTCCTGCACTCACACCCTCAGCTGCCAGTATTCAAAATGGTGCTGATAGCCTTTGCCCTTACTATGTCACAGGGGCTACCGGTGCCATTGGTCGGCCCCTGTCACATGGTAGGAGCATTGGATGGCCGGCGCCATCTTGTGCTCCTACCATGTGAAAGGGGCTGACCAATGGCACCGGTAGCCCCTGTGACATAGTAAGGGCAAAGGCTATCGGCGCTATTTTGATTACTGGCAGCCGACGGCCTGAGTGCAGGAGGTCGCTCCCGGACCCCCGCTGGACCACCAGGGACTTTTTCCAAGTCTTGTGGAGGTCAGGAGGGTCCCCCAAGACTTTCCAAAAGTCTCTGGTGGTCCAGCGGGAGTCCGGGAGCGACCTCCTGCACTCGGGCCGTCGGCTGCCAGTAATCAAAATGGCGCCGATAGCCTTTGCCCTTACTATGTCACAGGGGCTACCGGTGCCATTGGTAGGAGCACAAGATGGCACTGGCCATCCATTGCTCCTACCATGTGACAGGGGCTGACCAATGGCACCGGTAGCCCCTGTGAAATAGTAAGGTCAAAGGCTATCGGTGCCATTTTGAATACCGGCAGCCGAGGGCGTGAGTGCAGGAGATGGCTGTCGGACACCCCGCTGGACCACCAGGGAGTTTTGGTAAGTCTTGGGGGGGTCAGGAGGATGGGGGGTTGTTTAAATTTGCTCCTTTAGACGGCCGAATAATTCAGCGAAGATTCTTTGTATTCGTGGGGAATCGCGATACGTTTTGCTTCCCCACAAATACAACAAATATGGCCCTATACATTGCGGATTACCAATATGTAGGAAACGAATGCCCACCCCTACAGGCCACTAGTGTGTTCAGTATGTTGGCTCTGCGCATGTGTTGGACGCTCGTTTTTTGGGCACACTTTTTACGCACACAAACATTTTTACACGCTTAACTTGGTGCACGTGTACCTTATCATGCTTTCTTCTAGGCGCTTACTTCTTGGGCACATTTCTTTTTTTAGCACAAGCCATTCCGACGCATGTTTACCGCACCGATGGCACCAGTAAACAAGAAGCCTAAGCTTCTTTCTATTTGTGATGCCTGTCATATTAGAGCTTCTCAGCCTGAACTGGCTTCTAACCTGTGTCAGTGCTGCTCAGACGCTCAGGGAGTGTTGTCTTCCTTGGATTTTGCTAAGCCTGGCTCTTCCCATTCTGATGATGGGTTGCTCACAGCCTTGACTAGGGGGTCACCAGATCTTGGTTCTCCCTTGACTGGCTTCTCCGCTGGCAAGAACAGTTCTGTGGGACCAGCTCCAGTTCTTTCTGGGCTTGGTCTGGATTTGGCTGCTTTCTCTTGGGTGGAATATTTTCAAGGCTAACAAGCCTTTCTTCAGGCACAGTCCTCAGCTTCCCCCATTTCTGTACATTCAGATCCTCAGCTGGTGGCTACTCCCTCTTTCAGTCCTATGCTTAAGCTTTGGGGCTTGCCTCAGATCCCTGCTGGTGTTCCTGACAGGAATATGGATGGCACTGATAATAAGGTTGATCTTGATTCCCTGGAAGATGGGGAAATTCCTCCAGGGCTGGAACTATATCAAACCATGTTGCGGTTCTTTCATAGAGATGAACTGCCAGCGCTAATTTCCCAGATCTTGAAACAGCTGGGTGTCCCTGGTTCAGATGCTATGTCAGAGCCGAGGAAGAATCCCATTTTGGTTTCCTTACATAAAGCCTCTTGTTTTTTTCCAGTGATGGATGCCATCTAGGAATTGATTGATCTGGAATGGGATGCCCCAGAGGCAAATTTTAAAGGGGGTCGGGCATTGGAAGGCCTGTACCCCCTGGATCCGGCTGTGAGAGAGTGTTTGCATTTCCCAAAGTGGATGCTCTGGTATGTGCCGTGTCTAAGCAGATGACTATCCCCGTACAGGGAGGAGCGGTCTTGAAGAATGTACATGATAGAAGTGTTGAGGCTATTCTTAAGCAAGCCTTTGAGGCAGTGGCAATGAATTTACAGATTGCCTCCTGTTGTGTCCTAGTGGCAAGATCTTGTCTGCTTCTCTCTCAGGAGGTTGATAAGTCTAGAGGGAATTTCAAAGTGGTTATGGAACCTGCTGCCACCTTTTTAGCAGACGCAGGCTGTGATTTGGTTTGGACTTCGGCCAGAGGACTAGCTTCGTTAATAGGGGCCAGGTGTCAACTCAGGTTGCGAAATTGATCAGCTGACACAGCTTCCACAGCCAGTCTTACCAAGATGTCCTTTAAAGGCTCGCTGTTGTTTGGGAGCGAGTTGGAGAAACTAGCCAGTAAGTGCGAGTCTCCGGTGCCTCAGTTGCCGAAGGATAAGAAACAGTTACAGTGCCCCTTTGGTATGAGGGGTCATTTCTGGGGTTCCAGGCATTTTCATCCCTACAGAGGGACAAACTTTCAACGGATTCAGCCTTTTGGTAGGTATCAGTCTTTTCACCTCCGCCAGCCCAAGAGAGGAGCGAGCTTGGATGGTGGACTTTCCCAAGCTTCCCATTGAAGGTTTGCCAACCCACCTTCCGGAACAGTAAATAGGGGGAAGTGGGTCAAGATCATGTCGGACCAGTGGGTCCTGGAAGTGATACGAGAAGGGTATACACTGAAATTTCACAGTATTCCTCGGCTTATGCTCATGGTTTCCCCTTGCCACTCCCCGCAGAAGAAGCAGACAGTGGAGTTCATGCTTCAAAGGCTCCTCAGACTGAGGGCTGTGGTTCCGATGCCCACGTCTCAAGAAAATATGGGGCAATATTACATTTATTTTGTTGTGCCCAAGAAGAAGGACTCCTTTTGTCTCATCTTGGATCTCGAGAGGGTCAACCGTCACTTGAAGGTGACTCATTTTTGAATGGAAACCATATGCTCTGTAATAATAGCAGTGCATTCGGGGGAATTTCTGACCTCTTTGGATCTGTCAGAGGCTTACCTTCATATTCCCATCCAATTGGAACACCAACGCTTTCTACGCTTTGCAGTGTTGGGGCACCATTATCAGTTTTCAGGTGCTGCCTTTTGGTCTAGCCACTGCTCCCAGAATTTTTTCCAAGATTATGGTGGTGGTAGCGGAGGCCTTGCAAAAAGAAGGAATCCTGGTGCACCTATATTTAGATGACTGGCTGATTCGAGCCAAGTCTCAGTTGTTGAATACTATATGTCCGATGGTGTGGTCCTAGCTTGATGGCAGCTACCCTGGAAGTGGTGCCGTGGGCAAGGGCACATATGCATCCTATTCAGCGCTCTCTGCTCTCTCATTGGAACCTGCAGTCTCAGGATTATATGGTTCAGCTCCACTTGCCAATGGAAATCTGCTCCCACCTCCAGTGGTGGTTGCAGGAGGATCATCTGAGAAAGGGAGTCCCCTTTTCCTCTCCGGTCTGGTTGGTACTCACGCAGATGCAAGTCTACATGGTTGGGGGGCTCACGTCTGGAATTGATGGCACAGGGGCGCTGGAATGCTAAAGAGTCCCGCTGGAACATCAATCACCTGGAGCCCCGGGCAGTATGGCTGGCATGCTTGCAGTTCAGCCACAGGCTGCAGAATCAAGTGGTTCACGTGATGTCGGACAGTGCAATGTCGGTGGCCTATATCAATTGCCAGGGAGGAATCAAGAGTCAGCAAGTATCACAGGAAATAGACCAGCTGATGGAATAGGTGGAAGGTCATCTGCAGATGATCTCGGTCTCTCACATTGCAGGAAAAGACAACATAAGAGCGGACTTTCTCATCAGGGAGAGTCAGGACCCAGGAGAGTGGATGTTGTCAGCCAAGACATTTCAGCTGACTGTGTTTCGCTGGGGCCTTCCTTTCCTAGATCTGCTGGTGACTTCTTGCAATGCAAAGATTCCTCGCTTCTACAGTCACAGGAGAGATCAGTGGTCCCTGGGAATAGATGCTTTCATAAGGTCTGGCCAGAAGACAGATTGCTTTATGCCTTTTCTCCGTGGCCTTTGCTGGGCAGGATAATTCGCAAGATTGAAGACTACAGGGGACTTGTACTCCTGGTGATGCCAGACTGGCCCTGGCATCCATGGTATATGGATTTGCAACAACTCTTGGTGGAGGGCCCCCTTCGTCTTCCGCCACACATGGATCTGCTACAGCAGGGCCCGGTTCTTCACAAGGATTCAACTCTATTCTGTCTTATGGTTTGGCCCTTGAGAGGGCTTGCCTTTTAAAGCGTGGTTGTTCCTCTGCGGTGTTTGCCACTTTAGTCCAGGCTTGCAAGTTCTCCACTTCCTTGGCTTATATGTGGGTTTGGAGAGTTTTTGAGGCTTGGTGTTAGGAGCGGGGTGTTCTTCTTCATTCAGTTAAGATCCCTCTCATTCTGGATTTTTTGCAGGATGGATTGAATAAAGGTTTGGCCCTTAATTCCATGAAGATGCATATTGCTGCTCTTACCTGTTTCAGAGGACTGGTGAATGGTGTTTCTTTGTCATCTCATCCTGATGTGGCTCACGTTTTGAAGGGAGTGAAGCATCTTAGGCCTCCCTTGAGGTTACTGTTTCCATTATGGAGTCTTAATTTGATGTTGAACTTTTTGGCGGGGCCTACGTTCCGGCCACTGCATAGCCTTTCCTTACAGTTGTTGACCTTGAAGACTGTGTTCCTGGTGGCTATATGTAAATGGTTCCCAGTTACATTTAATTGAGTTTATGAAAGTTCTCTTTAATAGTTTTCCTGTATACTTGTGTTAATGTATTCTGCCTTGAGGCGACTGTTTAAATGTATTTCCGCCCTGGAAGCGACTGTTCAGTTCCTTGTAAACCGGTGCGATATGTATTCTTTACAGGAACATCGGTATATAAAAATAAAAAATAAATAAATAAATAAATGTTCTGTGCGTCAAGATTTCTGAGCTGCAGGCCTTGTCTTGCTTGGAACTGTTCCTTCAGGTGACTCTGGGGGTGTTACAGCTGCGTACTGTTTCATCCTTATTGCCCAAGGTAGTCTCGGACTTTTATTTGAATCAGTCCATCTTCTTGACATCTCTGGGGAAGGTCAGGGATGTTGAGGAGTTTAGCCTTTTGTGCTCCTTGGATGTTAAGCGTCTTGTATCTGGAGGTCTCTCAGACTTTTCGAAAGATGGATTGCCTGTTAGTTCTTCATAGCGGGAATAAGCAGGGCACTCCGGCTTCATGGGCTACCATAGCTCATTGGATTAAGATGGTGGTCACGGCCGTGTATGTGGATGCTGGAAAGCCGTTGCCTACTCGGGTTAGGGCTCATTCCACTAGGGCTTAGGCAGTGACATGGGTAGAGGCTAGTCTGTTGTCTCCCATCGATATGTGCCGAGCTGCGATTTGGTCCGCCTTACACACTTTTCCAGATTTTATCATTTGGATGTGCAGGCCTGGAAGGATGCAGCCTTTGCACGTGCATGTTGACTGGACTGCGGGCAGCCTCCCACCCTGTTGGGGAGTAGCTTTTGGTATACATCCCAGGGTTCGGAAAGAACTCAAAAATGAAATTTCAGACCTATTTGTAACCTATCATTAAAATCATCTGTTGTACCTGAAGACTGGAATGTGGCCAATGTAACCTCAATATATAAAAAGGCCTCCAGAGGTGATCCAGGAAACTATAGACCAGTGAGCCTCAATTCAATGCTGGGAAAAATAGTGGAAACTAGGGATGTGAATCGTTTTTTGACGATTTAAAATATCGTCCGATATATTTTAAATCGTCAAAAAATCGTTAGGGCCACGATACAATACCAATTCCCCTGATTTATCGTTAAAAACTCGTAAATCGGGGGAAGGGGGAGGGCAGGAAAACTGGCACACTAAAACCCCCTAAAACCCCCCCCCGACCCTTTAAATTAAATCCCCCACCCTCCCGAAACCCCCCCCCCCCCCAATGCTTTAAATTACCTGGGGATCCGGCGGTGGTCCAGAACGGCGGCGGTCCGGAACGGCCCCCTCAATAGAATCGTGTTGTCTTCAGCCGGCGCCATTTTTCAAAATGGCCACCGCAAAATGGCGGCGGCCATAGACAAAAACGATTCGACGGAGGAGGTCGTTCCGGACCCCCGCTGGACTTTTGGCAAGTCTTGTGGGGGTCAGGAGGCCCCCCCAAGCTGGCCAAAAGTTTCCTGGGAGTCCAGCGGGGTTCCGGGAGCGATTTCTTGCCGCAAATCGTTTTCGTACGGAAAATGACGCCGGCAGGAGATCGACTGCAGGAGGTCGTTCAGCGGGGGTTCCGGACCGCCGCTGAACGACCTCCTGCACTATTATTCAAAAGTGTAAATAACCGAGTCACATCTACTCGTTCAAGACCTCTCATGATCTTAAAGACCTCTATCATATCCCCCCTCAGCAGTCTCTTCTCCAAGCTGAACAGCCCTAACCTCTTCAGCCTTTCCTCATAGGGGAGCTGTTCCATCCCCTTTATCATTTTGGTTGCCCTTCTCTGTACCTTCTCCATCGCAACTATCTTTTTTGAGATGCGGCGACCAGAATTGTACACAGTATTCAAGGTGCGGTCTCACCATGGAGCGATACAGAGGCATTATGACATTTTCCGTTCTATTAACCATTCCCTTCCTAATAATTCCTAACATTCTATTTGCTTTTTTGACTGCTGCAGCACACTGAGCCGACGATTTTAAAGTATTATCCACTATGATGCCTAGATCTTTTTCCTGGGTGGTAGCTCCTAACATGGAACCTAACATCGTGTAACTACAGCAAGGGTTATTTTTCCCTATGTGCATCACCTTGCACTTGTCTACATTAAATTTCATCTGCCATTTGGATGCCCAATCTTCCAGTCTTGCAAGGTCCTCCTGTAATGTATCACAGTCTGCCTGTGATTTAACTACTTTGAATAATTTTGTATCATCCACAAATTTGATAACCTCACTCGTCGTATTCCTTTCCAGATCATTTATATATATATTGAAAAGCACCGGTCCCAATACAGATCCCTGAGGTACTCCACTGTTTACCCTTTTCCACTGAGAATATTGACCATTTAATCCTACTCTCTGTTTCCTGTCTTTTAACCAGTTTGTAATCCACGAAAGGACATCGCCTCCTATCCCATGACTTTTTAGTTTTCGTAGAAGCCTCTCATGAGGGACTTTGTCAAACGCCTTCTGAAAATCCAAATACACTACATCTACCGGTTCACCTTTATCCACATGTTTATTAACCCCTTCAAAAAAATGAAGCAGACAAAGCAAGGAAGAAATAGGATCAGAAGGCCCAGAGGCCAGGAGACGAGGTAAGGCAAGACTGAGGTCAGAAGGCCTGGAATTCATGAGGCAATGCAAGGATAGGCCTGAGAAGGCCACAAGGCAAGAGTGGCTAGAGCAGGGAGCCAAAGGAGAGTCGATGCAGAAGCATTGAGGTAAGGGACAGATAGGGTTAAGTAGGGCTGGAGTCTGGGTGTGGTACACACAGGAAGGAGGAGCTTGGCCAGCCTGTAAAGTGTGCTCATAGAGGTCCCCTGGTGGAGTGGAACAGACTGAGGCATGAGACCAGGAACACACTGGTGAAAACAGTCCTAAGCAGAGTTGATTGGGGTCTCTGGTGTAATGGAGGCTGCATGGCAGCCAGAATCATAACAATTGCTCACAAAGATATTGAATAGAACAGATCCCAGAACTAACCATTGAGGCACTCCACTTACTGTATCACTGTTGTTTCTTCAGAGTAAGCTCTATTTATCAATGCACGTTGCTGTCTGGCAGAAAACCAATTTGTAATCCATTCTACCATCTTGGGACACACTCCCAGGCATCTCATTTTATTCATCTGCTTCCTATGCGGGACTGAATCAAAAGCTTTGCTGAAATCCAAGTAAACTACAAGAGCTTTTCCTTGATCTAATTCTCTAGTTACCCAATCAAAAAAATCAATTAGGTTCCTTTGTCATGACCTTCCTCTGGAAAAAAAAGTTGTCTCAGAACTTGCAATGCAGTGGATTATAGATAGTGAAATATCTTTTTCTTCAGCAGAATCTCCATTCATTTTCCAAAGTTCAAGGTAAGGATAACCAACTTATAGTTTCCAGCCCCCTCTCTGCTACTACTTTTGTGAAGCGAGACCACCACTACCCTTCACCAATCTTGTGGCACCACTCCCTTCCCCATAGATCTATTGACTAGGTCCTTCCACGGACTTGCCAGTTCTTCTCTTAGTCACATAAATATCCTAGGTTGTATCTCATCTGGCCCCATAGCCTTGTCCCCTTTCAGGTTTGCTGGTTCAACCGAAACATTCTCCTCTTTACACTTATTTGTACTCTTGCCAACCAGCAACCATCCTTCCCCATGCTCTTCTTTAGTGAACACCAAACTGAAGTATTTGTTTAAAATTTCTGCTGTTTCTTTGTCTTTCCCCACCCATTGCTTCTTGTCTCCTTTCAATCTGGCTGTCCCCTTTTGTCTCTGTATGCTGTCCTAGGAGGCACAGACCCAGTGTGCCTATGCATAAATCCAGACCTTAATTTACAGCTTTTCTTCTCACCTCCACACTCTCTGGAAAAAAAGCTGCACAAATAGGTAATTTATTTTCTGCCTTTCCTACAGAAATTCTCCTATTTAAAGTCAAAAGGTAATGTTACTATACAAATTTTGCTGAGTATTCAAAAAATGTTTGCAAAATGAAAAGTTTACTTTTTGCACACCCTCAAATTTTTGGTTAAGCCAAATAATCCTATTCTTTCCCCTGCCTCCTTCTTCTCTTCCCCATGATCATTATACAAAATATTTGGTAAATGATATGAAGCTATAGATTAATACAGATGCAGTGGTTTTCTACTCGTCCTACATGCAAACAAAGCTGATGACAATCAGAAGCCTGCCTCAATGAACCCATGGTCTTTGTTCAGTCTAACTAAATATGTTATAAAAATTGATCAAACAAATGTTTTTAGTAACCCAACTTTTATCATACTTATACTGTATGTGTTAACAGTATAATATTTTTAATATCCCTTATATCAGAACATTTAATCATTTAATGACCTGGATCTTCTTAACATGCAGGCGGCTTAAAACAGTGCTCAGATTATGTTTCAGCTCCAAAAAAAAACTCATGACATTACAGTGCATAATAATTGTGTATATAATATACAGAGAAAGACTGCCATCAAGGTTTCTCTTAAAAATGGATAATTTAATATAAAACATGCATTGCCCCATTTATTCTGAACATTGTTTTCCAATGGTAAGAAAATTACATAGCTCAAAGACTCTAATTATTATCTATAGAAAATCAATTATAAATGTATACTTTATTAGCTGAGTACTTTTTGAAGAAAACATCATCATATAGAGCTGTCTTTAGGAGGTGTTTGATCTTAGAACAGTGCCTATCTTGTGTTTCTGTAATTGCTCTAGTTTAGCAAGGCTCCCTAGCAGTTCAAGAAAAAAAACAAAAACCTCTTTATTAAGGTTATAAACCTCACTGACAGCAGTGAAGGAATGTGCTGCTATGGGTATCTTTCTCCCCAGTAGAAAAACGTAGTGCTAAATATAGGTAAAAATGTTTCTTAATTATTTTGCTCTTGCTTGAGGAGGGATGGAGGAAGCCGGGTAAGGAGAAGCACTGAAGTCTGCTGGAAGGTTTTGCTCTCTCTCCCTTTTTTTTTTTTGTTTTAAGTATTGTGAATACTGATTGAAATGATTAGGTGAAAGCTGAGGAAGTTATGGCTGAATTTTTTGGCTAAAGATGACAGCTCAGGGTCTCAAGTTGCACAAAGCAGACTGGAGGATTAGGAGGCAACAAAGCCCACTCAAAGCTATCAAGTTTCAAAAAAGGACAATCTTCATATTACTGCTTCACACTCAGACAACAGCGGATTCCTCATTACTCTGCCATATTAATCTTACTTTACAAATGTATGCGGGGATCTATATCATGTTTAATTAACTGATTGAGGGCTCCAGTGGTAAACCGGCATTGCATTAAATAAGCACTGTCCTTATGGCAAACGTGAAGCATATCTTTAGCCTTGCAAAAAAAAAAACCCAAACCAAAATATCTTGGGATTCGATGATGACAGGATGCAGGAATCAAAATAAGGTCCCCTCCTGTTGTTTGAGAATCCAGTGAGGGTGGCTGCCATATGCTCATCATTTCTGAGGGAACAAAACTGACAGGATGAAAGAGAGTGCAGCTCTCGTCCTTCCAATGCGTTCAAATCTCCAATGACACGGATCGTACAACACTTCTGTACCGAGGCCAACTTTTACATGAAAGTTCAGAACAAAACTTGTGCTTGCCAGTTTTAAATAAAGGAAAATACAGAGACCAGATTCAAGGTGCTTCTTTATTTTGCCTTCAGAATAGGCTAAAACTCATTTTGACCTGTGCACTTACAGTTTACTCTGCTTCCCTGAGTTAAATGCATTCAGTATCAGTGTTGCCTATTTTGTCTCCACACAAGAAGCTCAGAAAGTACAAAAGACAATAAGTCTAGTTCTTCAAGACCAGATCCTTCAGTATAAACTGCTGCAGAATATGCTGTATTTAATGTGTGTGTGGGGGGGCGGGGTGAGGACGTTTCAGTTAAAAGCCTTATGATTTCAGTATGAAGTGCAAGCAGGACAGCCAAACCAGCTGAGTTAATGCTTAACTTCGACTATAAAAAAAAAAAAAAAGCAACCATAACTAATTATGGAATAGAACAATGTTCAGTCTTTCATTTAGCAGACCAGAAATCACCAGAGTCTTTAACACCAAAGACACCATTATTAGTGACTTTGAATTGTGTCAGTCTACTAAAGTTCTAAGGGGCAGAAGCTTGAAATCTTGGAAATACAGACAACTCAGATTCTCATTCTATATTTGGAATTCAGCATAATAAAAAAATGCACACTTCTGATTGTCTAATTGTTTTAGACATATGTATGTGAGGAATACATTTATTTCATATGTACACATAAGCATGTAGGGCTCTCAGTCTATTTCAATTTAATATTACTTTGTAGAATATTATAAAATCAAATATATATGTTGTTAATAACTACCAAGTTATAAAGGAAGTAAAATAAAAAGGCCAAAGAAGAAATAGAAAACAATAGACTTACCAAACCAATGCTTTTTTCTTTCTGTATTACGGTGCAAAGTCTTTTAACAGATCTTGTATCCATAAACTTAGCTTACAAATACCCATTCAAGCACAATTGCCCTGCCAAAAAAGGATTTCCTTTCAGTTTGCAATGTTTAAAAATAAATTCAGCAAGATAACTCAGCAATTTGCAACAAATTTACTTAGTATCGGGTATTCAGTCCACAACTACTCAGTGCTCATGTTTTTAAAGATATGTGAATAGAATAGACCTGGCTAAGGACTATTTCAAAAAATACATCTTAAGGCTATAAGTACTATCAAGGCCTAGTTGGCAAATACAGATATCCATTTTCCATATTAAACAACAGCGAACATCTTTTTTTAAATAGTTGCCTGAAAATTATACATACCCCACAAGGAACGTTGTCATACAACGCAGTTGGAATATGCAGGCCATTATTATGAGTGCAATAATACATAGGGCACTGAACCTACCAGAAAACATATCTTTGCTTATTTGATTGTTTACTTTGGTCTTTGAACAATAGTCTCCTCTAGGTATTTCACATATATGTGTTTGCACTAAATACGATTTATGAATATTCTAAATGCGTTTGTGTACTCAGTAGGGTGTATTATCATACTGATATAAATAGAATTAATGAGCAGTCAACCTGCCACATGTCATGACATATGATAGGGAAGCAAAAGCATGAGAATAATTCTATCCGTTTCTTATTAAAGCTTTTCTCTTCACCCCAGTTGCTTTCATCTGTCAACCTTTTGTTGGATTTTCGATCTTTTTTTTTTTTTTTTTTTGTGAAATTCAGAATGGTGTATGTGAACATGAACACAATTACCTGTATTCCTGGCTCTTACAAATCTTAAAAAAAAGATTCAAAATAATTGTTCCATCTACAGATAGATTTCAGATACTTTTTAAGAGTACATTTAGGTTATCTTCATTCTCTAATGATAAATATTTATTTTGAGCTATCCTGAGCATTAGTCGTGCTACCTACATACATATTTTTAAATACATTTTGTAAAAGCTCAACTTTTCAAAATAAAATTTCTATAATCTAAGCATTTCAATATCTATAAATTAATGTGTTAAGAGGGGGGATGTAATCTTTCAATGGCTTAGGGAACTGCTTGGGTAAAAACATGGTTTACATGAGTAGAATGGTTGAATATCCCTAAGCAGATTCTTAGCTGGTTAAAAGTATGAGTGTACAATTAAAAAAAAAAAAAAAAGAAGACATTTTCAGCAGCGGAGATGGGTCAGAGAAGAAAACTACCCATGTACATTAAAGTTTAAAAAAGTAGACATGTAGCAGCAGGCATGCATATGTAGCACCATCATTTTAAATAGTATAAGTATTCCTGAGAACTTTTAGCCACATATCAAGCCAGTGCACAGTTACCTTGTGCTCCAATATGGAGCAAAATAAATAAATGTGAGCTAAAAAAAAAACGAGTGCCACTTAAAAAACATCTCATTGAAAACTTACCACTAGATTGAGAAAATCCCAGTCTATTTAGCAAGAACATTTTACTTTAATAAATACTGAATTTGACTATGCACCAAAAGAAAGCTGTCCCTGAATTTGTAAGAACAAAGTATATTATGGTATATTATTTGAAACTCAAATGCTAATTAAACTTTCAGTTTCATTTTGATTTTTGTTTGTGCAGTAGCTTGAGCTAGCATGATGATATGTTAAAAAAAGATAATTCTGATAACAAACAATGCATTTCTCCAAAAGCTTATTCAATCAGATGAGCTTTTGCACCTGGGTTCAACTTTCCTTTTAGAACACATTTAAATTTGATCTTGAGTGAACTTTTCAAAACCGATGTCTTCCTCCAAGTCTTTAAAGCTCGTTTGTCTTTGCTTCCTTGGAGCTGAGGAGCACGGTTCAGATGGATTGGTTTCGCAGGGATGATGTGCAGTAAAATGAGATTAGGTTATTCTTTAAAGTACTGAGCAAGGAAAGCAAAGGAGAACCTGATGTCTAGTGCATGGAGAGCTCCACAGAAGCAGAACCTCTCTTGGGAATCCAACTTTGTTGTACCAGAAGAAAAGGGGCACCATCTAGTGCTTTTCCTGAGCAAAAGCTTTTAATACTGGCATGGGTGTATGGAAGAAGAAATGCAGCTTATTCATTTTAGAAAAAGGAATTAAATTAAAAAAAAAACTGAAAAGGTTTTGTCATTCACATAAAGTAATTGAGGCCCTATCAGTCCATAAAAGAATCTGTTTCAGAAGCTTTCCATAGAAAAAATGTCAAAGTACTTATCTACTACATGTTATATCTGATTATTGTGCTCCATACAGAAAAAAAATCATGCACTTTAGCATACACTGTAATATTAATTAATTATATTCATGTGCTTATTCCATAATGGCTTTAGCTTTTTAAATATACTTTAAACATATTTGCACTGCCAGGTTATTTTACAAAGATTGCTGTTATGTTTAATCTGTCTAGCATTCAAAACAAAACAAATAACTTTTACTTTGATTCACTGGGGATCATTCTGGCTCCAAACCTAGTCCTGTTCCTTTCCAGGGGGTAAAACTGGCTTTGGTTCTAGATACAGGCTCCTGTTCTTCAGCCCACTTGAGACTGTAAACACTGCTCAAGTAGCACTCGCAGGCCATGTTGATATCATGGACATACTATGCAGCATACATGCTGTAAAGGAAGCTTGCTTACTTTATTTCTCTCTCTCTCTCTTTTTTTTTTTTTTCAAGCTTTCTTATATATATGTCTTCTTCACGGAGCCATAATCAGAGGGCAATATTCAAAGTGTGAACAGAAGTGTAAAGTATGAGAGGGCGTTTTATCTGCAGACTGCATGTAGCTTTCAAAGGGAAAGACAGAAAAAGTAGGCGCACAGACCTGCATCTGCATTTTGGGAGGGTGCTTTTTCCTCAGAAATGTACCTACAAACTTTTTAAGACCATAACATACGGGTGTACAAACTAACACTGACCAGACTCCACCCCCAGAAATGCCAATCCGCAGGTAGCCATGGATAGGGTAGCCAATTTGCAAGGACCCCCATTTCCATGGGGAAAATTGCTATCGAGATTGTTATAGTGCTTGAATTTGGCATGGGTTGGGGCTGGGGGTGGGGGTGGAGGGGAGGGGTTGAAGAAAACATCATAAAATAATACACTTGAACAGAAAACTAAAATAGATGAACCGATGAGTCATGGCTTGTGTGGTAAATCACAAGACACCCCCCTTGGAGGGTGCACTGCTTCATGGCACTGGCAGGTGAGTAAATTCTGTTTATTCCTTAAAAATGCCACCAGTAGTAAGCCTTGTGCCTGGGAGGGACAGCGTGGTAATGTAAGTGGCAGCAATGAGAGCTCCTCGGGGTGGCAACACAATTCGTCTCTGCTCATGCTTAAAGTAATAGAGTCCATTTTAAAGGATTTGCATAATTATATTTACCCATGTTGGGAAAAAAATGACAGTACTTTCATTTTGAAAAAGTGCACCACAAAATATACCTCCTAACGGAGCTCGGAGCAACAGCATTAGGGTCTGATGTGGTGTTACTTGATTTTGTACAGTACAATTTCTTGTGGTTCTACTTACACATGCTTCAGCTGTTTAATCAAACCCCTGAAAGATACAGAACAAAACATTCAGAATGAAACCATCTCTATAAAACAAATGGTTTATTTTTAAATTTGAGAAGACACAGCCCTTTATTTTTTTTATCCTCAAGAATTCTTTAGCAAAGTCACTGCATGCTTCTTAACCCTACAGTGGGTGGAAGGATTATGTGAAGCTGAACCTATAGGAGGGTTTTTTGTTTGTTTTTTTTGTTTCAAATTATGAGCAATACACACCTTACCTGCAGGCTATTTTCATACTATTTTTAACATTTTTAAGCTTCTTTTTAGGTGTGTTTTTCTGCACAATAGAATCTACTGTGAAATTTACTGGTAATGTCAAGCCTGTAGTAGTAATGCCCATTCCTGCTTTCCTATTCATAGAGGCAGTGGAGCTAGTTTCTGTGCCAATTCACTGGCAGAAAGCCAGCCTGATATTTTCCAAAGATAGAAAGAACAGCTCAAACTAAAGACAAGTTTGGCTAACTCAGCAATTTGCTCCCCCACCGCCCCACCAAGTTCTCTACAGAAAAGGATCATTTCAGTTAACGCACATGCACACACACAAATGAGTTAGCTAGCGGGCCAAGTTATTCCTTAGGGATGCTTGAAAATTGCGTCCTGTCAAACTTGGTTAAAACAAATGATGTCACTCAATGCTGTTGACCTCCATAAGCAAATTAATTTTATTTAAAAAAAAATGATAAAACAAATAAACAAAAGACTATCAGGAGGAGAGAGTACTCTAGTAGTTAATGTTGAATGGGATGTCAGGACTCCTGGGTTCTAACCCAAGCTCTTTACTCATTTTCCGTGTGACCTTGAGGAAGTCACTTAACCTCCTTGTCAGCATGTCAAATACTGGTTTCATATTGTAAATTGTGATGCAATATGATGGCCAGATGATGCCTTTACTAATGTACTCAAATTGTGTTTTGTGTAATTCAAAGCAGAGTTGGAAATGCCTATGCATTGCACTGAAACATGAGACAAAAGACTCAGACCTGCAATGTTTTCAGAAAGGTACGCAACAGTTTCACCTCAAGAAATGTTCATCTGCTTCTGGAGATTATTTTAAAACCAGCTCCTAATGCCTAAGACTACCAGCATTAACTAGGTATTAATTGTTTCCCCATCACTCAATATGTAGAAATAAGGGTCAACAAATGAGTTGCAGATGATACTTTTTAATGGGACTAACATAATACATCTGTGACTAGTTTTCCCTACTCAAGAGGCACCAGTGCTATCTACCTATACCTACATAGAGATATCTATGTCTAAGATATATATATATACAGACACACATATATATTTTTTTATATTGTGCACCCTTGGTAGTGAGAAGAAATGTGTAATCCCAATGGTATTTGCTTAATGACATGTAACAAATCAGGCAGAAAATGGGCAACAGTCCTTTAGTAATTCAATACTATTCACTGAACTGTGGTAGGAAAAGCTTAAATGGATAAACTATGCTAGCACAAATATTTTCAAAGTTATGATGCACATTTATGACTGAATAATCCAGATCCCAGCTTTACTGATCTTTATTGGAGGGAGGGAGGGGGAGTCCCCTTAATAGTGTAACCGTCTGTTTTTAATCAGTAAGGAGGTCCAGACAACTGATCCGCAAAGATAGACTTTTATTGCTAGCAAGATGCAGCTAAGACAAAGGCTCAGTACAACTGCATGCCACGCCCCCTTTGGAGCAAACCTTTATACACTTTACAGTTCTTATCTTTCACACATGCGTTCTGGTTTTGCTGAAGAAACATTTTACAAACTGCTGAGCGAGCATATTCCGGCTGAAGGGGCTACTGACCCCCTCCCTAGACACCCTGGAACTTTCGTGAAACTTCTCCCATGTTCTGCAGGAGAGGCTGCTGGGACTTGCAGTTCTGGAAAGGAATTCGCGAGTCTGCAGTAATACAGCCCATCACATAATACATCCATTGTTCTAATCTAGGTTACAGCAGTGAAAGCTTATCAGAGAATAAGAACAGCGAAGCCAAAAAAAATGAAAATGTGCAATGTGCTGACAGAGAGTTTCTCAATGTCCTAATTACAGCTGTATTGCAGACTGTAAGTAAACCCGTCATGAAGCAGGGAATTCTGGTACATGAAGTCCTTTGTCAGGTTGAAGCGTTCAGACTCCTTCATTCCCCCCTTTGATACTTCAACTTCGGTAAGAAGGCGTAAGTATCACCTTCATATGTGAGGTAACTGAAATGACAAGAAAATAATTAGTACCATAATACTGAGTAGGGCCCTAAATTGTTAGCCAGGTCGATGGTGTCTTCACCGGTTTGAGACGGATGGGCCCTATTGGCTCCACCCCCCTTTGTAGCCGGACTTCACCTGAGCAAACAAGGTGGCCGTATGTTTTAAATTAAAAATTAGTGTCATAGTAAACTGAAGATTCATCTTCTGAGTCTGAAGAATCACTGAAGGGTAGCGAAGAAATTGAAGCGTACTGGTTCAGCATCATAATTTGGGCTGCTGCTCGTCAATCAGCGATCTTCTCCATCATAGACGAAAGGCTCCTGAGGAAAAGAGGGAAACACATAGGGAGGAGTGCACAGGATAGTAAGAAAAATAATAAAGGGAATAAAAGTTCCCTGAACCCAGGAATAGATGTAAGCCAGGAAGGTAATGAAGCTGTCCAATCCAAGGCTCCGGACCAGGATTGTACCGGAACATGAGCCAACCGCACCATACGGTCTGTGATTTCTTCGATGACTTTACTCTTATCATCGATCTGCAAACAACAATTGGAAAGGTTAGAAGGGCATATGATAGTTAGAGCGGTTACCAGGAGGGAACTGATAACCCACTTCCAGAGCATTGAGATCATATGCTTTTGATGCCTGCGAGAGAAGAAAGAAACAAACAGGTTATTAGTATTTCTGTGACTGCATTAGTTTCTATAGTAGGTTGACCTTTGCTGTATTTCTAGTAAAGCGCAGGGTGCTGTCACCGGTCTTGGAGACCTGCCAAGTTTCGGTGGCTGGCTTAACTCGGGTCCAGTGGATCCAGGTGGGACGTGGTTAACAGCACAGTGAATGGTCCCTTCCATCGAGGTTTAAGGAAGTCTGATTCGTCCCATTCCTTGATCCACACAGAGTCGTCCACCTGGAATTTATGGATAGGATTGATTAAGATTAGTGGCTCTGTCTCACAGGTATATTTGCGAATTGCTTCCACAGTATTGTAGAGTCCTTTCATTTGGTTGCTGAGTGACATTTCCCTTTGGACTTGTAAGGATTCGGGGAAAGAGGGCAACGGTGGCGGTCTTGCGTACATCATTTCATAAGGGGTTAGTCCTGATTGTCGTGGAGTGCATCTGATGTTGAGCAATGCCAATGGTAGCATTTTGGGCCATTTGGTTCTTGTTTCTTGACAGAGCTTGGCTAATTGACTTTTCAAAGTTCTGTTAGCTCGTTCAACAGTCCCACTACTTTGAGGTCTCCATGCGCAATGGAGATGCCATTTGAGGCCCAAAATTTTGGTGAGGTGTTGAGTTGCCTCGCTGGTAAAAGCTGGGCCGTTGTCTGAGTTGATCTGCCTTGGTAAGCCATATCGTGGTAAGATTTGGTTCAATAGTAGGGAAACGACTTCCTTTGCAGTTTCTGTTCGTGTAGGCACAGCTTCAATCCATCCGGTGTAGGTGCATACTGCCACCAGCATGGCTTTGTAACCTTGTGCAGGGGTCATGTGGGTGAAATCAATTTGACAGACTTGAAATGGTATAGTTCCCCGGAGAACGTGTCCCGGTGCAGGACCAGGTCCATCGCGAGGATTATTTCTTGCACACGTAACACATTGATTAATTGCATGTTTAGTCAATTGTGTGATTCGGTTTATATAGTATGTTTTTGCCAGTAGTTTTGCCAATGAATCACGTCCCAGGTGTGTATGACAGTGTGCTTCTCTTACTATTGTCCACGCAATAGTATCAGGTATCCATATCCGTCCGTCTGATATGATCCACCACCCATTCTGTTGATGGAAATTTTCAGCTTTTGCCCAGTCGTTTTCTTCGGCTGAGTAGGTGGGTACTTCAGTTGGAAACTGCAAGAGGGGACATATGGTCATTTTTGTTTGATAAGGGTCTTGGGCTCCTGCTTTGGCGGCAGAATCAGCTTTCTGGTTTCCCCGAGCGATAGGATCAGATTTTCCAGAGTGTGCTTTGCAATGCATTACGGCCACTTTGTGTGGTAGCCATACGGACCTTAACAGTTCATGGATCTCTGGCGCATTTGCCAATTGTTTTCCTTCGGCATTGAGAAATCTTCGTTCCTTGTACAATGCTCCGTGTACTTGGATGGTTAAGAAGGCATATTTAGAGTCTGTATAAATATTTACAGTTTTCCCTTCTGCCAACTGAAGAGCTCGAGTAAGGGCAATTAATTCAGCTTTTTGTGCAGACGTTCCTGAAGGCAAGGGTCCAGCTTCAATGATATCATCTTCAGTTACTACTGCATAGCCAGCCACTCGTACTCCATCCTTTACCTGACTACTTCCATCTGTAAATAAAGTCCATGCGCCTTGCCAAGGCTGATCTCTTAAGTCAGGTCGACTGGAGTGTACTGTAGCCATGACTTCTTCACAATCATGGCTTACTGGTTCAGGTGCTGGCATTAGAGTGGCTGGGTTTAAGTTTTTACTGTCTTGTATTTGAATTTCAGGAGTTTCACATAGTAAGGCTTGGTACTTTACAAGACGTGAGTTGGTCATCCACTTTGGTCCATGTGTTTCGAGCAGTCCCTGAATAGTATGAGGAGTTGTTACTTGCAAAGTTTGTCCAAATGTCAACTTGACTGCTTCTGGAATTAGTATGCATGCAGCCGCAATGCTTTGAAGGCAACCAGGCCATCCTTTTGCAACATTGTCCATTCCTTTTGACAGATATGCAACAGGTCTTTCCCATGAGCCTAGAATTTGAGTCAATACCCCAATGGCCATGCCTTTCTTTTCGTCGACGAATAGATGGAATGGTTTCATTACATCTAGCAATCCTAGAGCAGGTTGTTCAATCAAGGCATCTTTCAGTTGTTGTAAGCTTGTCAGCTCATGGGTTTCCCACTGAAAAGGCTGAGATTCTGCCTCCTTTCCCCGCAGCTTGTCGTACAGGGACTGGGCGACAACAGCGTAGTTAGCAATCCACAACCTACAGTATCCTGCAGCTCCAAGGAACGCTCGGAGCTCTTTCTTGCAAGTGGGTACAGGTTGACCTCGTATTGAACTGGTACGGGATATTCCAAGGCAACGGGTACCTTCCCGGATTTGGAATCCCAAGTATTCTACTTCCAATTCACAAATTTGCACCTTCTTTTTACTTGCACGATATCCTTTTGAGTACAACGTCTTTAACAAGTGGAGTGTGGCTATAGCACATTCGTGATACGTTTCACGAAACAACAGAAGGTCATCCACATACTGTATTACTGGCCCATACGTGACTTGGTACATCTTCAAGTCTTTTGCCAGTTGCTCCCCGAACATCGTGGGTGAGTGCTTAAATCCTTGCGGTAAACGAGTCCATGTGTACTGCTGCTTGATTCCAGTTTGTGCATTTTCCCATGTGAAGGCAAAGATCTTCTGGCATTCTTCTGCTACTGGAACGGAGAAGAAAGCATCTTTGAGGTCAATGACACTGTACCACTTGGAGGTAGGGGAAACTTGAGCCAAGATTGAGTATGGATTTGGTACAAGGGCTACTAGATCTGCTACTTGATTGTTCACTTTCCGTAAATCTTGTACAGGTCGGTAGTCAGAAGAACCGGGTTTCTTTACGGGCAGTAGAGGGGTGTTCCAAGCAGATCGGATTCGCCTGAGAATACCCAAATCATACAGTCTTTGCAGATGTATCTGGATTCCTTGACTGGCCATATATGGAATGGGGTATTGAGGTTGATTAATCACCTGTGCATTCTGTTTCATCTCTATCCATCAGTTGTCTTCGTTTTTGTTGAGGGGGGTGTTGTTTTCATATCGATGTTCGATGGTTCGTTCGACTATCTCCATTCTTCTTGGAGGGGACAGATGAGTATCAATGGATGGTCCCCGAAGGAGGCTTTAACTACCCCTGTTGGTTGAAATCTCAATGTGGTCTGAGGCTTACACAGCAGGTTCCATCCGATAAGGGATACCATGGTCCCGCCTACTTGTATAGTTCATTCTTTCTGCAGAGGGGCAGTGAGTACCTGACCTGAGGCGCCCACTATAGAAACAGTCTCTTTCGTCGGGGGGGCCGATTGGTGCAGTCATGACAGATCGTTGGCCTCTGAGTCCAACAGGCCCCTGATTTTTGTTGTGTTACCTCGTGGATCTCCACCAGAGGGTCAGTGGGGATTCTTCCCTCCCGGTCTCTTCAGGCTGTATGCTCCTTGTCGCCTCCCCCGCCATCTGCCAGTGGGGGTTGTCCGATCTCCTTCCTCCTCGGCCCCTTTGTGTCGGCTCTCTTTTCTCTTCCACTTCTCTATTTCCACATACTTGGTCTGCTATAGCTTTTAACTGGCTGAGGCTCATGCCCTCAAAGCCTTCGGCCTTCTGCAGCTTCTTTCGGATGTCGGGTCTCTATTATTAAGTTCCTGGTTGCAGGGACGGGCCCTTTTCTTCTCTTCCTGATCCCTGTTCCAATACACCTCAAAATATGATGAAAAGATCACAGTCCATCTGGAAATTGAATAGGTGACCTGCGCCTGGAGGCAAATCAGTTCTGACGAGGCTGAGAAGCTGCAAAACATTGCTTCCTTCATACTTGTAAGTTTGGCATTGGGTTAATTCAATAAAGTAAACCTGGATCTGCAGGCAAGGATCCAAGGGGGGCGCTTTAGGTGTGCAGGAGTGATGATCAAACCCTTGGAAGCCTTGTATCAATTACATTGCAAACACTAAGAACATATGGTAATAGCCAGAGCCCAGCCCCCACCAGTGGTAAAAGAACATAATTGCAATATATATATATATGTGTGTGTGTGTGGGCTACTACTTTATCATTTGGGCCGACTCATATTTGCTCTTGTTCCTAATCTTGCATAGTGGCCCCTTCTCTTGCCCACAACTTCCAATAATCCTTATCTTGCGCCTGCCACTGAATCAAAATTTGTAATATTAAGTCTTTGTTTTCTCTGTGTTTTTTTTTTTTTTTTTTTTTTTTTTTTACAAACGGCATCCTGTAATTCCCACAGTCAGAACTGCAGCTGTCTTATCTTGCCGCTTGCTATGCTCTGTATATTTAACAAAGCTTTAACAAAGGTCCCATTCTTAATCATTTCTCCTCTAATTTTCCCAGAGACAGCTTCAAAATAAACTGCGTCAGCAAAAGAGAGTTCATACTTTATCATGCGTTCCAATGTAACTTTTAAATAACAGATAATATATAAGAGACAAGTAAGAACAATAATTAACATGGTATTAGAGAATAGAAAGATAAGCATAGGGAGGACACTGGGATAGAAGATATGAGAAAACTAAAACTTCTGATTAGCAATGCCAGCATGAAACGCACAGCCATATTGAATGCCTACGCACTACGTACTGACGCGCAGTGGGACGCACCACCATTCCACTTTGTACTGTAACAATTAATTTGCTGCTATAAAATGTCTTAAAAATAGCCTGCATCATAAGGCACTAAATGATTTGTAAGGGACCCTTGGTTCTGGTATTTCTTTGCAAGTAGCAATCCTTTGTCAGATTACAGACAGTTTTAGCAAGGACCTTGGAGAATAAATTTAATCAGCAGAAACTTGGAGCTACAATCTTCCTTTCTTTTAATTAACATACCACAATTCTATCTTTATTCACATACGCACACCATCAACTAACTTTCAATAATGTTCTGTTAAAACAAACGAAACAATTTTCATTCACCCAGGCTAGCCAAATGTCCCTTTTTTTTTTTTTTTTCCTCTCTCTCTGGCTCTATCCCCTCCTCTCTCCTGTAAGTATCTCTGCCGTTAACCCTTAACTGCCATCAAGTTCTAAACTTCAACACCAGTAAATGCATTCTCCAGTAATCAAATCAGTATTTTAACTTAACACTGTACATTAATTTGTCTTGTGCAGCATCTGTAAACCAAAATCTCTTCTTATTAGGGTTTAAAACAATTAAAACAATTTAAAAAATCCCTGGTACATGTGCTTGCAATTCACAGATAGCAGTTATCAAAAGAAATAATGCATTTGATCACAAAAAGAAATTTGTCTAACCGATCTACCACAGTAGAATTTTTTTTTCCTTTTTTTTTTTTTTTTCAGGTACCTTACAGACAGACAGACACTGGGGACTTCCGGTTCCCCAGGGCAACCCGGGTTCCCTTCTCGTATGACTATTTTATGGACCCGTGTGGCCGTTTGGAAATTAAAAGTTCCTGTAGGAGGCCAATTTACACAGAAACCGGGCCATTTATGGGTGCATCGTTGAATCATTCTGGGTTTTGTACATTTATGTTCATCGAACACTTCGCTATAGTGTTCCGTCATGACTTTTAACGGAGTCGACCCGCTCCCTCCCCTTTGATAGAGTTCACAGACAAAGGAGGGAAGGGAAGACGGATAGGTAAGGGGTCCGTATCCGTCAGACACAAAGGGTCACAATTGCCCCGACTAGAACTGCGAGGCCATTCACTCTCTTTCACACAACAAGAAACCTATTCCCAAGATTTCTTTCTGATTCCCAAAATTCAAAAATTTCCGAAATTCCAATTCAGGTTTTCAGTAACGAGGTCTTCGGAGGGGGAGCTCCTACTAACCACGCTGTGGGGTTTGATCAACGCCCCCTCGATCCATTTCAAGATCGGCTGGTAATTTAGCTGTATCTGGTTTCTAATTCAGGTTCCCCTGTTTCTTATTCCCGTGCAGATAAAAGTATACTTGCCTGAAACGTTCTCTCGATCGCGAAGAAAGCCTTCTTTCCGAATCACCAGCCCAGAGGTCTCAAGAAGTTTCTTGTGGAACGGTCCCCTCAGAAACCTGATCGCTGAACTCAGCGGTGGCCACTCACCAAGTAAGTCTGGGGGATCGCTCCGCCACCAAACCACCGGACCAGCTGGGGGGCTAAAATAGCGTCCCCGGCACCTCCTGGCTGGCTCGCCAAATGTAACCGTCTGTTTTTAATCAGTAAGGAGGTCCAGACAACTGATCCGCAAAGATAGACTTTTATTGCTAGCAAGATGCAGCTAAGACAAGGGCTCAGTACAACTGCATGCCACGCCCCCTTTGGAGCAAACCTTTATACACTTTACAGTTCTTATCTTTCACACATGCGTTCTGGTTTTGCTGAACAAACATTTTACAAACTGCTGAGCGAGCATATTCCGGCTGAAGGGGCTACTGACCCCCTCCCTAGACACCCTGGAACTTTCGTGAAACTTCTCCCATGTTCTGCAGGAGAGGCTGCTGGGACTTGCAGTTCTGGAAAGGAATTCGCGAGTCTGCAGTAATACAGCCCATCACATAATACATCCATTGTTCTAATCTAGGTTACAGCAGTGAAAGCTTATCAGAGAATAAGAACAGCGAAGCCAAAAAAAATGAAAATGTGCAATGTGCTGACAGAGAGTTTCTCAATGTCCTAATTACAGCTGTATTGCAGACTGTAAGTAAACCCGTCATGAAGCAGGGAATTCTGGTACATGAAGTCCTTTGTCAGGTTGAAGCGTTCAGACTCCTTCAATAGTACAATTACACAAACTAAAAGATATTAGCTAAAGACAATACTTCAATGAACTCATACTTTGAAACAACAGCTTTATGACAACTCGGGCAATATTTTCAAGGATGTGCAAGTTGTGTACTTCATGTGGCAGAAAATATGCAATGGAAAATGGACATGAAAAACTTGTCAGTTCCAAAGTGCAGGAAAGCTTGGGCAATTCCACCTGGAGTCAGTGATGCACTTTGAAAATGGCCTGCTTTGTGCATTCCCATATCAGCAAGCTGACAAAGGGAAAGGAATAGCAGGCATGAAGACATGGTGAAAGTTATTATTTTGGTATTCTGCAACTTTATGATTTCATTTAGATGTGGTAAAATACTTCAATAGCAATGCAGTGCTTATGCAAATTGACTTTTAAACTTCTCAAAGCTTTTAATTTGTCATTTTAAAAAAAAATAGTTTTAACTTTTTATTGTAAAAGCAGACTTACCTCTTCTAAAATGTATGCATCTATCTTATTTGAATGATAAATGTGTTTAATTTGTATAATCTTTTGTATTCTTTGGTAAAGGTAGAAAAGATACTGATTGTTTACCGCTTCTCTGACCTTTTCAGAATTTATGATTTGTCAGATCTTTGAATGCTGGAGATAAGTGCACGTCTGAAATTTATCTGTGTACAGCTGCTTTCAAAACACCCATTTTTCAATGCATTATTTGGGGCCAAAGTTATAAGGTGTGCTAGGCTAACGAGTCGATTTTCAAAGGGCCATGTGCGCAAATACTAGCGGTAATGGGCGTGGACGGACCCTGTGTGCGCCGCACGCATTTTCTAAAGGGCCCAGCAACGCGTGTAACCACCAACACGCACACAAGTGCTGGGCCTAAAGAATGGGGCGGCCCGGTGGGCTTGGTCTGAGTGGGGGGTGGGCCGGGACAGTGCCATTAGTGGCTGTCCTGGGGAAGCGCGTGCTGGCAGCCGGCCGGTGCGCTGAGATAAATTCTGCTCCAGAGGAGCAGTAAGTAATCAAACAAAAAAAGAGTAAGTAGGTAGGAAGGGATTAGGGTCAGGAAGGAGAGGAGAGGGGAAAGGGTAGGATGGTTAGGGTTAGGGATAGGAAAGTTCCTTCCCAGTCCGCTCCTTAATTGGAGCGGACTGAGAGGCAACTGGGGAAGCCCTAATCCCAACGCCTCATGTGGGCTTTGAAACACCCCCCACCATGTGCAGAGGAGGCCGTCCACACGGGGATATTAAAATCTGCTGTGCATGTGCGCGCGGATATCATAAAATAGCCACGTCCATGTACGCGTGCTGGGAACCACTTGCACATGGATGGGCATGCGCTCCTTTGAAAATCCACCCCTTCGAATACTATATTGCTTCCATTTTAGTGCACACTTTTGTGTGCTAAAATTACTTAATAAGTGTTTTAGCTTACAAAAATATGTGCATTAAATGGTAGTAAAAATGCGATCAAATTTTAGCACACTTTCCATGCAAATGCATAGTAAAGAACTGCATATGGTTATATTACCAAGGCAGAAAAGTGTGCTAAATATAGCTAATTTTTAACTATCAGTTTAATGCTAAAATGTTAATTCAACCTTTACATAGAAACATAGAAAGGATGGCAGAAAAGGACCAATGGTCCATCCAGCCTACCCAGCAAGCTTCCCATGGTAGGATATCTACCACACTGTGCGGTTACCCCCATGTATCAGTCAGTTTTGCTTGATGTCCTTTGCTTATGGACTTGGAAGTAGAAAAAGTCCTGTGTTTTTTCCCTAATGTCTGCACATCAGTACCTCACACTAAAAAAGTCATGGCTCATGTTGGTTGGGCTCTGAATCCATATTTCTCTTTCCTTTCAGCACCTATCCCCCTCCTTCGAAGCAGAGAGCGATGTTGCAATTACATCAAAAGCATCAAGACTTATTGGTTAAGGGTAGTAATCTCATGCCTTTTGTTAAGGCTAGTAACTGCTGCTCTGTGCTGGTTACCCCCATGCTCATAAGTTCCACAGACAATAAAATTTGGGGCCCTCGATGGTTGCTGTCTAAATCCAATTCCTCTTTTCCCCTGCAATTGAAGCAGAGAGCAATGTTGGAGTTGCATCAAAAGAATCAAGGCTTATTGGTTAAGGGTAGTAACCGCCATGCCAGCAAGTTACCCATGTGCAGGCTTTCTTTGTTTCCTTTAGGACTTTACCATAGAAGCAGTCCTGTGCTTTTTCTCTTATGTCCACATAACAGTATCCCAGACCATGGAAGTCGTGGCACTCGGTTGTCTTCTGAATCCAATTCCTCTTATCCCCCTTCCATCTAAGCAGAGAGCAATGTTGCAGTTGCATTAAAAACATCAAAGCATATTGGTGAAGGGCAGTAATTTCCATGCCTTCTGCTATGGATAATAACCGCAGTTCAAACAAATTAACCCCCTGCACGCTTATCTCCGTCCTCTAGCCTTGTCCGTCCTCTAGCCTTGAAGTGAGGTTTTAACTTTCATGACTTTCTATTTGAAGTAAATGGAAGTTAAAAAAAAAATCTGCCACTCACAGACCTGGGATCACCAAGCTAGGGATTCACAAACCGAGGACCTCTGAGACCCAAGTCATGGACCCTCTTAGCTAAGCTACTAGTCAACTATTCTCAGTCATGACAGCCTGCTTCAGGAGCCCCCAAATTCAAGCCCTGGGACCTCAGGCCTTAAAGTTCCAATAAGCATCCCAGGTTAGGGGGGGGGGGGGAGAGGGTTGTTTCCAAGGTTTTCATGTGTGGGTGTCCTGATTACATATTTTTGAGGGCCAGGAATGTTAGGTCTAGCGCTCCCAGGCTTGGACACCCAGGATCCAGCACTCCATGCCTGGGGATGTTGGTTCCAGGACTTCCAAACCTGGATGTCCTGGTACCTGGGTTTCTATGCCTGGAAGCTCTAGGATCAACAAACCCAGGATCATTAAGCCTCTGCTGCAGTACTACAAGACAGAGAGAGAGGAACTCTAGGCCCCAGAGCCTCTTCCAAACTGCAACTCTATCTCTTCAACTCACTAAGCACCTGCTTTCGGGCCACCCATCCACCAAAACCCTCATCCCTCTCCATTATACAACCTCTAACACCCACCACCAACACTACTGAAGCCTCCACAGTCCAGGCACCCTGCAGGATCCCTCCCCCCATATACTTATTTTTGGTTCCCCACCATCCAATTTAAAAATATTGTGAGTGCTGAGTTAATGGGTGGGAGGGGGCTTATAGGTTGGAGGGCTATAGCAGGGTTGGTGAGGTTAGTGAGTGGTAGGCTATAATGGGGGATATGTGGGTAGGGGGACATAGGGAGCAGAACTGAAATTGGGGTGGGGACTTAGGGGGAAGATTAGAGTGGGGAGATGTTAGGGAAGCTTCTTGGTCTGCAGCCCAAAGGTCCCGGTCTCATGGCTCTTGGACTCAGGAGCCTGGACTCAGAATCCCAGACCAGAAAGCATCCAATTTTTTTATTTCAGTGGTTAAAAGTTTGAGCTCAAATTAATTTCTAACTCTAACCTATTGAAGTTAAATTAGTAGTAAAGTTAAAATGAACTACTATTTTAGTGCTGATTTTAACTTTACTTTCATTTTATCCCTTTTGAATTAACCTAAATTTTTAACTACCATGCACATATCATTAATTTATTACATCAAGAGTGCATATCATTAATTTATTACATCAAAAGCTAACTTTATTTTTATCATTGTAATTAGAATGTGTGCTAAAAGTTTAGCACACATTTTTAGTACTGTCTTATATCAGCTCCTTTAACTGTTATGCTGATACTTGGGAAATGTGGATTTTGTGAAAACAATTGGGCATTGGTTGTAACAAGCTCGAGGCTTGTCCACATGGACATTTTTTTTTTATCTCAGTTATAGAGAAAATGCAAATATTGAATATAATAAGTTATTGGAGTGGAGGAGTAGCCTGGTGGTTAAAGCAATGGGCGAAAAACCAAGGAAGACAGGGTACAAATCCCATCCTCCCACTAGTACATCTTGTGACCTTCAGTAAGTCACTTCACTCTCCAATGCCTCAGGTACAAACTTAAGGGCCTGTGTGCTAAAGGTTTTCTCCCATTTTGTATCTGGGGAAAAATGCTTAGTAAATAGGGCTTTTACAGGGTCATTCGTCAAAATGCAATAGCGCATTATAATGGGCGTTAGGGCCCTAATGCCTGTGATTTTTATCACAATGCAAATATAAATTTTTTTGAATTTTTTTTAAAGGGGCGGGATCAATGAAAATGAGGGGCATTATCGCACCGTGCGATAGTGTAACACATTCTTTTAACGCTGGGAATAATTATACCTTTTTTCCTTGTGTTACGCTGTGCGATTTGCCCGAAATGGAATTTGTGATAAATATCGCAAATTCTATTTTGTGAATTTTCAGGCAGGGAGAGGAGTAGAGAGAGAGAGAAAGAGGAGGGCCAGCTAGTAACTCGAGGTGAGGTTTTGGTGGTGATCTAGGGTTTCGGGGCTAGTTTTACATGCACAGTTAGATGTACAAACAGGACAGTACACATCAGTGAAGATTTGACGTGAAACATGATCTAGAGTTAGGAAAATCACACAAAGATGAGATTTCTACAAAGTTCTTTCTCCCTAGCTTGATAATACCGTGGTAGAGAGTGCATCACCTCAAGTTACTAGTTGGCCCTCCTAAACTTGTATAAAGAGTTGACTACTATGATAGCCTTAAGAAGAGCGCTTTCTCTCTCTCAACTACGCCCCTTTTCCTTATCATGGGTATTATTCACGCAAAAATTATCACATTTTGATAAATCTAGCTATTAAATTGTAAGACCACTGGGGACACAAACTACAAATTGTACCTGATTGTAACTTGTCTTGATGTGAGATTTGGAAAGATGAGGAATTAAATCTAAAAAAATATATAACTAAAATAAACTTGATGTAGGTAAAAGGAATGAGGTTAGAACTAATTTAATTTTCCCCTTCAAACACAGTATCGTAAGATAATAATTAGGCTCCTTCTACTTATAGGTTATCCTATTATATGTCTGTATGAAAAAGACTAAATAAATAAATAAAACCTTATGGGGTCAATTCAAACTTCACAGAGGCAATTATGGTTGAGTGTTTCTCAAAAATTGGTGGATTATAGAGTGCTGCTACTTACTACCAAACATCATTCAAACCACCCCACATATGGTTTACTTTCAAGAGCCAAAAAAAAAACAAAACAAAGAGGGAGCGTTACTGCACGCAATCAATCAAATCAATCAGGCAAATGTGCAGAAAAATTCAATGTCCACACATAATTTTGAATAAGAAGTGTTGTAATTTTAAGATGGCAACTCCACAGTGTTATACAATGGAATGATTCAGAAGGAGTCCCCCGACACGGACCCATGTTTCGCAGCGAGGCTGCATCGGGAGGGACAAAGCAATATTTTTTTTTCTAGAAAGTAAAACAAAATAAATGTTACAAAAGCAGCAAATCAGAAAGGTGGACAACAAGAAAATGGTGCCGGCGGACCTTAATAAATAAATTAAACTACATAACATAATTGGAGTAAATATTGACTGAAAACTTAATACCTATAAAACTCAATAGAATTAATACTTTTCAACAATAAAGGTTGTGGAACGGTAATTAACATGGTGTATTCCACAGACTGGCTAGACGGATGTAAGAAGATGAAGGCAGATAGATATGAAAAATATTAACATTTCAACCAAATTGCTCAAACCCAATTAATACAGTTAAGTAATGGATTCAGGTGCAAGTTCAACGTCGTTGATAGAGAAATCATAACTCAAAAACTATTGAAGGCGAAGGACACAGAAGCCTCAACAAAAAACCTAATTACTGTGTGTCAGATATTATAGAAGAGGAAAACTACAGCGAGACACTATATAAAGACATTGAAAAGCCTATATCTCCACATTTAGAACTTAAAACAAGGAAACAAAATATCAAAAATAAACGAGGAGGCGATGAAACAAAAGTGAAAGCAAAACAGACATAAATAAACAGAGAAAGTGAAAGCAAAAGTTGCCGACAGCAGTTAAACAGACCTCACATGAAATTAACTACAAATTTAAACATTTAAAGGTACCTGTAACCGATTTCACAGACGGTGTCACTGGGAGTGCAACGCGGTCATGGAGAAGAAAGCTATTTAACTTTAAACAAATTGGAGCGAAAAATTTTTTAGCCAATCAGAAGTGAGAGGAACATGTCAGACGTGAGGGAGAACTACAGAAACAGGTCATCAGTTGGGTAGAACGTACAAGGGGGACCTAAAAGCTTCATTTTCAGGGTGCCTCTCCAGTATCTCTTTTCTTTGAAGTCACCATTTAAAACTGTATATCTCTCCTCTACTCTGACTGGCATAGGATTTTGGCTTCCCAAATGCAGTTATATATATTGCCTACATAACTCTTTCAAGAACCCTGATTCTATCTAACCTCACATATAGTACTGTTGCAAAAGGAGAATTGGTTCACAATGGATGAATCACAGACACCACTCTCTCTCTCCCATACTATGGCATAGAGTTTTTATAGGCATACTGGTCCTAGAGAACACTAGTTTCTTTGCAGGCTGTGAAATCTGTTATTGGCCTATCCTAAGGATTATCCAAAGATGTTATTATGCATGAATTCTGATCTGACCATGCCTAGGTATGACTCCATTCAGGACATCCCAGGCAGGCCATACTGAAATAGAAAGCTAAATCCCTCACCACCAGTTATCCCCAAAGGTAAAGATGTTATCAGGCATGAATTCTGATCTGACCATGCCTAGGTATGACTCCATTCAGGACATCCCAGGCAGACCATACTGAAATAGATAGCTAAATCTCTCACCACCATTTATCCCCAAAGGTAAAGATGTTATCAGGCATGAATTCTGATCTGACCATGCCTAGGTATGACTCCATTCAGGACATCCCAGGCAGACCATACTGAAATAGATAGCTAAATCTCTCACCACCAGTTATCCCCAAAGGTTTGAACCAATCTCCGGATATTATGTTTCCATTTTCTTGCACATAGATATCTTGGGTTGTCTCTTTTTTTCCATTTATGTAAATTTTTGGTAATTATGCAAATTTACTACCTGTACCTGTTTGAATTTAAAAACTGCACAATTTTTGATTCTATGAAACTGTGCAAAAAAATACAAACCCAAAAGTTCATAAGAATTACACAACATATCCAACTGAGCATTTGTTTTGCTTTTTGTCGCCAATAGAGTACCACATCTTTAATGATCCCTGTCTCCCTTATATGTATTCCTCGATAATTATCCCCTAGTACTGAGAGCTTCACAACTGCCATCCTCTCAGTAGTTTTGCTTGTGAAGTGTCTGAGGCAATAATCTCTCAGCATTTTATTATCCATTCTTTTTCAACACATTATTTAATCAATAGAGTGATGTCCCCCTTATCTGCTGCTCCAAGACCATATTTCCATGACTGTTATCTAAACTAAAGAAATACATAATCATTCTATGCTACAATGTAGAAATAAAAACTTTGAAAAACTCTTGCAGGGAAAACCATTTTATGTCTACCACGTATTTTGGAATGGTGAAAACATAAAACTTTGAAAGGAGATTATCAGGTTTGCTATGCAATCTATTGTTCCCAATAAGATTTCTCTGGAAAAACAAAAAAAAAGCAGAATTAATGTAGCTTTTCTTCAAATCTAACACATCATGTCATCTAATAAAGCACCTTATTTTGACAGACACCACAGCATCATGTGATATACAAAGAATTGCAGCTGAGTGACAAGACAGAAAAAAATTACTTTTCCAGAAAAACTTTCTTCCGGCAGCCTGAAGTAAACATTGCCCCCAGCTCAAATTCTTTCTTTCCAAACTGTTCAGTTGAGCTGAATTTGTGAGTGCAGCCACAATAGTGCGCAACCACAACTTCAGATGGTCTTGGGTAAGAAAGAAAAATAAAAATACTTACACGTGATACTATCTTTAACCTTTTAAGAAAGGCAGCCACATATTTCCATAGAACAACATATGTAAAATCAGTCATGTTAAGTGTGAAAGCTTTAGCTATAGTGAGACAACATCTGTGAGAGATGTTTATGATCCACTTTGTAGGTCAGGCACAAGCATGCTAATTAATGCAAACTCCAGCTTATATCTCAAGGTTAAATTCCACTCTCCAGGACTATCAGTATTCAGAACCAGGTGATTTCTGTCAAATCAGTCTACCAACTAATGGAACCAGTTCAGAAACTATATCCATAACTTCTAAGTCTCTGAACTACTATCACAACTTTTACTAAATTAAGACCAAGATGCTTTTAATTACAGTCTATTCAGTATACAGTTCATTTTTCTTAGTGTTTAAGTATTTAGAGAATTATAAATTACACTGGTATATCAATATGTATCTGTAACAGGTTATAAAATATTAAATAAAATGGAAAAGTATTACATGAAAGTATTACATGAAAGATTTCAGTGTGTTTTAGTGCAGCATTCTTAATGTATTTTTTTACCTATAAAAACTCATTGGTAGCTTTGAATGTTTGCTAGTATTCAGCACCTATTAATTTTGTCATGACGATGCAGCTTTTTAGGCTGGGAACTCTGCTTTTCTGACTATACTGGTGAAAATTATTTTGTTTATTTTAAACATGGGGGAAAAAGGGGTAATTCACTTGGACTAAACAGCATAGACAACACTTCTGACCCTTTTCTAATTAATGGAGATCCAATTAGAGCATCTTGATTTTTGCAAGAATTCACCACTTGTTTTCAATTGTCATAAGAGCTCAATTTAAGCCAAAAGTACTAAGGACAGCATGATCATAATCTCACAGGTATTATTGGGAAAGAAATCATGTTTACATTAGCATACTGGGGCCTTTAAAAGGAAAAAATGAGGCTAAAAAAACTGACTCTTAGGAAGAGGGATGTAGTAGTACAGTTAGGGACACCTCACTATAGAGTACAAGACAAAAGGAGTGCTGGGTGGTTGTACATGGATATAAGGATCCTTGTTGCAAGGAACACAGGAAAATTACGTATGCATGTCATGTAAAAATTAGATTTTAGGGATATATATATATATGACTATTTATGACTTTAGGGTCACATCTGCTTAGTTTAATGGTAAAAATCATCTTGCATCATTCATACAGTGCACACAAAAACAGTAAGAATCTAAGAATCATTCCTTCAGAAGATGGCATAGTTTCACAATTGCTGTTCTGCTATTTGAGGCCGTCTGCTCCTGAAAAGAATCATTCCAAGGTATGCTTTCCATTGCTGGTATTGTCGGCACTGCAGGGCCACATTCGGCCCTTTTATCTTTTGAGGCTGCAGTGTTTCCTTCAGCATAGGTTTGGAGACATGCACAGGGTAGTGTGCTTGTCATGTCAATCCACTTAGATACACAGAAATACAAGACATCAAACAAATTGCAGGTGAGACCTTTTAATTGGACTGAATATATTTTTGACTAGCCTTCTATATGTATGGCTCAGGAAAGCTATTCAGCAATGTAGTATGTTAGTCTAAAAGAAAGACGTTACCTACAACTTGCTTGTTGACCTTTCTTTCTATGGAGAAGTGTACAGAAATAATAATATTAAGAGATGACAGTCACTGAAATTGCTCAACATAGGACACCTTTCAGCTCTTGAGGTGTTGTTTCAAATGTGGCTTACATCACAAACAACAATTAGTTTGGTTTTCTCTGAACAGTCCACAAAGATCAATTGCCCATCAAACACATCTTACAGGGTAGCAGAGAAATAGAAAAAAAATAGCTTTAGATCACATTTTATGTGTGAACCCACTTATATTACTTGTGGTAAGGGAGTGGTGGCACTAAGATAGTGACAGTGTTGCAATGCTATTAGTAGGATGATGCTTGGCTGCATACATGAAAGTTCAAAACAGGATGAATTGTATTGATTTTGGTGAGGATGGAGAGGAAAAGGGTGAGGAGTCTTTGCCAACAAACATAGCTGGTGAAGCAGTGGCTGCTATTTGTGTGTCTCTCGGCTGCCCTAATCCATCATCCTCATGAGCACTTAATGTCATTCAAAATTTTGAGAAAAATAAAAAAAGTGCACCAGTACAAGTTGTGCAGATGACTGGCAATTAAATTAATCATGCATGATCTTATGGCATTTTTAATTATATCTTCACCCAATCCATTAGTTAGAGTTCATGAATTTCTAAAGCTTTGTCTTAAAAGATTAACATATCCTTTCAAGAGAAGATCTAAATTTCTTAACTTCACCAAGCCCATTTGTTGGTTTTGGCACTTTCTTATTTAGGTGTGTTATACAAATGACAAGGTGCCAGTCATCCAAGCTGTGAGACATCAGTTAAATCTGTTCTTGGCTACATTAATTTACACTTGAATGAACACCTCTCAACAAGTATTCACATAAATACCTACAGGTTCAGAGAAACTCATCACTGATCAGGTATCCCATTTAACGAGCCAAATTGTAATCTGCCATAAAAAAAAAAAAGTCACAAGGGTCTAATAGCAAGCACATTGCTTAGATTCTGTGAGAGCTGCAAGAACTTTACTATAAAATGCAAGCAAGATAGTGAAAAGGGGATGGGGAAGAATTTAAAAAGTACGGAAGAACACTGAATAAGGAAAACTCCAAAAATATTTTGGAAATTGTATACTTACAGAATTTAGATCATAAACATCAAAGGGCTTGATGTTCTTGTGCCAAAGAACACCCACATTAAAGGCAGGGGCTCAGGAAGCTACTTAATGAACAAGCAAGATGTACTTCACCTATAGTAGGAAATTCTGGTATTGTCCTCTATGAAAAATGATTTTTACTGAAGCTGGGCTAGACAGACATTATCATGCATAGATTGAAAATTCTTTGAGGGGTCCTTTTCATCATGAGATAATCTGACAAAGTGGCTGAGCTGAGCAAAATGACTACATAAAAGTAACATTTAAAATTATATTTAGGACCTAATTTGATAAGGTTTTTTCTCCTATTCTGTATCTATGGAGAAAAAAAAGTTTAGTAAAATAAGCTTAGTAATGTTTCACAATATACTAAGCACATCTTTTCTTTTTTTAAGGCCCAATTCCTCTTCTCTTTGTCATGACAAGAGTTAACTTGTAAGTGGATGAGGTGCCATATAGAGGGATACCACTAGGTGGTGCTGTAAGGAATGAACCTGGAAGTAAAGAAGGGGATTACTGGGAGAAGCAGGCATATCCATGTTCTATTGAATATATACTGATGCTAACAGTAAAATTTCCTGTTTTACTAAACCATCTCTAGTTCTGTGAGTGAATAATGCCAATGACACTGTTAACTTTCTTAAGAAATTCAAGTGATCCTTGTGCCTCACTATCCCATTCACAGTTGTTTGACAAACTATTTTTTCTGCATAGTGAGAAAGTGTGTGTGTTTGTGTGTGAATGTAGGAGAAGAGGTGAAGATTGTTGATGTAGCATACTGACTCCTTCCAAGGGTTACTGAGGAGTAATCAACAGAGAGAAATTGCAATAAGAATCCAGGATTAAGCTAAGAATTAAAATAAATATATCTTTTTTTTATTCCACTGCAAGAATTATTTGAAAGTGTATGTATGTGTGTGTGTGTGTGTGTGTGTGTATGTATGTAAATATATATAATTTACATCTTTTTAAAATTGAAAATTTGAGGAATGAAATAGAGTTAGGTTTGCATCCCCCAGATGATTCATTTTCAACCAGTGTTTTGCAAAAATGTAAAAAATGAAATCCAAAAGACTCTTAAAATATTTCTCAAGCATGAGAGTGCACCAAACTACTAAGCTTTGATTGATTTATTTATACAAGCTGATTAATTTTAGAAATTTTTAGTATGGTCAAACCCAGACTGAAAAATGCTCACTATACCAGGAGATTCATTATATAATGGTAGGGGAGTTTTTCCAGTTTATATCACCTACAGAAGATGAGATTTCTTAGGCAGATGGTACTGAAACTGTAGAATATTTTGGCTATAAAAATTATTTTCATTACTAAATTTAAAAACAAATACTGTATACTTGTATTTGTATTTTAAATGGATTTTCCAGCTGGCTCTCAATGTGATATACAAGAAACAATAATACAAAGTTACATGACACAAAATAAGACAATCAAAAAATACATAATCAGCACCAATACAATTGGACAAAATGTTCTAGGGAATTAAAGGATCACTTAGTATGACCATGTAAATAGATACAAGATGAATTTTAAAAGCTCAGCATGCACTAAATTTGGGAGATGCATGCATAAGTTGGGCTTATGCATGCTCACTGAATTTTTTAAGCCTCCCAGATGCGCATGTATCTCCAGCTGCGTGCACATCTCACTCTGTTTCAAAAAGGGGTGTGGTGTGGGCATGGGCAGGGCATGGGTGTTTGGGGGCATGGCCAAGAAATGTGTGCAAACTTTTGTGCCCTGGTGCACCCAGGTCCACTGCTGCATACGTTTACTTCTGATATGGAGGAAGTATAAGCTCTTAACTGGGTGAAATGGTGGGATGAACCGACACATGCCCATTATAAAATACCCTAAGTGCTAGAATTGGGATTTGCGCACCTAGGTGTGCCCACTTAAATTAGGCACACATATTCACACGCTCAGGCTATTTTATAACATGCGTGCATGCTTGGTCCATGATTGCTGCTGTTTACTCTTATAGTCTCTATAATTGATGGGGGAATAAGGAAAACAATCCTTTCTGCTGGTTATAGTTTTCTCTATGATCTTTCACCACCCCCAAATCCCACCATCAACTTTTGTTGTACCTGAGAGTATGGGAGTCTATGTCCAAATCTAACAATAATCTATTGAAGCTGTAAAGTTTAAGAAGGTTTTCTCCAAATAGGGTTAAAGTTGCTTCTAGTACTACTACATGGTCCTGGGAAACGATATTGAACTACAGTCTGGATATCTTACTACTTCCAGAATTGCAGAATTGCATTGCACTCTGAACTACAATTGTTCCTTCTCTCAAGCTCATAATACTACAGGTATATATAGCCATCCTTAATCTTTGCATTTATTTTGGAAGAGTCAGACTGAACAACAGCTATTTCTAGGAATTGACTGGATCAGAATCTGAACGGAATCACAGTTGAATCCCATACTCTTTGCAGAACATGAATATTTATTTGTACCATATGAAGGAAGCAGGACTGGCACAAATAAGACCATAAGTCTGTTCTTCTACATTCTATCCACAAGCCTGAAAAGAGCTGTTTTAATTTCCACATCTCTGAAATTAAGGTCAGCCTGCTAGAATCTCATTCGCTAATAAGCAAGAAGTGAATCAGTCTCTAACTCAGCATATTTCTGAGGCTATTTTAAGTAGGGATTTACAATGACATTGCCAATTATACCAAAGGAGCAGTTTGCAGAAGGAGGTAAGAATCAAGACTGAGTGCAAAGAACCACTCATTACATTTAATCTCAGACCTAGGCTTGAACTATGGTTTCAGAAGTATACCGGAAATTAAAAAAAAAAAAAAAAAAAAAAAGCATGTACACTAACATTAACCAGTCTCCTTAATTATTAGTCAGAGCTTGGTTTAGATTTTTATCAGTGGGTTAAGAATTACTAATGATGAATCACACTAATAATTAACTTTATTGGACACACCTAACATTAACAAAACTATATTTTTGGCTTAAACTAAGACTTGCAGCACATGTATTATCTCTGCTGGGGCTTGCATAAACTTTTGATCTATGATGGCAATCTAGAAGTATGATACAGAAAACTATGACTCTACTGCTGTATAATGAAGAGAAAAATGCAGTAGTTTAGAAGGGAAGCAGTACATATTCTTTGTTAAGAACACTGTAAACACTCACCGTAGAAGGTTCTGATTATAAACCAGTGTATGTCTTAGAGATCAGTCTTTTTATTATATGTTTAATATAAAATGCTATTATGACTGTGGAAAATTGGCTTAGAATATCACTATATAAATTCACTTCCTTATATGAAGTTGTAGTGATGTCACTGGAGGAAATACATTAATGCAATGAGGTATTCCTTCCCAGCCTTTGAAGGCTACCAACAGGCTGGGTTTAAAGACTACCCTAATGAATATACATGCAGTGGAGGTAGGTGCATGCAAATCTATCTTGTGCATAATCATTAGGGATATTCTGAAAACCTGACTTGTTGGCGGACTTCGAGAGCTGGTAGTGAATACCACTTCATGGAAAAGTCAGCTGAGTTTATCTTGCCTGGCTCAATGAACCCTTCCGACTCACACACTCCTCCCGCCCAACTAGAGCAAATCTTAAAGGTACCCTGCACATCCCATCCCTCAAGAATGCCCGCCTCACCTCAACAAGGGATCGCGTCCTATCAATTGCTGGCCCCAATCGTTGGAATGCCCTACCTAAGAACCTCCGCCTTGAACCCTGCCCCTTCAAATTCAAGAAAATGCTAAAGACTTGGCTCTTTCACCAGGCATATCCAGGCTAGACCCATGTACCTCATCACCTCACCTCTTCACATTACCGCTAACTTCATTCCCCCTAATTTAGTACGTTAATATGTTACCTCTCCAGTTCTCCTTTTCAGGCTCTCCATTATAGCTTCCTCTAGTTGCAGCACCGTTGTTGCACCATGTTACTTTACGTTGTCCCTCTCCCCTCTCACTGTTCATTGTATTTTCCATCTATTGTTTGATGTACACCGATATGATGTGCCTACTAATATCGGTATAGAAAAGCTGTTAAACAAACAAACAAACAAATAAATAAATAAATTTAATAGCGATACCAGGGGAGGACAATGGGAAAAAGACAGTGGGAAGAATTTTCTAGAATTTAAACTGGGGCAAAAATATTTGTGGAGTGGGGTAGAAGGAGGAAGGAAAAGAAGATTGGTGGTGAGGAGGATAGTTCCTGCTGGGAATCTGAGGTTGATGATGGGAAAAGGTATGAGAATGTTGACATGATTGGGGGGGGGGGGGGGGGAGGTGCGTGTGAAGAGAGAGAAAAAGGAAGTTTTAAGGTGTTTTTTTGCCTGCCTTTTTCTCTGCTCAGTGGTTGTAGTGCTGCTGCTACAGAAAAGGCTCTAATTTTTCATTTACTTGCAATTAATTGTACCTGCGTATTGGTGGTTCGGCAGTGGGATGGCTATGGCTGTGTTCGTTAAGAGCTGGCATGTTTGGGAAGCGTCAGGTGAGAAGGTTGCGGTGGGGACGAGTGTCAGAGGGGAGTTTTTCTGAAGAGATTTTTCAGGGAGGAAGGGAAGGAATAGTGGTGGAAGTAGGAAGATGGGGAGGAGGTACAATTGGGACAGTACAACAAGTGAAGACAGTTGATAGCAAGGCTGGAGTTGCCTGTGGTGTGGGAGAAGGATTCAGCTGTCGCAGTGTGACAGAGACTGAGAAGGTCCAGGCTATTAAAGTGAATATGGTGGTGCAGACAACTAATAAAGTACAGAGTGTAGGCGGGCTACAAAAAAGAAATACTGTAAGCTCCCGGACATCGCAAGACACTTCAATGGTGGGGGTGCCACAGCCACAAGAAGTTTTAAGAAAAGCAACTAAGAGTCAGAGAGCTGGGGTCATAATGTTGCTGAATAGAAGTTGTCTTAATGGGTGGGTTTCAGTAATATCAGCATGTGCTGTGACAGGAAGCAATGTGAGGAAGGAGGGTGGTGGGGTCAAATATAAAGTGGGGCATGAAGCCACCATTTTAAATGACCAGCAGAAGGGATTCCGATGCATAAGACAGCATCAGCCAGTGGAGATAAAAAGGTTTCTGTGGTGGAGCATTGTTACTCACAGGGTGTTATGGACGCATTACTAAAGTCCATACATGTAATAATTCCAGGGTTATGAGGAGGGGTAGTACTACTGAGCAAGTAGGATTTAGGAGAGCTGGAAGTACAAGGGGTGCAATGTTGAACAGAGGAGGAAGGGTAGTAAGCAGAGGAAGAGGTGTGGCAGATAATGATGTGATATGCTATATAGATAGGATTGAAGAAGATGGGAGTCAGGCTATATTGTCAAGAAAAAGGGGGTGCAGTAGAATTAGGGGGCATAGGTAGAGAAGTGAATTTATATAATGCTATTGCAGTTGAGGATAATCAACATACTAGTAGAGTGGAATAGGTTAGGGAAGGGGATATTGTGCAGAAGAGTGTTTTATTTGTAGAGCTGGTGCTAGCTTCTGTGCCACCCTGTGTATAGAGTCCCTGCTACCACCACCATGCTGCCTCACACCCCCCCCCCCCCCCTCCATACACACACACACACGGCAGCACAGGTGGCCCTCTTTTTATTCGGCCACCGGAAGAAGATATGAGCTCATATCCTCTTCCGGGGGCCAAAGAAGGAGAGAGCACCACTGCTGTAAGAGCTCAAACTCTCTTCTGACAGTTGTGTTCTCTCTGCCGCCATCAACCCATCAGCCCACCTGCCTTCCTGGGTGTGCCACTCCATGCAATTGCACGGTTTGCACACCCGGTTGTGCCAGGCCTGTTTATCTGATGGAAGAGTGTGGGGGGAGTATGGAATAGGGGATGGTAATAATATTTTTCTAAGTGATTAATTGGCAGAGCTGACAGAACATGGTGGGCCTGAAGGACCAAATATTGATAAAGAAGGGCAATCTGAAGATTTTGGATGAAGACACGGAGAGAGAGATGATTGTCCAGCAAGTACTTCTATGGTGGGCAGCCAGTAGTAGATGGAGACTTTTACAAGGAATGAAGCATCAATACCAAGTGTTAAAATGAGTTCAACTGCAGATGGAAACATAGAAACATAGGCAAAAAAAAGACCAAACGGCCCAGCAAGCTCCCACACTTATCTGTTTCACCATCCACCAAGTTCAGGACCCTTGCTGGTGTTGCATCCGTCGGTCTCTGACAGCTTCGACCTCTGTGCCTCACCTTGGGAAGATGGCTGCTGCCGCATCTTCATGCTGCTCTCTCCGGCGTCCCTGGAACAGCGACAGTGTTTGCCATGGATTTCCTGAGGGCCTCCTAGGGTGTGCGCTAACAAACTAAGGGCCTCATTTCCAAGGAGTTTACCGCGTGTGATAATTCCACAAACTGCACTAACAGCAGTTAACGCGATTTGCAAATTTTTAATTTCGTATTCAGGGGCAGAGCAAATGTAAAGGAAAGAGAGAGAGACTTGCGATAGTGCCTCCTCCCTAGACAGGTATTTGTATCCCTATGGGAGGCCCACCTAGTAACTCGAGGTGAGGTTTAAGTATTAGTGTAGGAGGTTAGGGGCCACTTTCACATTCAACGTGAGACGTACGAACAGAACAGTGCTCTCTTGTGAAGATTTGATGCCCTACGGAGTGAGGAAACTCACTCCAAGATGAGATTTGGGCAATGTTCTCTCCACCTAGCTTGATGTTACCCAGGTAGAGAGTCCATCAAGCTAGGTTGAGAGAACCTTGCACAAATCTCATCTCTCTCTCTTTCTCTCTCTCAGCCTGCATCATACTGAAACAGGCCTGTTAGGAGACATCATGAACTGCGATATACTGGCAATGTAGCCCAAATTGGGCTAATAGCACAACTTGCCATAACTGCCTTTCACATAGCTGATAGTGCAATTCGCGATACACATGCTTATTAGCATAAGGTACACCCCTTTTTGGTATCGCATGCGATACCAATGCGATATTGGAAAATGAGGCCCTAAGTTAGCAAAGATTGGACTTGCTCCGGTCTAAGTTGCTCTGCTGCTTTCCAGCAGCTGCTGGATGCTCTCTCTACCCTTCAGGGTCATCTCTAACCTGGTACCCGCTCCTCGGGGGCCCTTGTGCTTTCTTACAGGTACCTATCTGGGATACCGTGTACTCGCTCCTCGAGGGCTTGCTCTCCCTACCTTGGTGCCTACAGTTCAACTACTTCTGCCTGCCAGGATTCTCATCAATACAGCTATCTACTTCAGTGAGTAACTAACATTGTCAGCTTGTCTCATCTTCAGCTTCAGCGCTGGGAGTCTGCATCCGGGACTCTCCCATCTACCCTGCACATCAATACGAATGTGGGACTGGTCTCCTCTCCTGAGGACCCCTGGACTAACTACTGGGTTACCTCACTGCTGCTACCCTGGGCAGTACCATCAAGCTGTATAATAAATACGAATTCTCTGTGTCTGCATGTATAGAGTCTAGCCTAGTACTGTGGTTCCTCACGGGGCTCCTTCCCATGGGCGTGGCCATCACCGCAGTACCCGAGAATCCACTCCAACACCTCAAAACCCTAACAGTTGGTAACTGTTTGATTCAAATTTCCTGTCACCCCCTGCCATTGATGCACAGAGTAATGTTGGAAGCTCAGGTATGATCCATATGGATATTCAGACTGAGGGTATAAGTAAAGTGAGTCAAAAGAGCAAAGCCAAAAAGAGGGGAAAAAAGAAGAAACATAGAAGAAGGGATAGTTCAGAGCCCTCAACTAGTTCTGATTGTAGTACATCTTCTTCCTTTTCTTCTAGTGATAGGAAGTCAGTGGCATTGAGTCAGGGGAATATGGATAGAGGAATACCAGAGTGAGGTGCTTTTGCCTTAGTCAATTTAACAGAACTATGGGAATCAGTTCCTTGACACTTGAGAAAAAAGATTAGGAAGTGCAAGTACGTTGATATTTTTAAACTACTGGAAGGCCGTAAGAATGGAAGGTAAGTTAAGAAAAGAAAAATGAGGGATGATGAATTTAAGAAAGAAATAAGAATTCCTAGGAATATTATTAATTGAGTGAGGTAATTTTTGCATTTGGCAAATGTTTATGGCAGGCATGCTCCTGACCAGTATGGTCTAATATTGGCTTATGCCGATGCAATACTGGAAGCGTATCAACAATTTGAAGGTTGGGCATGGTTAAATTATGAAGAAAAATTTAGAGATAGGATGGAGAAAAATAGACATATGTCTTAGGGTACACAGGATGTAAACCTTTTGTTGTTACATATGACTCACAGAAGTCAGGTACAGATGAGTTTAATCGGAGATAAAGAGCAGAATGGGACAGTTTTGGTTGCAAGAATGTTCCTTCGGACCAGAACAGCAGTAGAGGGCACTGGGCAACAGCAGACTGGAGGGTCCGAAGTTTGTTGAAAATTTAACAGATCTTTGTGTCCATTTTCAGACTAAATTTCATTACGCCTGTGCAAATTGTGCAGCCAATCACCTAGTCTTTAAATGTGGTAAGTAGGAACAAGTTGGCAGTGAACAACCAGCAAAATAAGGAAATGGCATTTCAGTATGCCCCAACAGTGGTTAAGGTGCAAGCTAGAAACCTTGGTTAGAAAAGTATAAGAAAAAAGAGGATGCAAAATTGTTGAGAGAGGGATTTGAATTTGGATTTGTCATTCCTTATTGTGGACATATTAAGGTAAATTTTAAAAGCCCAGCATGCGTATTAATTAAGGGATTCACGACCAAGTCAGGCTTGCGTGCGCCAAATGGATTTTAAAAGTGGCCTGGATACACGCATATCTCCTGCAGTGCGCACATCTCCAAAGTTTTCAAAAAGGGGCAGGGCATGGGCGTGGTCTGGGTGGGGCACTGGTGTTTTCGTATGCATGTAAATAGATATGCAACCAGATCCCCTGCCGCAAAAGTTTACTTCTGCTATGGTGGAGGTGTAAGTTATAAAATAAATAAATTTGTAGATATGCAGGGCTTTAATGGTGGTGGCTAACAAGGGGAAGTAAAAGATATTAAACTAGGAGGAGTTGGAGGTGAACAGGGGCGAACTAGTTTAACTGGCAATAGCATTGGCGTATACCACTTTTTAAAATTCCCCAACTTATGTGGTAAAAGTGGAATCTGAATGCACATGCACCTGCACATGCTCCCTTTAAAATTTGGTGCACGTGTGCATGGCCAGACTATTTTGTAACATGCACATGTATGTTATAAAATGGCTGTGTCCCTGAGTTTGGGCTGACGCACCTGCGCAAATAAGCTCCTATGCTCCAGGGTGAAAATTACTGTCCTTGTGAATAATATAGTAGCTAATTCAGTATCTGTGCATAGATTACAGGATATAATAGTGAGAAAGTTGGAAGCTGAATTTGCTTTAAGGAGAATAGTGGCTCCTTATGAGTCCAGGCCTTTTGCTGATATGTTCATTTCTCCATTAGCAGTAATACCTAAGAAAGAGCCAGGAAAGTTTAATTTAATTATAATTTCTCATATCCAGCTGGAGGTTCTGTACATGATTTTCTTCCTAGATAACTTTGTATGGTTCAATTTGCATCATTAATTGTGCTATTGCATTAGTGAGACAGTGTGGTTGTTGCACCTTGATGGTAAAAGCAGATATTGAATCAGCTTTTAGATTATTACCAATACATCCTTTTTGTTTTCCTTTATTGGGTTTCTGTTTTCAAGGTTGGCATTATTTTTATAAGTGCTTACCTAAAGGCGGTTCCATTTCTTCTTATTATTTTGAGGTATTTAGTTCTCTTGTGCATTAGGTAACGATGCAGATATCGGAATTTCAGAATATAGTACATTATTTGGATGATTTTCTTTGTTTTTAGGTCCAGATATTGTTGTGAACCAGGTGGACGTGAGTGTGAGCTCCTGTGCCATGACAAGACCGACACAACCCCAGGACTGGCTGTGGTTCACGCCGCTGGTGGGTGAGCATATCCAGGCACAGGCTAGGCTTAAGCTGAAGACTGGAGCCTTGGGACAAACTGAAGGCTCAAGCAGAGGTGAATACTTGGAACAGAAACACTCGAGACTTGAAACAGGAAAACTCAAAGACTTGGAACAGAAACAGACAAACCAGGAACTAGGAAACCTTGGATGAGAACCAGCAACCCATGCTGTTCTCTGGAGTAGTCCTCCAGCTACTACGTAAGCCCTTTCAGACTAACCGCTTAGGAACGGCTTGAGTACAGGACTGATGAAGGCTGAGGATTCATAAAACTGACGACAAAACAAGGCTGAAGGTTCTGAAGACTTGGCACACAATGAAGGCTCCGGAGACTTGGAACAAGACGAAAGCTCTGAAGACTTGGAACATTATGAGGGCTCAGGACTTGGAACAGGTTGAAGGCTGGAACAAGAACTCCAGAGACCAAGGACGGGACTCAAAAAACTCAGAACTCAGACTCTAAAACTAAGGACGAGGACTTCAAAGACTTGAACTAGCTGAGAACTCAGACTGAAGACTGAAGAACACAGAAGACAAAGACAGGAACACCAGATTTGAACCTCAGGTAACGAAGACAAAAACAGGAGACCTCTGGAACTTAGGAGATGAAGACAGGACCACCAAATTAGGAACAAGAACAAGAGACCAGGAACATAGAGGACCTCTGGAAACTAGCACCTGGAGCAGATTTGGAGGGAGTAGCAGTTCTGGAATATTTATGGAGCTATGGAGCCCAGCAGCATGGGAATTGCTTTGCAACTTGGTAATGCCAGCAATATGGGCAGCATATTCTGGTGGATATCAGAAAATAACAGAATTCCTGCTGCAGTTAGGATGTCTATCAGGACTAGTTCCAGATGTTTGGATGATAAGGGAACAGGGTTATTCAAAAAGGACAGTTGTGGGTCATATTGCAAGATTTTCAATTTTTATTAAAGTTTGTGGTTGGGGTAATCCTGAAACTAGCTTTGCCCTTAAGAAGTTATTGCTAGGTTGGGAGAGGTCTAAGGAAGTAGGGATTGGAGGCTGCCTCATGACATGTTGGAAGGTTTGTGGTTTGCATTAGAGAAAGTTTGTAGAAGTGATTTTGAAGTAACCTTATTTTGTGTAGCCTTTTCTTTGGCATTTTTTGGTGTGTTCAGAATAAGTGAGTTAGTAGCTGATTCTAAATGGGATAAGAAGGGGAATGGATTGATGCTCAAGAATGTTGTGCTGTACAGAGATCAAATAAGATGTAAACATGGATCAGATGGGGAGTAGTGCAAAGGTAGTGTTAAATAAAATTGAAGGAGTAAAAGAATGTTCTATTTCAAATATATGGCAATATATGAATATTAGACCACTGCGTGGGAGATATTTTCTGCAACATCAAAATGGTACACCCTTGACTCATTTCCAGTTTGTGACAATTATGAGATCTCTTTTAATATTAGGATTGGATGCAGTAGGTTTTGGGAATCATTCATTTCACAAAGGAGTGGCAACATCAGCAGCTAGATTGGGTTTACCAGAGGAAACAATTATGTAAACTGGGCATGGCGCTCAGGAGCTTTCAAGTCATATATTCGTTAAAAATGTTTTATTTCTATACAATGTTTCTTTATCATATTCAAGAACAGCCATATGGTTCATTTGGTTACTGGGTCATTCCTAAATGCACTTGGCAGAGAGGAGTGTGGTGCATTGTCTACTTGGCAGGCATTTGGGTTTGACATCTAAAGGACCTTCCTTGTACTGGATGGGCAATCGAGAGATTAGTTGGTTTCAATAATTGCCTGTTTAAGACACTATTTAGCCAGAAAGAAGAAGCCAAATATCTTGTTGGTGCATTTTGGTGGGAATGGCTTGGGTCAATGGACTTATAAACAGTTAAATCGAGCTGTCAAAAAGGATTTCAATATTATTTTAGAATTGTTACCACAATTAATTCTATGTTGGTCAAATTTAATAGCAAACAATGTTATAAGGGTCAGAAACAGTGGTCGAAGAGGCTTATTAAAATTAATAGGCAAATTGGGAATTGGGTGGAACAAAGGGGAAGATGGAAAATTCGGCATGATGGGTAGATATTGAATGTGCAAGAATTTATAGGGATAATAACATTCATTTGTCTGATATTGGTTTGGATCTGTTTCTGAACGATTTGCAAGAGGCTTTAGAGTTGATTTTTGATCATCATTATACTTAGGCCATAGATTTATAGGGGGTGGCACAGAGTAGTTTAACTCCCTGTGCCTGTTTAAATGACTTGCCGTACACCAAATTGGCACCCTCCGCTGAAAACAGAGACATCAGAGTTAATTAACTCTGACATGTCCCCAGTAGACATCTTCATTGGAAAGCATGAAAAGGACAATATGTGCGAGGCTTGGATAAGGTCCTGGAGTCTGGCCTGGTTTGAGGCCCCGGGACCCGGCCTTTGGGGCATTGTGCTCGGGTGTAAGCTGAGGCTTCTGCTTTGGGACTCGACTTGTTATCTAGACAAAGCCCCAGCCTTGGGCCTGGGCCCTACAGGAAACTTTTTTTTTTTTTTTTTTTTTGCGGTTTTCAAAATGAAATGTGAAACCTAACTAAATTTTGTCAGATTTTCAATTTTATTTCCTATTTCATTTTTCCCAAATCTTCATCTCTATTGCAGAATGATCCTAAACTGCCCCCTTTATTCCCCTTTAACATTTACTCATGACTGCTAGTATACATTATAAGCTAGTGGCTTATTAAATTGTTCTTTTCCCATTCTGGCAAGGGTAAATTTAATTACTGGCAGAACATATTTGAGCTCAGCAATAAAGCCAGCCTATAGGAAAGGTGAGTGCTTGGAGAGGCAAGGCTGGTGGAGTCCAGGGGCTGGAGAAGAGCCAGGGGAAAATGTGAGCCAGTTACACTGGAACAACACAAACAGTACATGGAACACTGGACTGTAAGACAGAAAGTTTTATCAAACAGAAACATGATTAACAGATCAAAATTCAAATAAGCAATATAATTGGAACTGGAAAGCACAGGGGAATCACCATATTTAACACTGAGTTCCACTACAATCTACACAGGGCAGAACTCAGCACCCAGGCCTCTGTCCTTGGGCCTCAGTTTTTATAAATATTTTTCCCCCAAGGAAAATGCAGGTGCCAATGACATGATCCCTCCTTTGCAAGACACAAGTCGTCTTTTTTGTTTTAAATCATTTATTTTTTGGGCCGCCTAGGATTTAGGTGGCATATAAATAAACATAACCAACATAACCATAACCACTCAGAGAGCAAGCAGAAGCCAAGGCTTGTGGCTTGTGGGAGAAATGCTGACCTTTTAAGAGGCAGACCAGCATTTTCCCACTAAGAAACTTTTTTTTTTTTTAATGAAGCAGAGCAGGCTGTGAACCAACATTGGGCAATCATTTTTTCTGATTTCTTGAAACCTGCTTACTAGAGCCATGGGGGGAGTGCAGAAAAGAGCACTCTGTCCTAGAAGCTGCCAGACCGATCCCTGACAAAGAACAGCAGACTGAGCATCCCTCTCCCCAGTGCTTTATTCAGTCTCTGCAAGGGGGGGGGGGGGGGCCTTCTTTTTCAGAAAGGAAGCTCTAAGACTTACCTTCGGAACAGGAGCACTTCCTGCCCTCAGGTGTTGGGATGAGACTGAATGTTTTTGTTTATTTTAAACCACAGACAGTAGATAAAGTATGTTGTGGGATTTTTATTTTATTTTAAGCACAGCCTTACCTCAGCGGGAGGAGCAGGATAGAAAGGCCAGGACAAAGAAGGGTGGGACTTACTTGTAACCAGGATCAGTTCTTGATTTAGCAATAGAAGATCAATGGAAATCTAAATCAGGCCCCCTTATGGCAGAGATCTCTCGTGCTGTCGTAGCCAAGGATGGTGAAATGACGTTGTGGCTTCAATGTTTCAAGGTCTTTTGATGTTGTCTCACAAGGTGCATAGCTTGATGGTCTCCTGCAAAGGAAAGGGGTAGCCTACTGCTCTAACCACTAGGCTATAGGGATGTGCAGAGCAAAATTTTATGTTCATATTTTTTATGTCCGAAAGGGGGTCCCACTTGCGGCCAATATGGACATAAAAAAATCCAATGAGTTGGGTATATGTACATATGTGCAAAAAAAAAAAATTTAAACCCCCTCACCCTCCTTAATCCCCCCCCCAGACTTACCACAACTCCCTGGTGATCGAGCGAGGAGTGAGGACGTCATTTCTGCAATCCTTGGCGAGAAGCATGTGACGTCGGTGGCACGTCGAGTGACGCAGCGTCACGTGATTCCCAGCTCGTTCGCGCCGGACGGCTCGTTCGGCCCAAAAAGAACTTTTGGCCAGCTTGGGGGGGCCTCCTGACCCCCCCAAGCCGACGTCACATGCTTCTCGCCAAGGATTGCAGAAAATGGCGTCCTCACTCCTCGCTCCATCACCAGGGAGTTGTGGTAAGTCGGGGGGGGGGATTAAGGAGGGTGAGGGGGTTTATATTTTTATTTTGGCTCAACAATCGCGATTTCCCACATATCGAACATATCTATGTTCGATATGTGGGAATCCGATCGTTTATGTCGAATCAATTTTTTAAGTAAAAAAAAAAATATGAGTTGCGTTTTACTAATGCGGTCAATCCGAATGCACACCCCTACTAGGCTACTCCTCCACCAATTCAGCTATGCTAAAGTTAGGTCTTCAAACCCCTCCCTAGGTCTTTAGCCTGCATTCCCCTCTGTTACCCCTGACTCTTTAAACCCCTCAGGGACCTGGGCGTGCACCCAAGCATGTAGGGACCGTGCATGGACATCTCTTGGCCACGCTCTGGAATGCCCATGCCCTGCCTACACCATGCCCCTTTTTTCTTGCATACAAGACGTGCACACATCAGCACATGTATGCATATTCTCACACTTTATAAAATTGGGTAGACGTGCATATGCCAGCTGCATGCCCATCTTCTGATTTTGGCGCACACATCTCTTTTAAAATTCACCTCTAACCTTTAAAATATTTTTGGTGGCTTTAAAATTTTTTCAGAGAGTAAGAATAAGTCTCAGGAATCTGGGCATAGTACAACATAGGTATAAACATACCAAACCTCTCAACCTATTTACCAGCTTATCAATCAAGTTACCTAGAATATGGCTTCAGAATGTTACCAGTTCTGCATGAATGGAGTTATTTAATAGAGAATATGCAGTCTAGACTACCTAAAAACTGGACTGGAGTCAATTTTACAGAAAAAAACTTTAATACCTAAAAACACTCTCAATGTGTTCCCAAGGTAACAAAGGTCTTCCTATTAACACCCAATATCATCCTGGGTCAATTCACATCATCACACAGTCCATAAATTTCACAATAGCACTAGTATCCAAATTAAAGTGTCTAAAATATTCATAACCAAAATAAAAATGTATTTACGACTCCTGTTCTCACATAAAAATGTGCTCCAAATTTAATTTAATTTGGCTGTTTTTAATGAAAAAATGTCATGTGTAACCTGGGCTCGCTGACACCTTTTTTTCACCCCATTTTCATATGTGGAAGGGGCTCACTGCATACCTGTCCCCTGTGCTTTATTTTATATATTTTTGCTGTTTTGGCTTTATTTTTAATAATTTTTATACCCTCCTTGACGGAACCGTGGTTTGTCGCTGATATCTTCATTGCAGCCTTCACTTTTCTGTGGTGGCGGGACTTTCCTGCAACCCTCATATGCCTCACACAGCTTCTCCACATCAAAGCACAGCAGCGCTGACTCAATCCAGTCACCACCACAGACAGAATTTGTGTAGGAGCAACAGCAGCATTTTCCACTTTCTGCCTCTAGCTTCTTCCCCTTCCCACTGTAGCACAAGGCTAATCCTTCTGTGCCACAGGAAGCTTCCTACTACTTCTGTGGCACAACTGCAACTTCCTACCACAACCGGCAGCACCATGCTACCTCACTAGGCCCCTACATCATGCTCCTCCAGTCCCATGGATCCTACTCCCACAGCTGCATTGTTCCTCAGGCCCACACCAGGTCCCTCAATCTGTCAGCAACCCCAACATGGCTGCATCACAACACAGCTCCGTCCCACAGGCAGTTCTCTCCCTTTGCTGATGCAGCCTTATGCTGCTACCAGTCCTGCACCCCAATGACTCCCAGACCCTCCCATTATAAAATTAAAATAAGCAGCTCTTTGGGCATCCCACTCCAAAGGACAACTGTCAACTCCCGCTAGGACACTGAGGGATGCCTTTGCAGATAATTAAACTTTTTTTTTATCTTTTTAATTGAACCCCTGTTTACAGAATAAGAAAGCCAAGAGTGGTGCAACTACACTGTAAAATTGGAAGCTACCAACTAGTGATCCAGCTCAAATTTCCTCTGGGGTCAGCCGATTGTTAGTAACTGAGAGTAAATTTAGCCTCTGTTTGTCCTACACTCCCTGCCTGGAAGAATACTGCTGCTGGCATCTGACATCATTTCCTGCAGAACCGCTACTTTTTTTTCTCCTCACTGTGATTGCCTCCCATGCTGTCACAGGATTCTTTGGGCTGCGCGAGGACACACAGGTTGTGTGTGGCAGGAGTGTAAATTGTGAACAGATATGCATTCAGGCAGCCTGCAGGGAACCGTGGCTGAGACATTTAGCTGCAACGTGGATGGACACTTACAAGTAGATTTTAAAAAGGCCACACGTGTGAAATTGTAGCAATACGGGCACATGTGTTATGGGTGTGTGGGGACAATATTTTACATATACAACATCTGTGCAAACACAAAGCTGCATGCATATAAAATAGTTGTGTCGTGGGCATGTTGGGGCAAACCTCATACATACATGCTTATGACGTATATTATAATAAGGGACGCATGCCCATGAGGCGGCACGTTTAGGAGCATACACACATGTTTATTTGCTACTGCCTATTTATGCGAGGTAGTGCAAACATTCATTTTTGCTCATGTGCTTTCCTTGGCTGGGCTGTCTCTCGGTGAGTGGACACAGAAGCAGGTCAGGGGGGTGGGATGGGAATGTGTCAGGGTCAGACTGCGGACCTACTGGGGGAGGCAGGGAGAGATATATAGGGACATAATACGTGGCTTGCAGGTATTAATTCATGGATTTAAAAGGGTAACACATGATGTTATCAGATATTCAGGTGTAGACTGGTGCTTACAGAAATAGATAGGGACGAGACAAGAACAAGGGGGTTACCAAGGAGCTAGGAAAGTGTTGGTACCTACAGCTATCAGGGGGATACTCATTCTTGGGAGTCCCTTTTCAAGATTATGATTATAATAGCTACATGGGTATTCAGATCAATATGGCTGAGAACAGTAAGAGAGAGGAGGAAAAGAATGCACAGGAGGAGGAAATATCCCTTGCACAGATTTTACAGAACTAAGACACAGTTTCTGGATCTCTCAGAGAAGGAAGTAATGCACATGTTCTGATTCAACAAGGACCATATGGTACCTATGCCAACTGTTAGAGCAGGACCTGCAAGCTACCACCCAAAGGGACCATGCCTTTCCAGTACACATCAAGGTCACTACTGCCCTGACCTTTTTTGCTACCAGCACCTTCCAGACACCGCTAGGGGAGTCATATCTAGAATCATTCAGTCTGCCACTTCTAGTTGTATAGAGCAAGTCCCGGCTGCCTTCCTCAGGAAGACGCAGCACTTTATAGCTTTCCCTTGCAGAAGACAGGAACAACACCAAATTATGACTGATTTTCTATCAAATTGCATGCTTTCCCTCTATCTTGGGAGCTATTGATTGCACTCACGTCCCCATAAGACGCACCCAGGGGAGACGAGGCCACCTACCACAACCGCAGGGCTTCCACCCCCTAAACATGCAAGTAGTCTGCAATGGCCAAGGGCATCATCATGAACATTGTGCCCCAGTTTCCAAGATCCACTCATGATGCCTACATTCTCTCGCAATCAATAAGTCATGACTGCTTTCAGCAAGGACACATCCACTGGGGGATGGCTTCTAGGTAGGAAGGCACCAATCACTTCTCTCACAAACCTATTTCACAGCTTCCCAATTGTCTCCCTTATATTTAGTTTGACAGAGTTTTTTGCACTGCAGACCTGTTCTAAATTTGTCCTGTGAGCTTTTCCACTCTCAAACCCAGCTTTTTTTGTGGCTTCTCCCCTACAGGGGACAGATGCTATCCACTCAAACCTGGCTCATGATCCTCATAGCTATCCCAGGGACTGCAGCTAAGTGTCACAACAACAGGGCACACTGCAAGACCAGGGCTGTCATTGAGAGAACCTTTGGCTTACTTAAAAAGGCCACATAAAGTCTGTGAGATCTTTCTAGCCTGCTGTATGCTACATAACCTGGCCAAAAACAGATGTATGCCTCCTCAAGAGGGACAGCAAGAGAATCAGGATGAAGAGGAGGAGGGAGGAGGAGGAGGAGGAGGAAGAGGAGTTTGACTCAGGCTCAATTCAGGAGATACATCGCATGAGTCAAAGGCAGGCTATACAACAAAGGAGCACTCTGATACAAAGACATTTTCAGAAGGTGGAATGAATGTATTACCTAAAAAAGTGCAAAGACATTTCAAAAAGTGAATGAATTATTTACCAAAAAGTGCACCACAAATAAAATAAGAAAGAAGAAGAACTATGGCTTCCTTGGCCTGCCTCTTTCTGGCTGCAGGAATCTCATAAGGCTTAGGCTGGCCTGACCGGGAGCTCCTGTATGGTAAGAGTTCTGTCACTGCTCATGCTACCCTCAGAGGACAAAGGAACTTGTGGCAGTTTCAATGTTCATGGCTGCAGGAAGTTCAGCTGGAGGCAGCACTGGCTGCAGTGGTGGTGGTGGTGGTAGAAGCATGACAGATGGTGGTGGCGGTGGTGGTGCAAGCACACCCTGTGCCTGCTGAGGTAGCATCCAAACACAAGATGGTGCAGGGTGAGGTGCAGGTGGCTGGGGCACAGGGAGACCTTCAACATGGGGATGTCCCATCCCATGCATATGGTGCACCATAAGGTGGAGGGTACTGCATCCAGGGCCCCATGAAATGTCATGGAGCCACTGGTGGCTGCTGCTGCGGGAAGCATCTCTGCAGCATCTCCCTCCACACTGCAGTTTGGTCCCTTTGTGGCCCAGCAAGGGCCTATACTGCCTGCTAAATACCCCTGCACTTCCTCATGGATAGTCTCATAAGGCCTGTGCTTCTCTCCTGGCATGGTGTCATGGAGGCCCTGCACTTCCTGCCTCACCACATCCTGGAGGCCATGTATCTCCTCCAGAGACTGCCACTTTGCTGTATCACAGATTGAACACTGTACACCCTACAGGACTTAATACATCGCTGGATTTACACGTTTTTTAATAATTGTTCTTGAGGAGGTTTGGCACCCGTGACGTCATGACGCTATACAAACGCGGGCTCTTTAAAAAAACTACACTTGATTCGCAAGCGGTCTCTGTCCCGGTTCCCGCGAATTTTGTGAGACTTGGTGTCCTTGATATGAAGGTTCGGCTCTCCATCAACACTTCAGCTAAGTACAATATACAGGTTATATATTTGGTCCCTATGTCACAATGATGCTTTATTTTGCATTTACAGAATTAAGATTTGATTCCCCTGAAGAAGCTGCAATCTTGCAGTGAAACCCCGGCCGCTGTCGGGCGGACAAAAATATCAGTACAGATGGGACACACTATAAAACTACTTTGGGACATACTGTAGCAAACAATTGCCAATGAATTTCGCAAATGATTAGTAGTCCGGGTGGTTCTGACTCAGAACACACCGTCAGGCTTGCTGATGCAGCGCCTCTATAAGAAGATAGATACTCTTGTCATATTCTATTTTTTGAGAATTTCTGTTGTTTTGATGGAAGAGCTTTTTTGTGAAAAAGTTTCTTTATATTGCCGGTTCCTTTTCTTGATATAGGATTATACAGGCAAACATATATTTACTTAGGTGCTATATTTTAGACAATTTTGGCACCCTACTGGCCTCCCACAAGTACCCCCTATCCATCTCCTGCCCCTACCCATGTGGGTAGGAGGCTCCTCTATTTAAACTTATCTGCCTACTTGCCTGCCTACTTCTCCGCAGATTGCACCTCTCACCAGCATGCGGAAAAAGCATTTTTTCATTGGCTACCACCAGGCAGGCGACATTCCTGATGGTAAAACTGTGCTGGCGTGCTGGTGGAGGCATTTTGTATCGTAGGAGACCTGGGAAGGACAGGAAGTTCCACCCTCGCGGAAGTGTCCACACGTGAGCTTGCACACATATGCATGCAAATCTGTGTGCATACTTGTACACGCGGCTGCATACGTGGACAAATGTGCACACATGGATGTGAACAATCAACCGCATCCATATACATGCATTTTGCAAAGTGTATGCACATCTGCATCCACATTACAAAATGCTCTTTTGCATGTGCGTGCCCAGGTACGTGTGTTCAGCGTTGCATTTGTGCATATTTTAAAGTTACCATCTAAAGAAAAAAGAAAAGGAAGGCTTCTTTGCTGCTCTCTTATTCAGGGAGCACAAGCCTAGTCTTTTTGTCATGTTTTTTAGCAATAGAAATTAAGGTGAATTTTTAGGTAAGCTTTGGTTTGTTTATTTTCAATTTAGTTGAACAGCATCTGCAAGCCCATACATCCATTTAGTGTTGGGCAGATTTAGTTTTGGAAGATCTGTAATAATTTTATTTAAAACAGAGAGAGGAAGTTATTTCTTTTTTGAGAGGTTGGACATCACATCAATGAGGCAAATTGATCTGGGATTTACATGAAGCACTGGAAACACTTGTGGATTTCTGACTGCAGAGAAGTTAATTTAAAGTATTCAACAATCACTGAAAATATATGCTCATATTCTATCCAGAATTAAGCTGGGAATTTTGAAAATCCATTTTTTTTAAATTTTGCTTGAAGCAAACTGAAGTGAAATAGAGTAAAGTGTTAGTGGTTTTATGTTATAATTTACAAAAAGCTAATTTTCTTCATGGTATTATCGTAAAAGAAGAATTCACTAGTATTGTAAATAGTGAATTCTTCTTTTACGATAATACCATGTACTTCTGCTTCCTATAGAGTATAAGAATCTAAATATTTTTTTGTAAATGTGCATGCACTGATTTTGCTTCTATTACTTGCAGTTGTAATATGGTGTGTTTATTTTATTTTATTTTAATTTTCTGCTCTAGCCTCTCTTCCCCATCCCTGGGAGAACCTTTAGTTGTGTAGGCATATTACACATGTCCATTCTAAACTACATATTTGAGAGGTGGAGTTATTTATGTGGACCTTCTCATAGGTGTGCAACTTACATGTATACTTCCAGGTTTTGCAAAATATTACTTATACATGTTAATGATACTTGCATGCTTAACTTTCAATTTTGCTTGCTGAATCTGTTTGAAAATTAACCATTGAATTGAGTACATAGGGGTAGATTTTAAAAGAAGCGCGATCAGCCTACTTTTGCTTGCGCATCAGACTCAAGCAAAAGTACGCTGGATTTTAGTAGATACGCGCGGAGCCGCGCGTATCCACTAAAATCCTGGATCGGCGAGCGCAAGGCTATCGATTTTGTATAGCCTGCGCGCGCCGAGCCTCGCTGCCTCCCCCCGTTCCCTCCAAGGCCGCTCCGAAATCGGAGCGGCCTCGGAGGGAACTTTCCTTTGCCCTCCCCTCACCTTACCCTCCCTTCCCCTACCTAACCCACCCACCCGGCCCTGTCTACACCCCCCCCCTTACCTTTGTCGGGGGATTTACGCCTCCCGGAGGGAGACGTAAATCCCCGCGCGCCAGCGGGCCTGCTGCGCGCCGGGCCGCGACCTGGGGCGGGTACGGAGGGCGCGGCCACGCCCCGTACCCGCCCCCAAAACGCTGCCGACACGCCCCCGCAACGCCGCGCGCTCCGGCCCCGCCCCCCGACACGCCCCCCTCCGAGAACCCCGGGACGTACGCGAGTCCCGGGGCTCTGCGCGCGCCGGGAGGCCTATGTAAAATAGGCTTCCCGGCGCGCAGGGCCCTGCTCGCCTAAATCCGCCCGGTTTTGGGCGGATTTAGGCGAGCAGGGCTCTGAAAATCTACCCCATAATGTTTGGTGTTTGAAGACTTCACAAACAAGGAAGCTACTGTTTTTAAAGAAATTTCTGACATGAGCTGGAATAAAATAAACTCAACAAAAAAGATATTTAGAATAATGTGGAATGGTAACATGTTAATTCAGGTGTAGCTCTTTATGCCAAGAGAAAAAGTAAAACATTGAAGTCACTTGAATTGACTGTATTTGTCTTTTTAATGTAACCCTGTTTCTTTTTAATCTGTTCACTTGTGATCATTATACTTTACAGAATGCAAAAATGCAACAGACTTTACAGAATGTGTTGACGAAAAAGAATGAAGGTGAAGTGTGAAATGGATCCTCATAATTTAAGCAGTGTCAAGGGAAATCATTACAACTGGGTCCTCATCATGCTATGAATACAAGTAATAAAACATGGAAGAAGTCAAAATGCTATTATGAGCATAAAAAAATTATTGACCCTTTAATTAAAACTGCAGATGTTCTAGAATTTGTGTAAGGTTTTATGAAGGCAATTGCCTCGAAATGCATATTATAATGTAGTAGTATTTTAATAACATCCGTATATACTCTGCACTATAATATGAAACTGCAGTAGGGATGGCAGCATGAGCCCATAAGAATACTGGGTGGTTATATGCAGTAATCACATAAAGAGACCCTCAATGCTCACAATATGAAGACGCACAGCCTGAAAAATCAGCATAGCAGGCTGTACATACTAGGGATGTGCAGAAGAAAAACATTTGTTTCAGTTTGTTTTTTTGTTTCGTTGGGACCCCAATTTGTTTCATTAGTTTCATAGCAAAAAAACCCCAAACTATTTGTTTATTAGTTTCATTCGTTTTTTGTTTGCCCTTAAAGTCAATGGGGGAAGTATTTGCAGCCTATTTTTGGCTGCAGAATTGGGGTTTTCTTATCAATTCGGATGAAACTTCTGGGGAGCAATCATCAGAACGGGAAAAGAGCTCCAAGGTACTTAGACTGTAGCAAAGTGGCACCAAAGTGGCTTGAATAGCCTAAGGCACCATAAAGGGGCAAAGGGGTACCAGGAGTGGCAAGAGTGCTTTAACAGAGGTGCAAAGCAGCAGCGAGAGTGTCAAAAACACAACACAGCTTCAAAAGAGAGCACCAATAACAGTTGCATGAACCCTCAAAGGTAGTACAAGAGGCAAAGTGGCAAGACAAGTGGCATCAACATCCTACAGCACAATGAAGGGGGAACATAGCAAGCAGAAAGGGTGTCAGAAAAAACCACAAGGCGCCGATAAAGGGACAAAGCAGCAGAAAGACCAGCATCAGCACACTGAGGAACCATGATAGTGGCAAGAACACCACAAGGAGTAGAGTCGTCTGGTGTATGACAGCAAGGCAGAGTGGCAGAAAGTTGATAGGGGCAAGACAGATTGGCAAGGTGGAGGTAAGTCAGGTCACTGTGGTGTTGATAGTGTTGCGTTCATGCCTGCTTTCGCCCTCGCTCCACCCTCTCTACCTGAGAGGCGACTCCCTCCGGGCCTGATGGACGGCTTGCTGCCGCGGCGTCTCCATGCCACTTCTCCCCGGCGTCCCCGGCCCGGCTCGGTGCTGCGGATCCGCCATGTTCCTGATGACGTAGGGCGCGCGTGCTCCGAAGTATGTACCAGCAAGGGAGCAAACCTCAGGGGTGTCCCCCTGTATTGACGTCATCCGCTTCCAACATAAAAGGTCTTTACTTTTGCTAACAGATCGAGTTAGCAAGGACCACTTCTCTTTATGCTACTCTGCCTCCTCGGATTTACCAGGGATACCCGCTCCTCGGGGGCCCCGCTCTCTTTTCTCTATTTCAGATTACAGATAGGAACCGGTACTCACTCCTCGAGGGCCCATGTTCCTGAACACTCTGAAGATTCTCCACTGCCCAGAAGCTACCACAGGTACAGACATTGTGAGTTATCCCCCTCGTCACTTTGAAGGTTCCAGTTCTCCTATCTTCCATCCATGGGGAGCCCTTACCGGGTGATGTGACTTGTCAAACTGTACCGGTAACTCTTCGCACCGGAGCTATCCATACCGAGTCAATTCCCTTCTTTGTGTTAGAGACGGCCATGTATTTATTTATTTATTTATTTATAACTTTTATATACCGAGGTTCAATTAACAAGATTAATTATCACTTCGGTTTACATTATAACAGCAAACATAACATAGACAAGTCTTGTTATACAATGAACAGGGTGGGATAACCTGGATAAATAACAATGAACAGGGTAGAATAACCTGGAAAAACATAAAATGGTTGCAGAAAGTATAGAGAATTGGGACTGTGTAACTTGGACAAAAGCAGGGAAATTAAATGGGGAGGGACTATAAAGACAACAAGTTGGATAGAGTCCTCATGATGTGGATAAGAGCCAAGGCTGAAGGTGAGTCATTATGGGAAGGCTTGTTTGAACAACAAAGTCTTAAGTCTCTTCTTAAAGGTGATTGGACATTGTTCCAGCCTCAGATCAGGAGGGAGCAGGTTCCATTGCTTGGGGCCCGAGACGGATATAGCTCTCTTGCTGAAGGAGGTCTTGGTGGTAGGTGCTTGAAGAGTTCCTCTCTGGGCTAGTCTAATTGGACGGACCGAGGTGTGGAGTTGCAGAGGTATTGTAAGGTCTAGAGGAGTAATATTGTGAATGGCTTTGTGAATGACAGTAGTTTATGAAGGATTCTGAACTTAATTGGTAGCCAATGAAGATTCTTTAAAATTGGAGTTATATGATCCCTCTTATTGGATTTTGTAAGGATCCTGGCTGTGGCGTTCTGTAGAAGCTGGAGAGGTTTAAGTGAAATATCAGGCAGGCCGTGCAGTAGTGAGTTGCAATAGTCTATTTTGGAAAATATGTTGGCTTGTAAAACTGACCTAAAATCATGGAAATGGAGGAGGGGTCTTAGTCGCTTTAGCACTTGGAGTTTAAAATAGCATTCCTTTACTGTGTTGTTGATGAAGCCAGAGAAGTTCATTTGGCTGTCTATGATTACCCCTAGGTTTCTTACCTTGGGTGAGAAAGTAGGGGACATAGGCTGTTGAGTGATGCTTAGTGGTACGCTGCCATCTTGTGTGATTAGGATGTATTCTGTTTTTTCAGTGTTGAGTAACAAATTCAGCTTTGAAAGGAGGTTGTTAATGTGGGTGAGACAGGCATTCCAGAAGAGAAGAGTTTTTCACAGCGAATCAGTGATAGGTATCAGGATTTGAACATCATCAGCATACAGATAATAAGTAAGTTTCAGCTCGGAGAGTAGATTGCAAAGGGGAAGAAGATAGATATTGAAAAGTGTCGGGGATAAGGAAGAACCTTGAGGGACTCCTAGGGAGGAGATGAAAGGGGGGGATTCTTTGCTGTTAATCTTGACTTTATAATGCCTATTTTGGAGGAAGGATTTGAACCAGTTTGGTACGGTATTTTTGATGCCGATCTCCTCTAGCCTGTCAATAAGACACTGATGATTCACTGTGTCAAATGCAGCCGATAAATCTAGGAGGATGAGGAGACAGGGCCTTTTCTTTTCCAGGTTCATGAGTGTGATATCTGACAGCGAAATAAGGAGAGATTCTGTATTTCTGGCTTTGCGAAATCCTAGTTGAGCTGGGGAGTGTATATTGCTATTGTCCAGAAACTCGGAAAGTTGTTTGTTGACAATTCTTTCAAGGATCTTGGCGATGATAGGAAGGTTTGCAATAGGACGAAAGTTTGCTGGGTTGTCTGTGGAGAGGTTAGTTATTTTTAGAAGGGGTTTTAAGATAGCCAGTTTGAGAGGGTCCGGGACATGACCTTGTGCTAAGGAGGCGTTGATGATAAGCGAGATGGGTTTAGAAACTTCAGTGGCGCTTGAGATGAGAAGATTGGCAGGAATCGCATCTACCCTATCATCTATATATAATCTATATATAATCGAATGTACCCTATCATCCTGGGATTACCCTGGTTGCAGTCGCACCAACCCCAATTTGACTGGGCATCCTTGGAACTCTCCCACTGGGGCCCAGGTTGTCATGGAAAGTGCCTTAACGAGATTGCTCCTGTCATCTGCATGCCTACAACTCCAGTGATGCTGGGACTGCCGCCCCAATATGCATCTTTCAGTGATGTGTTTTCCAAAGAAGCTGCTGACATTCTTCCTCCGCATAGGTCCTATGACTGTGCCATAAGACTGAAACCCAATACTGAACCTCCTAAAGGACGTGTCTATCCACTCTCAGCGATTGAGAACAAAGAGATGTCTGAATACATCGAGGAGAATTTACAGAAGGGGTTTATTAGACCATCGAAGTCTCCAGTCGGCGCAGGCTTCTTCTTTGTGGGGAAGAAGGACGGTACCTTACGTCCTTGTATCAATTACCAAGGTCTGAACGAGATCACGATTAAAGACCGCTACCCCCTGCCTTTAATCTCAGAGCTGTTTGACCAGCTTCAGGGGGCCAAAATATTCTCAAAACTTGACCTGAAGGGGGCCTACAACTTAGTTTGCATTCGCAGTGGCGACAAATGGAAAACAGCCTTCAACACTCGAGACGGCCATTTTGAGTATTTAGTAATGCCCTTCGGCATGTGCAATGCACCCGCTATATTTCAGAACATGATGAACGACATCTTGCGGGACCTGTTGTACATGAGTGCCGTGGTATACCTGGATGATATCCTGATATTTTCTCAGGATCTGCCCACTCATCTAGAGGATGTCAAACAAGTACTACGCCGACTCCATGAACACCGGCTCTATGCCAAACTATCCAAGTGCGAATTTCATAAAGACTCCGTGCCTTTTTTTGGCTATATCGTGTCTAAAGATGGCTTCCAGATGGACCCTCAAAAGCTAGAGAGTATCAAAAATTGGACCCAACCTACCAGCCTGAAGGCCCTGAGACGATTTTGGGGGTTTACCAACTATTATAGAAGCTTTATAAAGAACTACTCTTCTTTAACAGTACCCTTGACCGCAATGACCCGCAAGGGTGCCAACGCTTCAAAATGATCTGCGGAGGCCATTTCCGCTTTTGAGAAATTAAAGACTGCCTTTTCCACGGAACCATGCTTGCGGCATCCTGACCCCAACAAGCCATTTATCGTAGAAGTTGACGCTTCGGATGTCGGCGTGGGGGTTGTATTGAGCCAAACTGGAGACTCTAAATCTTTACATCCCTGCTCTTTCTTCTCACGACGTTTCTCCCCAGCAGAGAAGAACTATGGGATCGGAGATAAAGAGCTCTTGGCTATTAAGCTAGCATTCGAGGAATGGTGGCCTTGGCTTGAAGGCGCTCGGCATCAAATAACCGTATTCACGGACCATAAAAATCTAGAGTATCTCCGCCATGCGCAATTTCTTAACCACAGACAAGCCAGATGGTCCTTATTCTTCAATTGTTTTGACTTTGTGCTTAAATATCGCCCCGGAGCCAGAAATACCAGAGCTGATGCCTTGTCACGCTCCTTTCTCTTGGAGGATGTTCCTGAAGAACCTCAGCAAATAATGGACCAGAAGAGAGTCATCTTGGCGACTACATATTCTGTGCCCGCTGGTAAGACCATCGTGCCTAAACACCTCAGGAAGAAAGTGGTCTTTTGGGCGCATGATTCCAAGCTGGCTGGCCATCCTGGTCAACGCCAAACCCTGCTTAACATCCAGAAGTTCTATTGGTGGCCTACTATCAAGAAAGATACCCTATCCTACGTGGCATCTTGTATCAACTGTGCCAAACACAAACCTGGTTCTGGCCAACCGTGGGGATTGCTGCAACCACTGCCAGTTCTGGAACAGCCTTGGTCACACATCGCTACTGATTTTGTAGTCGATTTACCCCTTTCTGGAGGAATGAATACCATCTGTGTAACAGTTGATCGCTTCAGATGGCCCATTTTGTGGCGCTGCCTGGCTTACCTTCAGCCTTGGAGCTTGCGAAGCTCTTCATATCGTACATTTTTCACCTTCACGGTCTACCAAGACACATTGTTTCAGACCGAGGATCTCAATTCATGGCAAGATTCTGGAGGGCCTTGGGCAAGTTATTCGACATCTCTCTAGACTACACTTCAGCCTATCATCCGCAATCAAATGGCCAAACAGAATGGATGAATAGAACCTTAAAACAGTTCATTCGAGCCTACGTGAGTTGCCGTTAGAATAACTCGGCTGAACTGTTACCTTGGGCTGAATTCTGGTATTGATCCAGATCAACTGGATCAATACCTTTTGAAGTGGTATATGGATGCTCTCCAACTTCGCCACTTCCACTGAAGCTCTCAGTGACGTCCCCAGCAGCTCAATCTACTGCTGATGAAATCCATAATCTGTGGACTCAGACGAAAGACATGCTAGTTAAAGTGAGTGAACGTGCTAAGAAGTTTATGACGCTCACCATTCTCAAGCGCCTGTCTTCAAACCTGGTGACAAAGTCTGGTTATCTACCAAACAACTCAGACTGAAGTTATCCTCCACTCGTTTTGCTCCTCGCTACGTTGGACCATTTCCAATCCTCCGACGTCTTGGCAACATCACTTACAGTCTGAAGCTACCACCCAGACTAAACATCCACTACGCTTCTCACATTTCACTCTTGAAACCTCTCATACTCAGTGAATTCTCTTCCAAGACTCAGGAACCACCTGCCATCAATGCAGAAGATGACCTAGAATTTAAGGTCGAAGAGATTCTTGATGTCCGAAAACAAGGCAAAACACTTGAATACCTTCTTTCTTGGGAAGGTTTTGGCCCCGAAGAAAACTCTTGGGAGCCTCAGGCTAACATCCTTGATAAAGAGATGCTCCATCAATTTCATCTCACGCATCCTTTGAAGCCTAAACCTGGTACCCGCAGAGACCGCCCTTTGAAGGGGGTACTGTTACGACTGTTGCTGCCTGACATCTCCACTCCGCCCTCCTTACATCTTTGGCGACTCCTCCTGCGGTTGATGGATGTCTGGCTGCCGCAGCGTCTGCCTGCCGTCCTCTCCAGTGTCCCCGGTCCAGCTTGGGAGCTGCAGCTCGCCATGTTGTTCAGCTGCCATAGGGCGCTCGTGCCGCGCAGCCCTGCTTCTTAGTCCTTCTTTGGCGTGAACCTCAGGGGCATGCCTGTGATGACATCAAGCATCCTGAATACAAAAGCCTACTCTATTTGCTAGCTAATCGAGTTAGCAAGGTACTCCTTACGGATGGGATTTGCTCTCTGAACTAACTACTCTGCCTCTCCTTAATTGGACTTACTCTATCGGGGTACCCGCTCCTCGGGGGCCTCTCTCATTTCTTTAAGGTTGCTGTCTGGAACTGGTACTCGCTCCTCGAGGGCCCATGTTCCCGGACTTGCTGCCTGAGCTCACTTCTGCTTGGAAGAAACTGCTACCTACACCATCAGTGAGTTACCATCTATATTCTCTCAGAGCTGTTCCTTGGAACCAAGTACTCGCTCCTCGAGGGCCTGCCTCTATTCCAGCTTCTGTGTTACCTTCTGAAAGAAACCACTGTGTGAGTAATCAACCAACGAGGCTCTATACCAGAACCCTGTGTATGCTCCACTGTACTCACTATCTCAGTTTCTCTCCACTACAGCACAGCTGTTGAGGGATCACTGTTCCAGTGTCCTGAGGGACTACAAGCCCAGCCGGGCTTCATCTCTACTCACTACTGCCACCTCTGGTGGCTTCTCAACTCTGTTTAATAAAAGATAATTCTGTGTTGTGTGTCCTAAAGCTGAGCCTGACCTGTGGTCCATCACAGGACTTCCCCCCGTGGGCGTGGTCGTCTGCCACAGTGTCCAAGGGTTCACCCAAAACCTTACAAACAATAACAGGTATACTTGCTCAAGGTAGAAAATAAAGCAGGAACAGCATCACAGAGCAGCGATTGGCTGAATTAGAAAAATGCTTTGCTCTATGTTGGCATTCTGGTCTCCTTGTCAACCTGTCTGACCCACTCTATGACAGGGCTGTGAGGTCACTTATGAGTCACAGGAAAGGGCTGGTTGCTATGGATACTCCCACATGACTTTCTCCTATTGCAAAAGGCTGATGATAAAGCACTGTGAACCAAACGAATGAAACTAATATGATCTGTTTCATTTGTGGGGCTCATCATTCGTTTCACGGACCCACGAATCAAACAAATAGGGACCTATTCATTGAGGATGCCACATTTGTTGAAAATGAATGCACATCCCTAATACATACAGCAAGATGTACTAAATAGTATTTTTTTATTTTAAGGTAAAACTTTCAATAGGACGCCTAACTGGCAATGTATGTACCTATTTTTTAGCCTACATAAACCAAGCTGATTTTCAAAACAAGGTACCTGCAGACCCTGAGTTTGCATACCAGGTTCTTATATGGATATAAAAATGCACATACTCTTAAAGGTGAATTTTAAATGTTGGATGCATGTCGAAATTGGGAGATGGGTATGCATCTGGTACTTGCAAGTCCACCTGATTTTATAAGGCGGGAGGATGCAAGCACAAGTGCTGATGTACCACTATCTCACCTCAAAGCAAAAAGGGGTGTGGTGTGGGCATGGGATGGGTGGGTGGGTGTGGTGTGGTGTGGGTGGGGCCAAGAAATGTGCAACAAGTACCTATGCACCTGGGTGTGCGCCCAGGTCCAGTGCCCTCTAACTTTATTTTTGCTATGGAAGAGATGTAATTTAAAAAAAAAATTGTAGGCATCTGTGAGGTGATAGAGAGCTCTAAGGAACTGGGGGGAGTGCAGACTAAAGAACCAGAGGGGGGTGGAAGGACCTAGCAGAACACTGGGAAATCCGATGGATGAGCTGGTAAAACAGGTCCTTAGCTGGATGCACATTTGTTATAAAATACAGGCAGTTGCGCTTCCTTAAGTCAACTTACACTGCTGAGCATGCACAAGAATAAAATTAGGTGCACAGATATGCCTGCCTAGGCTATTTTATAACTGTATGTGTATGTGCACACATATTATAAAATTTCCGAGTCTCTGGGCACATGCTGACATACACATGTATATGTGCTCACACACTCCCATTTGAAAGTTACCATTTCTGCCGCATAACTTTACTTCTGCTATGGATGATGTATAAGTTATAAAATAAAGATAGACAGATTGGTGGGGTTTTAAGGGTCAGGAAGTCTTATTCCTTACCTGGGTGAACTGGGAAAACTGGTAATGCTATCGGCGTGTGAGTCTTTTAAAATCCCCCCACTTATTCAGTAGAAGCAGCATTTGCATGCATTGATCCAGGTCCACTTAAAATTATGCACATATACATGCGTGGTCAGGCTATTTTTTTACATGCGTCCATATACGCATGTATGTTATAAAATGGTGGTATCCTTGGGCGCAGGTTGACAAATGTGTGCACATGTGCGCCTGCGTGCCTGTATAAAAGTTACTATCATAGGGAGAAAACCCTTAGTAATCAGGCCCTTAGATTGCAAGTTCTCTGGGGATGGGAAAATACCTAAAGTACATGAATGTAATCCATTTGAAGTGCCTGAAAAAAGCGGAATAAAAATCAAATATATAAATATAAATGAGTTGCTACAGCAAATTGACTAACTGAACAATAGCAAATAGTATTCTCCTAAGAGTTCTAAAAGAACTCAAATATGAAATTGCAGAACTATTACTGGTAATCTGTAACCTATCATTCTGATTTGCCTCTGTACCTATTTACACGGGCGGATTTTAAAAGCCCTGCTCGCCGGCGCGCCTATTTTCCATAGGCCGCCGGCGCGCGCAGAGCCCCGGGACGCGCGTAGGTCCCGGGGTTTTCGAAGGGGGCGTGTCGGGGGGCAGGACCCGATGACGCTGCGTTTCGGGGGCGGGACCGGGGGCGTGGCGCCGGCCCGGGGGCGTGGTCCAGGCCTCCGGACCAGCTCCCGGGTCGGAGGACGGCGTGCCAGCAGTCCACTGGCGCGCGTAGATTTACGTCTGCTTCTCGCAGGCGTAAATCTAGGAACAAAGGTAAGGGGGGGGTTTAGATAGGGCCGGGGGGATGGGTTAGGTAGGGGAAGGGATGGGAAGGTGAGGGGAGGGCGAAAGGAAGTTTCTTCCGAGGCCGCTCCGATTTCGGAGCGGCCTCGGATGGAACGGAGGCAGGCTGCGCGGCTCGGCGCGCACCGGCTGCCCAAAATCAGCAGCCTTGCGCACGCCGATCCAGGATTTTAAAGGATACGCGTGGCTATGCGCGTATCTTATAAAATCCAGCGTACTTTTGTTTGTGCCTGCTGCGCAAACAAAAGTACGCGATCGCGCTGTTCTTAAAAATCTACCCCTCAATGTACTTCAATGCTATATATGTAAAATGTTGTGATCTACCTCGGGGACAACAATATATAAAAAGCATAAATAAATAAATAAATAAATAAATAAATAAATAAATAAATAGGTAGAAAATGTAACACCATTTTGCAAAAAGGGCTCCGGAGTGAGCCAAATAACTACAGACCTGTGAGCCTCATGTTGGAGTGGGGTAAAATGATAAAAGCTATGGTTAAGAACAAAATTACTGGATATCAAGATAAACATGACTTAAAGGGGAAGATCCAGCAAGGATTTAGGAAAGGGAGGTTGTACCTTCCTGACCTATTAGAATTCTTTGAATATGTGAATTAGCATGAAGATAAAGGCGAGCCAGCTGACATAGTATATTTGGATTTTCAGACGGTATCTGATAAAGACCCTCATGAAAGACTCCTCAGAAAATAAAACAGTCATTGGATAGGAGGTGATTGGTAACTGGTTAAAAGGAAGCAAACAGTAGAACTAAACAGACAGCTTTCCCAATGAAGAAAAAAGATTATAGTGGTGTACCCTAGGGATCTGTAGTGGGACCTGCATTTTTTTAACTTATTCATTAATGGGTCGATTTTAAATCCCCAGCGCACGTAAATACCGGGAGATATGCACATGATAGGGCCGCGCATGAGCTGTAAGCATTTTCCAAGCAGTCTGGCCACGAGTGTATCTCCCGGTACAAGCAGAAGTGCCGGGTTCCTAAAAAGGGGCAAGCTGGGGGAGGAGCAGGGATGGGGCTGGGGCCAGCCGGGAAGTGCTATTAGACGCTAACCCGGTAAAGCATGTCCCAGCAGCCGGCCGGCACACAGAACTTACTTCTGTTCGTGAGACTAGGTAAGTTTTAAAACAAAAAAATTTAGGTGAGTTGGGGGGAGTTAGGGATCGGGGCAGAGGGGAAAAGGAAGGATAGTTAGGGGTTAGGGAACTGGGTAAGGCCTGATCGCATTACCACATGCTTTTAAATAAAATCCCCCTCCTTGCGTGCGCGAATGGGCACCCACCTGCGCACCTATATAAAGGAAATTCGAATCAAACAGTTACCAACAAGGGCCCTGAACTTGGTGGTCGGTGAAACAGATAAGTATGGGAAAACAAGTGTGGGAGCTTGCTGGGCAGATTGGATGGGACATTTGGTCTTTTTCTGCCATCATTTCTATGTTTCTATGTTTCATTTCATTTCTATATATGTATGTGCGGGTATCAGATTTTATAACATGCACACATGTTATACAATCAGCGTGTCCATGTGTGTGCGCCATAAACCCCTGGATTTATGCATGCAAGCCTTTTAAAATCTGGTCTTTAGATTTGATTTGGTTGGGGAATCATTTTGGTATAAGCAAGTGTGGGAGGTGTATCATCAATATTATGGTCAAACTGTATCCTCTTCTCTGTAACCCACTGTATTCAGATATTACTGTCTTGTCTTGGCTTGTAAGCCTGATATTGACATTCTGTATGGGCTGTGTTTAATAATGTTTTTCTTTCTGTTTTATGCTGTATGCCAAAAAACTGGAAACTTATTTTCAATAAATAGTTATAAAAAAAAAAGGGGGCTTCTGATTTTGAGTTTTAACTGATTAATATTGATAATTAACATCCCTCTCCTCCGTACCATGCAAAAAAATAAAATAAGTGTTTATTGGATAAACACTAGAAAAACACCACTTCCTCTAGTACTCTCTCAGTCCTCCCCTTACCTGCCTTGGAACTTGACTCTATGTTTGGCTTATCCATACTGATAAAATGAATTTAATTTAATCGGAAACGGAACCCAGCAATAGCATTTGCACTGTGAAAACAGCGATAAACACTGATTTTTTTGTACACTCAAAGAATCCCTTAATAGCTGGAAAATAAACATGTAATACAAATGGCAACTTCCAAATTGATGAGCGTGCACACATTTGCATGCATACATTGCCCCACGCCCAGGGACATGTCCATTTTATAACATACACTCGCATATGCACGCATATTATAAAATAGTCTGGCCATGTGCACATGTGCGCCATTCTCGCTTCTACTGCATAACCCCAGTTAGCCCCCAATCCTTAAAACTGCAAAGATCTGCCTAGTTTTCTTTAGTTTTTAATTCTCAAGTCATCCATAGCAGAAGTAAAGTTATGCGGCAAGGAACCCTGGTGCATGTCGGGGCGTTTAAGTATTTATGCTCACATCTCAGGTTCACGCCCTGTTGTGGAAGTGGACCCTTGGGCCAAGGGAAAGTTGGCACAATCTGCAGGGAGGAGCCCTGCAGGTCTCCTCCTTTGGCAGGTGGAGCTGGCTGAAGCAGAGACCAAACTGGAGCTTCGCCAATACCAGCCTATGTTCCTATTAGGATTGAGTCCTCAGGTGCCAAGGCCATCTGGTCTTAGGTGAAGGCTTCTGGAGATGAAGTCGTTGCAAGCCAGCAAGGAGAAGGAGTTTTGCTTGATGTGCTTTGCTTATGCACTTTGCTGTAGAAGCAGTCCTCGGTTTTCTCTTAATGTCTGAGCTTCAGTACGCAAGACTGTAAAAAAGTCATGGCTCATGTTCATTGTACTAGAAAGCAGAGTCAGGACAAGCAGTGGTCAGGACAGGTGGCAATCAAATAAGGAAAGGTTCAGGATGAGGTCAGAGGCAGGCAGTATTCTTGCAGTGTTGAGGTTCATGCAGTGGTCTGGGCAGGCAGAGTTCAGTCAGAAGTGGAATCAGGCAGTGGTCAGGGGCAGGTAGAGGTCAAGCAGTATCAAGATAAAATCCAAAGTCAAGCCAGAAGTCCAATTCAAGTCAATTCTAGAAGCTGGTCCGAGGTGAAAGCCAGAAGTCCAATCCAAAGGGCGAGGAACGAAGAGGAGGACAGGAAACGGACCACGGAGCAAGTTGAGGCGCTGAAGACAGATGAAGGAAAACTGACCAGGAAGACAAGAACTCAAAACAAACTAAACTGCCAATGGAACTGGGAAAAAGACATGGAAATACAGGAACTCAGGATCACAGCAGGAATCAGGAACCAGGAACACTGAAGCAAAGCATTTCTCTAAGGAGACGACCTAATGCCAAGGCAAGAAGCAAGTGCAGCAGTGGACTTCAAATAGTCTCCTAGTGGTGATGTCATCAATGGGCGCCATTTGCTTATTCATGCCATCGGCCCTTTAAGAAAAAGTAAAGTCAAGTGTGCATACCTAGGGAGGGCCCGGACCAACTCCGGCATCAGAGACCGGCCAAACACGGTGGCACACTGCAGGTAAGGAGAAGGTATCAGTGGTGCCCAGGCAGTGCGGCTGAAGCAGGAGCAGTGCGGTGATCGGCCGTGTCCCTCCTCGGGTGGTAAAGGATTTTGGTATGTCTTGCACAGTATGCCAGAAGATGGCCACGGTCATTCCAACAAGGAGCCCCCTGATTTCCCTGCCAATAATATCCGAGTCCCTGAACCAGGTAGCAGTAGATATAGTGGGGCACCATAGGGCATGGGGCATCAGTATATTTTAGTCATGGTTGACTATGCCACTCGGTTTCCTTGGGCCGTTCCCCTTCATACTGCATCAGCGAAGGTCATAGCGGGAGAACTAATCTGGATATTTTTGTCAAGTGGGGTTGCCCAGAATGCTTCTGACTAATACAAACTTTATGTCACAGTTCCTCAAACTGGTGTGGGCCTCATTGGGAATACAGCATATCAAAACCGCTGCCTACCATCCGCAAACAGATGGATTGGTAGCATGGTTTAACCGAACCTTAAAGGGCATGCTATATAATTGTATTCAAGGGGACCTCCACAATTTGGACCAGTTGATTCCCTTCCTTCTGATTGCTGTTAGAGGAGTCCTGCAGGCCTCCAAAGGGTTCTCCCCATTTGAATTATTATCTGGAAGACAACCACAGGGTGTCCTACAAGCCTTAAGCAATTTCTGGATGGTTAGGACCTTTCCCCCTACAAACATAGGTGGTCATATATCAAATCGCGTTATGGCTTTATCATGTGTGTTAGGGCCCTAACGTCCGCGATAATGCCATAACGCATGTGATAAATAATGCATCACGAGATGTGTATGCAAATTTGAAAAATTTAGTCAAGTGGGAGGAGTTTGGGGAGAGTAAATGAGGAATGCTTAATGTTGCGTGAGATAACAATGCACGCAATCGTGGGATTTAACGCTGGAAATAAGTACACCTTTTTTCCCAGTTTCGGGCAGGGAGAGAAAGACAGAGAGGCACACATATGTCAACTTTTTATACCACTGTATGAGGGGGCAGTAGGGCAAAGGGTAAGGTCAAGGAGTCCAGATGCGCAGTGAGGCAGTTCATAGCTGTCTGGAGGGCCTGAAATTTCTGGGCCAAGCCAAGAATGGCCTTCAAGAGGCTAGAACCAATGGGTCCATGGGCTTGGCAATCTGTTGCAGAAGTGGACCCTTGGGCCACGGGGGAGTTGGCGCAACCCATAGGGAGGAGCCCTGCAGGTCCCGTCCCCCCACCCCGTTGGCAGGTGGAGCTGGCTGAAACAGACACCCAACTAGAGCTTCGCCAATACCAGCCCACCTTCCCCTTAAGTTGAACCCTCAGGTGCTGAGGCCAGCTGGTCTTAGATGCAGCCTCTAGAGGTGAAGGAGGCAGTGGTCAGGGGCAGGCAGAGGTCAAGCAGCATCGAAGTCCAATGCGAGGACAATCCTGAAGTCCAATCCAAATCAATGCCAGAAACTGGTCTGAGGTTAAAGCCAGAATTCCTTTTCAAGAGGCGAGGAACGAAGAAGAGGAGGGGGGACAAGGGACCACAGGAGCAAGTCGAGACACTGAAGATAGACGAAGGAAAACTGACCAAGACGAGAACTGTAGATGAACCAAACTGCCAACAGAACTGGAAACAAGAAACAGGAACACAGCAACTCAGGAACACAGCAGGTATCAGGAACCAGGTAATGAAGTCAGGAATCAGAAACGCTGAGATAAAGCACTTCTCTAAGGAAACGACCTAATGCCAAGGTAAGGAGCAAGTGCAGCAGTGGCCTTCCAATAGTCTCCTAGTGGTGATGTCATTGATGGACTCCATTTACTTTCTGAGATCTAGGCATCATAATGGATAAATCATTGAAATTGTCAGCTTAGTGTGCTGCGGCAGTCAAAAAAGCAAACAGAATGTTAGGAATTATTAGGAAGGGAATGGTGAATAAAACGGAAAATGTCATAATGCCTCTGTATCGCTCCATGGTAAGACCGCACTTTGAATACTGAGTACAATTCTGGTCATCGCTTCTCAAAAAAGATGGAGTCAGAGAAAAGCTGAAAAGTACCCCCCCAGATATACTGGTGTGCCACCTGCGATCCCTCGGGGTGACCGCCGGGCTGGGAGCCGTCCCTGCTCCTCCCGCGTGGCATCAGGCAGCTTCTCCCCCATGGCCGGAATCCAAGATGGCCGCCGCCATCTTAGGCGCGAGGCCGCGCCTCCTCACCAGATTTAAAGGGACCTGATCCCTTTAACTACTTTCAGCTGTCTCCAATGAGCCAGAGCACAGGAAGTATAAAAGGAGGCTTCCTCTGCTCATTCCTTGACTTGGCAACGTCCTACGTAGTCAAGTCTGCTTGCTTCGGTGAGTCTTCTTGTGTTTTGGACCCTTGCTTCTTGGTTCGTGTCTCGTCTTGGTGATTCCTGGTTCCTGACTTCGAATTGGCAAGCGGTGATTCCTGGTGTGTGACTTCGGACTGGCAAGTGGTGATCCCTTGGTGTGTGACCTCAGACTGGTAAGCAACGACCCTCTGGCACTTGACCTCGGACTTCTTCTGGACCATCGTCTTCAAGGGCCCACCTAAGTCCCAGTGGCCCGGGTCCCTACGGGCTCCTCCCGGGGGGGCCGCGGGCTTCCAGGGGTGAAGCTCCAGTTAGCCCTTGCACCGAACTCTCAACTCCTTGACCTCTCAAAGGTCCACCTAAATCCCAGTGGCCCGGGTCCCTACGGGCTCCTTCTGGGGGGACCACGAGCTTCCAGTGGCGAAGACAGTTCCTCTCCTTGACGTCACGACTCTTCATCTGCCTCCACAGTCGCCTCAGTCTCCAATGCCGAGGGTCAGCTGGTCGCGTCTTCTGCTCCGCCTCGCCACCCGAAGGGAGAACCTACGGATCCACCTCCTCAGGTATACCATCCTCCTGTCAGTCCAAGCCTGAGCATAACAGATTGCCAAGTCCGTGGACCCGGCGGAGGTATCTGCCCGTCAGGCCATTCCTGGAATGGAGAAAAAGACCTCAGTATTGGCGGGATATCCGGAACCGGAAACCACTTAAAAGCCAATTGTTTCAGTCACCGGTCTTATATTCTCTCATTTTTATTTTATTTTAATAAAAATTTGTCAAAGTAACTGTTTTTGTCTATTTCTTTAATAAAAATTGTCCAGAATGACTACTTTTGTCTATTTTTTATTATTTGTTGGTGTAGTATCACTGTACTTTGATATTAATGATTTGATGAAATTGTCGTTTGTTGTTGATATTAAACAAAAATGCCTGTTTCTTTAATTTTTCCTTTGATGAAGCATCATTAATATCAACCATCAACTGTTAATTTTCTTTCTTGACTCTTACGATAATCACGTGGCACTTCTCAATAATTTTCTCCACAACATCAAATTGGAATGTTTCCTATTAGCCCTACTTGAAAAACTCTATCATGGTGTTAAAGATATGTTTATGCTTAAAACATTCTCTGCACCATATTGAATCTTTAATGGGTGCTTGCGGTATATGGCGCTTGTGGTATATAATTCTTTTGATCGCACTGCCGCAAAAATTGTTTGTGAAGTGTAGCGCTTGCGGTGTATGATTCCTTTTTGACCACACTGCCGCAACTTTTATTCAAACAGGTTAATTAACCTCTGCCAGCGTTCTATAACAATCCCGACATCTTATAAACTTTGAAATGGTGCACTTATCTGGCGCTTGTATCGTGTGTTTCCTGAATTACTGCGCCGCAGTGCCTCCGAATAGAAAGGTCTGCTTGACCGCCGCCAACGTGGCCGACGTTTCGCAATGGAAAACGCTGCTTCAGGGCGGGCTCTACGAAATAAAGCAAGAATCAATGTAATTACTAACTGGCAATGCATATGTTTGAAAAAAAATTTTTTGTACTCACAATCTTAACGTGTATCTCCTTTGAGTGTCGGGCTCAATCTGAAATTTTTTTCATGGCGTGACGTATGCATTGCCAGTTAATTAACCTGTTTGAATAAAAGTTGCGGCAGTGCGGTCAAAAAGGAATCATACACCGCAAGCGCTACAGTCTGGACCAGTTTCTGTCCGCCTTTCGGCAAATTTTTGATGAGCCTGTCCGCAAATCCACTGCTGTTTAAGAACTACTCCAGTTACGACAGAGTACTCGGACAGTGGCCGAGTATACAACAGAATTCCGTACATTGGCCACAGAGTTAAACTGGATGGAGGATTGCCTCCATGGAATCTTCCTGGAGGGGCTAGCCCCGCGCCTTCAGGATGGACTAGCAGCAAGGGAACTCCCGGATGATCTCGATGGCCTAATAGATTTAGCCAATCGCGTGGATCGTCGCATGTGTTTTCATCTTCCAGAAGGGAAGGCAGGAAGGAGGCCCTCGCCTGCTCCCAAGGCTGAAGCAGGAGCCCCTCGAACGCCGGCTGAAGAGCCCATGGAATTGGGCCGTGGGAGACTTTCCACACAAGAGCGCCGGCGGCGAATAAAGGAAGGACTTTGCTTTTACTGTGGCGCGACAGGCCATCAAATAGCCGCCTGCCCGGCATGGCCGGGAAACTCCCGGGCCTAGGACCTGAAGGAAGTCTCTTCCTGGGCCTAATCTCACCTGCACCTCCACTCACTCTACCAGTGGCGCTAACGTCTGCGGCCGGAGAATTCCACACGTTAACTCTGGTAGACTCTGGCGCCAGCGGCAACTTCATTATGAAGAGTTTGGTGGAGCACTTGAAGATGCCACAGGTCCGTGTTCTAGCTCCATTGGTCATCTCATCAATCCAGGGTAAACCCCTCCCGTGACATGTGACACACATCACGGAACCCGTCAAGTTGAGGGTTGGACTCCTTCATCGTGAGCGATTACCCTTCCATGTCTTAGAGCATTCTATACATCCTGTCATCTTGGGTCTCCCCTGGCTCCAGGAACACGGTCCCCAGTTCGACTGGAAGACCTTGCAGCTATCTCACTGGGGGCCAAATTGTCACAGCAATTGCCTCCAATCAGTGATTCCTGTCTTATGCTCCATCGCCTCTACCAGTCTTCAAGGCCTGCTGGCCTCCTATGCCTCGTACGCGGATGTCTTCTCAAAGCAAAAGGCCGAGATACTTCTGCCTCATCGACCATTCGATTGTGCCATCAATCTCCTCTCTGGCACTGAGCCCCCTCGGGGGCGCACCTATGCCCTCTCGCCTGTGGAGACGCAGGCCATGACACAGTATATCAAAGAGAATCTGGAGAGGGGCTTCATTCGGAAGTCAACGTCCTCAGCGGGGGCTGGGTTCTTCTTCGTTGGAAAGGACGGCACCCTTCACCATTGCATCGACTACCGGGGCCTGAATGTAATAACGGTCAAGGACCGCTACCCCTTGCCCCTCATTTCCGAGCTCTTCGATCGGCTGCAAGGTGTGAGGATCTTCTCCAAGTTTGATCTCCGAGGGGCCTATAACCTGATCTGCATCAAGGAGGGTGACGAATGCAAGACGGCCTTCAACACCCGAGACGGCCACTATGAGTATTTAGTGATGCCATTCGGGCTCTGTAATGCTCCAGCGGTGTTCCAGAACACCATGAACGAGATACTCCGCGATCTCTTGTATCGGTGTGTGGTCGTGTACCTGGATGACATTTTGATATTCTCAGATTCTCTGACCACTCACCGTCAGCACGTCGTCCAAATATTGCAACGCCTAAGAGAACATAGACTGTATGTGAAACTGGAAAAGTGCCTTTTTGAGCGGGAGTCCCTTCCCTTCCTGGGGTATATTGTCTCCAGTGAGGGTTTCCGTATGGATCCCCAGAAGCTGAAAGCCGTTCGGGAATGGCTGCAGCTGTCCGGATTAAAGGCACTCCAATGGTTTTTGGGTTTCGCCAATTATTACCGATCCTTTTACCCTCATTATGCGTCCATCGTTGCCCCGATGACAGCCCTGACCCGGAAAGGCGCGGATCCCAAGAACTGGCCTCCGGGAGCGGAGGCCACCTTCCATCGCCTCAAGGAGGCATTTCTGCAACAGCCGTGCCTACGCCATCCGGATCCGCAACGGCTGTTTGTCATCGAAGTGGACGCGTCCTCAGAAGGCATAGGGGCCGTTCTGAGCCAGACTTCCAAAAACCACAAGTTACGCCCATGTGCCTTCCTCTCTCATCAGTTCTCTCTGGCAGAGCGGAACTACGCCTTTGGCAACAAAGAGCTCTTAGCCATAAAGGTGGCCCTAGAAGAATGGTGTCCTTGGCTAGAGGGGGCACAACACCAGTTTACGGTCTATACAGACCATAAAAACCTTGAGAACTTGCATCGGGCACAACGACTCAATCCTCGACAGGCACGCTGGGAGTTATTCTTCACCCGATTCAACTTTGTTCTACGCTATAGACCTGCTGGAAAGAATATCAAGACTGATGCCTTATCACGTGTCTTCAAGGCTACAGAGACTTCTGATGACCCTCAGTTCATCATTGAGCCGTCAAGTGTCCTACTATCTGCCACCACGACTATTTCCCCCGGGAAAACTCTGGTTCCGCCGCACCTGCAGAGTCCTGAGCAATGGGAGTCCTGGCGTGGGCTCATGACTCCCATTGCTCTGGTCATCCAGGACAATCTCGGACCTTACAGACTGTGCCGATACTACTGGTGGCCTAAGGTCAACAAAGATGTCTGGTCTTACATAGAGTACTGTCAGTCATGTGCCCATCATAAGAGGATCCCAGGTTCGACCCCAGGCTTGCTTCAGCTTCAGCCTTTACCAGCTCCCTTGGAACCAATAAGAACATAAGAACATAAGACCCATCTTGCGACGGACTTCGTGGTCGATCTGCCGTCATCCAGTGGGAACACGGTCATATGGGTGGTCATCGACCGATTTAGTAAAATGGCATACTTCGTGCCACTCCCAGGGTTGCCGTCCGCACCACAGCTGGCCCAGCTGTTCATCCAGCACATTTTTAGACTACATGGTCTACCAAGAAGTAACCTCTCGGACCGAGGTCCTCAATTTACTGCCCGATTCTGGAGGGCCCTCTGCCAGAAGTTTGACGTCACCCTGGACTATACTTCTGCTTACCACCCGCAGGCCAATGGTCTTGCGGAGAGAATGAACCAAACATTAAAGCAGTCCCTCCATATCTACGTAAATGAGAAACAGGACGACTGGACAAGTCTGCTGCCATGGGCAGAATTTGCACTCAATTCTCATCTTTCCACGGCTACTGGATCTTCGCCATTCCAGATAGTCTATGGGAAGCAGCCACGCCCGCCGCAGCCAGTTCCCATTTCAGTCACGTCCCAGGTAGCCCAATTCTCTGCAGACGAGGTACACCGCCTGTGGATTTCCACACGGCGCACCTTGATCAAAGCGAGTCAGGTGGCAAACAGGTATGCCGATCAGCGACGAAGACCCTACCTGCCTCTGAGGCCGGGTCATAAAGTATGGCTGAACATAAGAACATAAGAAAATGCCATACTGGGTCAGACCAAGGGTCCATCAAGCCCAGCATCCTGTTTCCAACAGTGGCCAATCCAGGCCATAAGAACCTGGCAAGTACCCAAAAACTAAGTCTATTCCATGTAACCATTGCTAATGGCAGTGGATATTCTCTAAGTGAACTTAATAGCAGGTAATGGACTTCTCCTCCAAGAACTTATCCAATCCTTTTTTAAACACAGCTATACTAACTGCACGAACCACATTCTCTGGCAACAAATTCCAGAGTTTAATTGTGCGTTGAGTAAAAAAGAACTTTCTCCGATTAGTTTTAAATGTGCCCCATGCTAACTTCATGGAGTGTCCCCTAGTCCTTCTACTATCCGAAAGAGTAAATAACCGATTCACATCTACCCGTTCTAGACCTCTCATGATTTTAAATACCTCTATCATATCCCCCCTCAGTCGTCTCTTCTCCAAGCTGAAAAGTCCTAACCTCTTTAGTCTTTCCTCATAGGGGAGTTGTTCCATTCCCCTTATCATTTTGGTAGCCCTTCTCTGTACCTTCTCCATCGCAATTATATCTTTTATGAGATGCGGCGACCAGAATTGTACACAGTATTCAAGGTGCGGTCTCACCATGGAGCGATACAGAGGCATTATGACATTTTCCGTTTTATTCATCATTCCTTTTCTAATAATTCCCAACATTCTGTTTGCTTTTTTGACTGCCGCAGCACACTGAACCGACGATTTCAATGTGTTATCCACTATGACACCTAGATCTCTTTCTTGGGTTGTAGCACCTAATATGGAACCCAACATCGTGTAATTATAGCATGGGTTATTTTTCCCTATATGCATCACCTTGCACTTATCCACATTAAATTTCATCTGCCATTTGGATGCCCAATTTTCCAGTCTCACAAGGTCTTCCTGCAATTTATCACAATCTGCTTGTGATTTAACTACTCTGCACAATTTTGTGTCATCTGCAAATTTGATTATCTCACTCGTCGTATTTCTTTCCAGATCATTTATAAATATATTGAACAGTAAGGGTCCCAATACAGATCCCTGAGGCACTCCACTGTCCACTCCCTTCCACTGAGAAAATTTCCCATTTAATCCTACTCTCTGTTTCCTGTCTTTTAGCCAGTTTGCAATCCACGAAAAGACATCGCCACCTATCCCATGACTTTTTACTTTTCCTAGAAGCCTCTCATGAGGAACTTTGTCAAACGCCTTCTGAAAATCCAAGTATACTATATCTACCGGTTCACCTTTATCCACATGTTTATTAACTCCTTCAAAAAAGTGAAGCAGATTTGTGAGGCAAGACTTGCCCTGGGTAAAGCCATGCTGACTTTGTTCCATTAAACCATGTCTTTCTATATGTTCTGTGATTTTGATATTTAGAACACTTTCCACTATTTTTCCTGGCACTGTTCATCCGCCTGAAGATGCCATCAGCGCGATTGGCCCCTACATTTATTGGGCCATTTCCCATCATTCAACAGGTTGGTGTGGTATCTTATCAGCTTCGTCTACCGCCTTCACTCAAGATACACAACACGTTCCATATCTCCCTCTTGAAGCCCCTGGTGTTATCTTGGCCTTCCAGTAAGCTTCCGACTCCCCAACCTATTGCCTCCGAAGATGACCTCACCTATCAAGTCTGGGAGGTGTTGGACATGCGGAAGCATAGAAAGAAATGGGAGTATCTGCTCGCCTGGGAGGGGTTCGGCCCCGAAGAAAACACCTGGGAGCCGTTGGCCAATATACTAGACTGGGGCTTGCTTGAGCAATTCCACAGAGACCATCCATCTAAACCCAGGCCTCCAGGGAGGTGCCCTAAAGAGGGGGGTACTGTTGTGTTCTGCACCCGCGGTTGTCCGCGGGCGCACCCCCCTACCTGACCATAACGGCGACCCGCTGTGGCAGCATCGGGAGAAGAGCCGTACTCCGGTGCCCATTGTTCCCGCACAGCGGCGCGGGCCCCCGAGGTGACCACCGGGCTGGGAGCCATCCCTGCTTCTCACGCACGGCATCAGGCAGCTTCTCCCCCACGGCTGGAATCCAAGATGGCCGCGCCTCCTCATCAGATTTAAAGGGACCTGATCCCTTTAACAACTTTCAGCTGTCTCCAATGAGCCAGAGCACAGGAAGTATAAAAGGAGGCTTCCTCTGCTCATTCATTGACTTGGCAACGTCCTATTTAGTCGAGTCTGCTTGCTTCAGTGAGTCTTCTTGTGTTTCGGACCCTTGCTTCTTGGTTCCTGTCTCGTCTTGGTGATTCCTGGTTCCTGACTTTGGATTGGCAAGTGGTGATTCCTGGTGTGTGACTTCAGACTGGCAAGCGGTGATTCCTGGTGCGTGATTTTGGACTGGTAAGCGGTGATTCCTGGTGCGTGACTTCGGACTGGCAAGTGGCGATCCCTTGGTGTGTGACCTTGGACTGGTAAGCGACAACCCTCTGGCACTTGACCTCGAACTTCTTCTGGACCATCGTCTCCAAGGGCCCACCTAAGTCCCAGCGGCCCGGGTCCCTACGGGCTCCTCCCGGGGGGGCTGCGGACTTCCAGGGGTGAAGCTCCAGTTAGCCCTTGCACCGAACTCTCGACTCCTTGACCTCTCAAAGGTCCACCTAAGCCCCAGCGGTCCGGGTCCCTAGGGGCTCCTCCTGGGGGGACCGCGGGCTTCCAGTGGCGAAGACACAGTTCCTCTCCTCGACGTTACGACTCTTCGTCTGCCTCCACAGTCGCCTCATTCTCCAGTGCCGAGGGTCAGCTGGTCATATATTCTGCTCTGCCTCGCCACCCAACGGGAGAACCTACGGATCCATCTCCTCAGGTATACCATCCTCCCATCGGTCCAAGGGTTCACAAGCCTGAGCATAACAAATGGAAGGTCCACTGACTGGTTGATGTGGAAAGCCGAGACCACCTTAGGCAAGAAGGAGGGTACCATCCTCAGGGACACTCCCGACTCTGTTATATGCAAAAATGGTTCCCTGCATGATAATGCCTGTACTTCGGAAACACAACGTGCCAAACAAATAGCCACGAGAAAAACTGTTTTGAGAGTTAAATCCTTCAAGATGGTCCACTTGATAGGCTCAAAAGGTGAAGTGCAGAGGCCACAAAGAACCAAATTTAAGCTCCAGGATGGACAAAGCGCTCGTACCGGAGGACGTAAATGTTTGACACCGTGCAAAAAACGAGCAACATCAGGGTGACCCGCAATGGAAGAGCCTTCAATCTTACCACGCAGACAGCCCAAGGCCGCCACCTGTACTCGAAGAGAATTATAGGCCAGGCCCTTTTTCAAGCCATGTTGCAAAAATGCGACCAACCCAGTAAGAGCCGCGCTGACATCAGCGCCTCAGAGGGGGGACAGGAAACCAAGAAAAAAAGCTAAGGAAGCCCTTTAAAACAGGGCTACTCCCCGCGAAACTTCCTCTGCCGCCGGACCCACCTGCAAGCCGGGACCCGATCCAGCCAACAGGCCCCTACTCTGCCTCCAGCCAGCGACGCCGACCACGTGGCGCTCCCCTCCCTGAGCTCCTGCCCCGACCAACCCAGTAAGAGCCGCGCTGACGTCAGCGCCTGGGAGGGGGGCCAGGAAACCAAGAAAAAAAGCTAAGGAAGCCCTTTAAAACAGGGCTACTCCCCGCGAAACTTCCTCTGCCGCCGGACCAACCTGCAAGCCGGGACCCGATCCAGCCAACAGGCCCCTACTCTGCCTCCAGCCAGCGACGCCGACCACGTGGCGCTCCCCTCCCTGAGCTCCTGCCCCGACCAACCCGGTAAGAGCCGCGCTGACGTCAGCGCCTGGGAGGGGGGACAGGAAACCAAGAAAAAAAGCCAAGGAAGCCCTTTAAAACAGGGCTACTCCCCACGGCGCTGCGCGCCGGGCGTCACGCGCCGGGCGTCACGCGCCGAAGGTGCGCGACCAAGGGGCCTGCCCCTTGGTGCGCCCCTTAGTGTGCTCTCATCGTTCGTCTCCAACCCACTGACCAACTCCTCAATCTGACCAGACACCTACCTGACTCAACATAACGCTCACTCAACTCTCAACCTCCTCACTCAGCAGACGGACACTCACTCAACTCTCAACCTCCTCAAACCACCCCCTCGATCATATCCCAACTAAACTACTCCTATCGGTGCCAGATGCCATCTCCAGACATCTAGCAGATATCATATATTGCTCACTATCCCAAGGAATTTTCCCTGATGCACTGAAACTCGCTATCCTCAAACCACTGCTCAAAAAACCAAACCTAGACCCTAACGATCCCAATAACTTCCGCCCCATCTCAAATTTGCCGTTCATTGCAAAGATCATGGAAAAACTAGTCAATAACCAACTGTCAGACTACCTGAAAGACCACAACATTCTTCACCCTACGCAATATGGATTCCGCAAATCTTTAAACACAGAGACCCTCCTCATCTCCCTCACAGATCACCTTCTCATGGGGCTGGACAATGGACACTCCTTCCTTCTTGTACTTCTTGACATCTCGGCTGCATTTGACACGGTGAATCACTCCATCCTCCTCAAACTACTTACAGACATCGGGATAACAGGAACAGCATTCAAATGGTTCGACTCTTTCCTCAATAACAGAGGATACAAAGTAAAAATCAATAACAAAGAGTCTCATCGCATCAACTCCACAAGAGGCGTACCTCAGGGCTCTTCCCTGTCACCTACACTCTTCAATATATACCTGCTCCCCCTCTGTCAGCTACTCACGAAGCTAAAACTTAAACACTATCTATACGCAGGCGACGTCCAAATCCTCATCCCGATAACCGAATCCCTCTCAAAAACACTTAAATTCTGGGACAACTGTCTTCAAGACATCAACCACCTCCTAACGAACCTAAACCTAGTGCTGAACACATCTAAGACGGAACTGCTCCTTATTTTTCCCAACCTCAGTGATAACCTTCACCTGTCCCATACCAATACCCTGGTCAGCCAAGCAAGAAATCTCGGCATTTTAATTGATAACCAGCTAAATCTAAAGAGGTTCAACAACAACACAACCAAGGACTGCTTCTTCAAACTTCAGGTGCTAAAGAGATCAAACCGCTTCTGTATTTCCAGGACTTCAGATCAGTACTCCAAGCCATCATTTTTTCCAAATTGGACTATTGCAATTCAATTCTACTAGGTCTTCCCGCCTCTTCCACCAAACTGCTGCAAATGCTGCAAAACTCGGCCGCCAGAATCTTATCAAACGCCAACAGAAGAGACCACATCACACCTATCCTACAAAATCTGCATTGGCTTCCTATAAGCTTCAGAATCTTACACAAATGTCTCACCATCATTCACAAATCAGTTTACAATCAAACCCCCTTCGATATCCAATACCCACTCACTCTACACACGTCCCTAAGACCGATCAGAGAAGCATACAGGGGATCGCTTCACCCCCCCCCCCTGCCAAATCCACACTCCACTCAGCCACCAAAGAGAGAGCCTTCTCGACAGCGGCACCGAACATTTGGAATTCTATGCCCTCTGACCTTAGACTAGAACCCTGTCCATTGACCTTCAGAAAAAAAGTGAAGACTTGGCTATTCCAACAAGCCTTCCCTTAATCTGGGACCTCCCCATCTTCAGACTCACTCCAAGGCCCTCTAGTCATTGCATCCCCTTACCGCATTTGTAAATATTGTTGTATTGATATGGTTTAGTTCCGAATTCTTCTGCCATTGGCTCCTCTTATTCCCAGTTTGAGTACTCCTGTTTTATTGTAACTTTCATTTTTTCTTGGATATGTTAATGTTACTTCCCTATGTTCCATGTAAACCGATCTGATCTGATCCATATCAAGAATGTCGGTATATAAAAGCACTAAATAAATAAATAAATAAATAAATAAATAAATAATATAGAGGTCCGTCGTGGGGACACCTTCAACCCACTGCACCAAGAGTCAAAAACCTTCCAGACCCTAACATAGGCAATGGAAGTGGAGGTCTTGCGGGCTCTAAGAAGCGTGGAAATCTCGGCTTCCGGATAACCCTTCTTTCTCAGTTGTCTCTTTTCATAAGCCAAGCCGCTAGACAAAAGCGATCCACTTGATCAAAAAATACGGGACCCTGTCGTAGAAGATTCGGGATGTGTCCCAGACGCAAGGGACATTCTACTGCTAGGTTGATTAGATCCGCGAACCACGGTGTTCTCGGCCACTCCGGAGCCACTAGAACAACCAGCCCCCGGTGGGATTCTATGTGTCTTAGAACTTTTCCCACCAGTGGCCAAGGGGGGAACACATAAAGGAGAATGTCTGGAGGCCACGGAAGCACCAGAGCATCTACCCTTTCCGAGCCATGCTCTCTCCCGCGACTGAAGAAGCGAGCCGCCTTGGCATTGATCCGAGTCGCCATCAGATCCAAGCGTGGGGTCCCCCAGCAGCGAGTTATGAGCCGCATCACCTCAGATGACAGCCCCCACTCTCCTGGATCCAGGCATTGTCGGCTGAGAAAATCCGCCTGGACATTGTCCATGCCAGCGATGTGGGAAGCTGCGAGACGGCTCAGGTGACGTTCCACCCAGGCCATCAATAATTCCGCTTCAAAGGCCACCGGACGACTTCTTGTACCCCCTTGCCGGTTTATGTACGCCACCTTTGTCACATTGTCGGACAGAATCCATACTGCCTGGCGATGGACCAAGGGAACAAATTGATGGAGCAAACTGCCCTGGTTTCCAACCAATTGATCGACCATTTGGCCTGTTGAGGTGACCACCGTCCCTGCATGGACCTGGATTGACAGACTGCTCACCAACCTGTTAGACTGGCATCCGTCGTAACGATGATCCAAGGTGGAGGTTCCAAGTCCACCCCTTGAAGATGGTGCTCCAGTACCAACCACCAACTGAGACTGGTCCTGCCCGGTTCCAGTAACGGCAATTGCAGGCGATAGTCCTCTGACTTGGGGTCCCAGTGGGAAAGCAGCGCCCTCTGTAAAGGCCGCATATGAGCAAAGGCCCATGGGACTAATTCCAGAGTAGAAGCCATATGCCCAAGAACTTGCAAATAATCCCACGCTGTGGGCAAAGGGAGGGCCAACAGGCGCCGAACTTGAGACATTAAGTTGTCCATCCGCTGGCGGGGGAGGAACACCTTGCCCGCACGAGTGTCAAATTGGGCCCCCAGAAAATCCAACTCCTGGGACGGAACTAGATGGCTCTTGTCGAAATTGACTATCCATCCCAACCACAGCAGCCGTTCCAACACTGACTGCACCGCTACCTTGCAAAGTGCTTCCGACTTCGCTCGGACCAGCCAATCGTCCAGATAAGGATGAACTAAAATCCCTTGGCGCCGTAGGGAAGCTGCAACTACCACCATCACCTTGGTGAATACCCTGGGGGCCGTCGCCAAACCAAGGGGTAGGGCACAGAACTGGTAATGCTTCCCTAGGATCATGAACCGGAGAAACCTTTGATGGTGCGCTTGAATGCCTATGTGTAGGTAAGCCTCCATTAGATCTAAAGAGGCCAAAAACTCGCCCTTGTGGATGGCCGCAATGACCGACCTCAGCGTCTCCATCTGAAACCGCGGAACGCGCAAGGCCCGGTTGACCTGCTTCAGGTCCAGAATCGGGCGGAACGTGCCTTCCTTCTTGGGAACCACGAAGTAAATAGAATAATGACCAGTCCGGCACTCAGCTGATGGGACTGGAACCACGGTTCCCAGCGCCCGCAATCGAGATCATCTGAGCAATCACCTGTTGCTTGGGTGGGGGACCACAAGGTGACACCAGAAATAGATCGCGGAGCGGCCGAGCAAAATCCAAAGCGTAACCGTGACTTATAATGTCGAGAACCCACTGGTCTGATGTTATCTTGACCCATTCCTCCCGAAACAGGGACAACCTCCGTCCAATCTGTGGGACGGAGGAATGGGCCAGTGTCCCTTCATTGTGAGATCTTGTTGGGGGTAAAACTATGAAGGGCCCCGGAACATTGAGGCCTTCTGCCCCAAAAGGAATGCGCCCATGACTGCGAATGGGATGCTGACTGTCGCTGTGCGAAAGAAAAACCCCTCCCCGCACGAAACCTGCGCTGACCACGGAAATGGCCCCTGAACGTGCCTGACGGGCGAAACAGTCTGGGCTTGTCCTCAGGAAGCTTATAAACTTTGTTGTCACCCAAGTCCTTAATAAGCTGTTCCAGCTCATCCCCAAAAAGCAATTTTCCCTTAAAGGGAAAGGAACCCAACCGGGATTTGGAGGAGGCATCTGCCGACCAGTTACGGAGCCATAAAAGTCGCCTTGCGGAAACCGCCGCTGACATCATGCGTGCAGAAGTGCGAGGAAGATCATATAAGGCGTCTGCTGTGTAGGCGACCGCCGACTCCATGCAGTTGGCCTGTTCTGCCTCCTCCGTAAGCAACTGCTGAACCCAACGGAGAGTGGCCCTCTGCATGAGACTGCTACAGACTGCGGCCCAGACGCCGAGCGCAGAAACCTCAAAAATGTGCTTCAGTAAAACCTCCAGCTTCCGATCCTGAAGATCCTTAAGCACCGTTCCGCCAGTCACAGGAATGGTGGTATGCTTAATTACAGCCGTGACCGCAGAATCTACCTTGGGAAGCTTGAGGTTTAAGGATTCGCTCGGCATGGGATACAGCTTCTCCATAGCCCTGCTGACTCTTACAGAAGCCTCTGGAAAATCCCATTCCCTGGAGATAATTTGAAATAACTTAGGGTGGAATGGGAAGGTTTGCGGTGGACCTCTAAGTCCCACTAACACAGAACCTCCGGGAGAGGAATCCGCCTCAGGTTGCGGAGCGGGAATCTCCAATTCCCGCAACACATGTGGAATCAAAGGATCCAGCTCATCCTTACTGAATAAGCGAAGGATCTGGGGATCATCCCCTTCCACCTGCACATGAGTGTCCACATCCCCGCCCATATCCAGGGCGCTGGTGTCCTGGGAAGGACCCGCAGACTCGAGAAAATCAGGTTCCGCTGCCGGGCGAGGAAGACGAGCCCCTGCCCTCCCCTGATCCGGTGCGGCTTGGAACGCTTAGAGAAGAGGGCAGGGGAATCCTCCCAATCCGTCTCAGCCTCTAAATAGGCTTTGGGGAAGATTTTATAATTTTGCGCGAGCGCGTACTTTTGTTCATGCACCAGGCGCGAACAAAAGTACGCTGGATTTTATAAGATACGCGCGTAGCTTATAAAATCCGGGGTCGGTGCGCGCAAGGGGGTGCACATTTGTGCAACCTACTCGCGCCGAGCCCAGCGCGTGCTGCCTGTTCCCTCCGAGGCCGCTCCGCTCCCTGCCTCCAGCTGCCCGCGAAGATAGACGCATCGCACAGGCGAAAGCGGCCCCTGTGCGTGCAATTGGCCGCTCAAGACGTGACGTCACATGCCGTGACGCCAAACGTCGTGACGTCACATCTTGAGCGGCCCAATTGCACGAACAGGGGCCGCTTTCGCCCGTGCAGGCGTCCATCTTCCCCAGCAGCTCCGGGAGGCAGGGGAGCCGCGGTCCGCCGATGTCCGTCTCCCGAGGGGGGCTGCAAAAAAAGTAAGTCGCTTCGTCGCTTTACACTGCCAGTCCTCTCTCCCCTCCTCCCAGAGCAAGGCTGCTTTTCGCGCCTTGCCTCGGGAGGAGGGGAGAGAGGACTGGCAATCCCGAGCGTAGGATTGCCCGTCCTCTCTCCCCTCTCTCTCTTTCAACTTTTTTTTCCGTTTTTTCAATTTTTTTCACTTTTGTTGCTTTGGGAGGAGGGGAGAGGACTAGGGCTGCCCTGAAGACCAGCACCCATGGACGCGGCCAGGGCAGGTGAGCGGGGGCTGCGGGAAAGTTTGCCGCCTACCCTTACCCCTGCCTCTAACGCAGGGGTAAGGGTAGGCGGTAAATTAGTAGGTTAAACGCACGGCAAAACGGCAGGGTAAAAAAGCGATAGTCGGGGCGCGCGTTACTGGATGGTAGGGAATAGCTAATTCGATCGTTTACATGTAATATACATGCTGCGTGCGGAAGGGGTTACCCGGGGATTTAAGGACGCGGTAAGAGTAGGTTAAAGGGGATTGTGGATCGCAGGAAGGGCTAACGCGGCTGGAAAGTGAGTAGAAAGCGGGTTAGGAGCGGGGTAAATGCGGCCGCACTTTACTGGATTGACCTGTCAGTTGGATCTACTCTTTGGGATCTGCCTGGTACCGCCTAGTGGTCTGGATTGGCCACTGTCAGAGACAGGATGTTGAGCTAGATGGATCTTTGGTGTGACCCAGTATGGCTAATTTTATGTTTTTATAATTTTAGGATCCAGGAGGACCAGGACCTGATATTATTTGGGGGCAGGATCAGAGGCTGACACAAAGGCGTTAGATTTTCTTACTTTTTGGACCAAGACTAGGTATTCAATCATTGACTCAATTCCATGACACATTAAAAGTGAGATGCACTAAGGACTTTCTTTCATTTTGTTTCTACAGTGCCCTTGCTAATTTAGCAACCTGTACTAAAACAGAGGGAAGCATTCTCTCCATCTCCTCCCTTTAATCAAGTAAGAGGCAATGATGGTTCTCCTACCACATACTATCTCTGACAGCTCTGTTTCCCTCTCAAAGATAAGCCCTGTGCCCAATTGCTGCTTAACATCCTTCCTGTTAGCACCAGAAAAGCAATCTTAGATAAATAAAAATTGCTATTTAGATTGTGTGATTAAGTCCCCATAGAATAAGATATGTATAAACAGATATTGTTATATTTGTGGTTTCAACCTACTTGAGATTACCAGCATTCTAAATTTATAGTCTTAACCCTTTTTCCCAATCTCTGAGAGCGCCACTTACTGTTTGGGTATTGGTATCCTTAAGAGACCTTTGTTTTTAGTTTATATTTTATTATTTGCCAGAACTGTATCCGTGTTTATTATAACAAGTACAAAAACATAAGAGATCAGTAGGAAAAATGACATTTTTCCAGGTAAACATAATTTTTGTACTTGTAATAGTTACATTTCCTGGTGAAATAAAATAAAAACTGAAAACAAAGGTCCGCAAGTATCCTAGGGGCAGGACCATTGCCAGGCTAGACACCAGGAGGGGAGGGAAGGAACCAACGACAGGCTCCCTTCCGAAGAGCAAACATAAAGGTTCTTATTTCCTCGGTTGTTGCATAAGAGCAGCAGTGGCACCCTCCTGGTCTCCTGCCCAGGCAGCACCCATCTTATCTTCCCCTTCTAATAGCCCTGTCTAAGGAAACAGGGAAAACCTCTTAACATCCATGAAACCCTATCTGCGAGGGATTCTTGTCACAATCTCTTTATAGTTTGAGAGCTGCACTACTTTTGTTTGCACCTGATGAAGGAGGTATATCCTCGGAAAGCTAGTCAAGCCATGTTTGAAGTTAGACGAAGAAAAAGGTATGTGTTTTGTTGAACTAAAGTAAAAAAGAAAAAAAAAGTAATCCGAGACTCTGCTGGCATACAAAGTCACTAGCATTCCGCTCCAAGAATTGTAGCCTGGCCGAGAATAATACCAACAGCTGAAACCACGCCCACCATCCCGCGCGCGCGGCCACTCAGCAGAGAACTCGCCTCCTACGTGCCTAAGAGTTCCGGCGGCCTTCAGCCTGCCAATCACACTTACTTCCGGCCTTCCCACCCACCAATCCGCTGGAGGGGGCTGCACCTTTCTGTAAAATGGCGGACTTTGCGAAGAGCAGTTCCTGAGAGCCGATTTGCTTTATAGCGGTGCACTGTTCTTGCATTGGAGAATGTGTAGCCGCCTGGGACCATGACTAGCAGACAGGAGCAGAATGAAGTCCCGGAGAAAAGTGGTTCCGGACGATGAGGCGAAAAGCCGCGATAGGGTCGACAGGAAGGCGACCCCGGTCCAAAGCAACCTCGGTGGCTGCAGCAAACTGAGCCGAGGGCTGCGGCCTAGGAAGGAGGCTCAACCGCTTCCTGCCTCGCCGGCTGTCCCTGCAGCCAGCGGCTCCTCGGGCGCAGCTCAGGGTGAGGCCTTGGACTCCAGCGCCGCGCTTAATGGGGCTTCACGCGATCTCCGAGTTCGCTTTTAAACCCATTTCTGATCGTAAAAGTCTGCCAAATATATGAGAATGACAGTCAGTTGCATTCATAAAGTGTATTTTCTGATCCAAAGCACCACATTCTTTTCAGCTTTGTTTACTATGGGAATTGAACTGTCTGCACCCGTAGGGAGTCAAATTTACACATTGGTGCAAGATCTGCATATTCCTTTCATACATCTTTTAGGCTTGATCGATATTATCTGGGAAACCATTGAGCTGCTTATCACAGACCTGCTGCTGCAGTTGTTGGGGACATATAAATTCACATGTTTTCAGAGCTCTACCTGCCCCTTATCTTGGTGCAAAAGTGACATTTTTCGCTTTTAAAAACTTCACTTTTGGGGTCCATCTCCGTGCAATATGGGAGAACCAGGTTTGATTTCACAGCTTTGTTTCTGATCCTCTTACTGAGCACAGCAAAGGATGCTCTAGAAATAGTATTCATTACCCCTGGGAGAGGTATGGGGATAGTCTGAAAAATCGGGCAATGTGGACACCTGCTTCGATACTATTTGTGCTGGGTTCCCTAGAGAATTGTGTGTAGCAAGTACCAGAGGGTTGCTGTAGCAAGTGGAACATAAGTTAAAAAAGAATAAAAGTTGTGTGGTAGCTTACTAATCCAATTAACTGCCAGCAAAGTAGCAGAAGGTATCTATCTGGGCCCAGACGTGTGCTGGCAGCCCCACAATCAAATTTTCAGGATATTCACAATGAATATACATGAGATCAATTTGCATCACTGTATACTCAGTACATGCAAATTTTTCATAGATATTCATTAGAGATATCTTGAAAAACCCAACTGGCTGTGAGGTTTGGGAAGCACCGATTTAAGACACAGTTTTCTCTCTTAACTCTTCAGATCTCCTTATAAGAACTACAATGTTGGTATCTATACTTCTGATTCAGTTATTTGTAAGTCATTCTGACACATGGACATCCACCCCTGCTAAATTTCAAAGACATTAAAAAAGTGTCCATTAATATATCTGAGGCAACTGAATGTGAAAATCTTTCAAAATGACAAGTACAGTAAAGGTCCAGTTTGGCTCATAATTTTGTTTCTCTTTGGTCAACAAAAAAAAATTCACATTTGTAGATGGGACGTTGAATAGAATATTTTACCTTTGAGAGAGCAATTTTGCTTTACTAAAAAAAAACCAAAAAACAGACTATCCTAGCATCCAGCTAAGTGCAAAACAGGACAGTTGTGATTCTGGCTGGATGCTGCTGTTTTAAAAAAAAAAATGCCTTCAGAATTGCACTAAGTTGCTGCACACCACTGTGCAGTAGCAGTTTATGATAAGGTTCATTCCACCAATCTAGTGATGGGGATGTAAAGTAGAAGCACCCAGAAATCTAAGAGGAGAATTATTTTTCATAGATTGACCAGCACTTTAAAAAAAGAAACATTCAGATAGAAAAGGCATTCCTGCCCACTGCAGCTGTCTTTTACAGTAGAAATTAACATTTTTATAGCTGCAACTATATTCTCATATTTGTCCTAAAAAGTAGCATTTTCCTCTCTATCTGAAAAGATATTGAGTGCATTTCACTATTACTGTCCAAAATTCATATTGCACTAAATAGCATTTTTCAGATATTGACATATGTGGAATCTAATAATGTATAATTGATTTTTCAAGATATTGTATCAAATTTGCCTTTCATTTGGCAATGCTAAGAAGAAAAAATGGGACTGGAAGTTGGATTACGTCTATTCACTGTGTCTTTTACCCACTTTACCTTCATTTCAGATTGAAACATTTTAAGAAATGGTTGCTAACATTTTGCAGCAGTTGTGGAAAATAGTCACCATCCACTGTCATAAAGCTTACAATCTAGTGTCTCTTCAGCATAATGTTATTTTATTATTTCACTTGAATAATGCTTTCATCTGTATAAATGCTATATACTTGCACCAACAGGGGCTAAATTTGTTACAATCCTAATTCCATTGGGAGAATTATTTCTTCAGGTTAACAGACTAGTTTATACAGCCTTAGCTAGAATTTAGACGTCATCAAGAATATTAGCTTTACTTTTGAGAAATTCCACATGAAATGCCCTTGATGAGCCATTAGTTTGGTGATGACTTTGGGAAGGATGCAGCTTTTGGTGGTCTTTGAAGGTCTCCCTTCCAAAGTACAGACCAGGCCCCAATGCTTATCTTCTGAGTTCTCATGTTATCAGGGCAATACTTTCTCTGCTGGAGTCCAAACAAGGAGTAGAGTGAAGCTCCTTTTCATATGATGGGATAGCAGACTTGGGTAGTATTAAAAGGAGCTGGGGTTAGTCGAAGAAGGCTTACCAAAAATATTTAAAAAGAACCTTAGGGTAAAAATATCAGAGGAAAGCAATATAGAAAACTTATTCTGAAAGCAAAAATACTATTTAGCTTTTTTCAGATTTCTATTGTGCTAGTAGATGTATGTAGCACAGGTTCTGTGTCTCGGAGGTACTGCAGCTATAACATGTCTAATACTTTTTCTCACAAAACAAATATTCCTGTGGACCACAGTTTGTAATTACCTGCCTCTTTTATTTACATAGTAGAACAATATTTATATAAGACTCCAAAGCGATATTCAAAAAGAAACCAGTGCTTGTCTGCCTTCAGCTCCCCTTCCAGTGATGCAGAACTGCAGGAGGAAATCTTTTGGGATCCACAGTCACCAACGCTGAATGTATTTGGTAACTTGTAACATTGTGCTGATCTATATAGCAGCAGTATTCAGATGCATAATTTACCTAAGGAATTGAATAGAAAATACAAGAAATTAAGATAATCTGAATTTGCAGAGCTCAATCTGTCATCTTTTTTGCTGTCAAATTGTAATTTTTTTATTATGCTTGGATTTGAACCGTCTTCAGCATGTTTCGGTTGACTCTGTTGTCCTTTGTCTTTAAGATTGACAGTTTTACAATTTTTCTTATTCCCCCTCCACCTGTCTGCAAACATGTATAAGGACCTTTTTTCAGCTTTCATTTTTATTTTTTCTGGGAGTATATCAGTGTTTCTTACAGAGAACAAAACTGGTGGAAAATCAGTGGGAAAAAAATGTCATTTCCTAGTGTGTAGCCAGATGGACTCAGGACCAATAGGTTATGCTCCCCTGCCAGCAGATGGAGACGGAGTCAGATTTCAAAGCGGACATCACTCTACATACACCCCTGCAGTGACCTCAGCCCTTCAGTATTTCTCTGTCTCCTGCAGATGGTGGACGTATTTCTCCCTATAGAGTTTGCTGTACTTTTTGGAAGTAGAAATTCTACATTTAAATTGGAGAAAAAATTGAGCCCCACACTCCTGCGGTGATAGCTAAAGGTCCCTCCCCCAGTTGAGAATTCCTGAGACGATTTCCGAGATCCCTCAGAGGTGTGCCATGGTCTGGTAGCCAGTTCCCGGCGTGGACTTTGCTGCTTAAGCAGCTGAAAGGCAACGGGTGCAGGAAGCCGAGCGCAGCGGTGACGGCCAAAGCCCTCTAACCCTGCAGCCGGAGACCGTCTCTGTACTCAGCCGATAAGTGCTGAGCCCAGGTAAATAAAAAAAAAAGATTTACCTCCCGATTCAGAGATGGAGGGGTTTTTGGTCAGACTTCGGTCTCTTTGCTCAGCATGCTGTACCGATGTCTTTCCCGATCCTGTTGGGGTAAGGGGAAGTGGGCTTCCGAGCGTATTGAGCGGCCCCTGGGTGGGTTAGGCCCTGCTTTAGGCTTGGTTGGCACATTGAAAGGTAGGCTGCGGCAGCGCCATCTTGCGTGTGGCTTTGTATGTGCCGTATTGCCCTCCATGCAATGTCGGTAGATGAAGGTCATCGGCTTTGTGCCTGCACCGCTCGCATAACATCGCGCACGTACATACGCACACAGTATTCCAAGCGTAAAATACAGGCAAAGCTGGGCACACGGTCTGTGCGTGTGCCTCACCACGTCCCGCCTAGGTGCCCAAAATCTGTGCGCATAAAATTTTAAGCGCGAGCTGACAGAGTGCACACTTACTGCTGCCAATGGCTTCGACGACCAAAAAACATAAGCACCTTTCTCTCTGCGCTGCTTGTCATATTAGGGCTTCACAGTCTGACCTGAATTCCAACTTATGTCAGCATTGTGAGGAAGCGTAGTGAGAGTTGAATAAAGTTTTTGACCCTTAATTCCTTGAAGGTCCAGTTAGTAGCTCTCTCCTGTTTCAGGGGCAAAGTGAACGGAACCCACCTGTCATTGCATTCGGACGTAGCCCGTTTTCTGAAAGGGGTGAAGCACCTCTGGTCACCCCTATGGTGGCCAGTTCCCTTGTGGAATCTTAATCTAGTATTGGAATTTTTGGCAGGACCCTCCTTTCGGCCTCTGCGCAGTCTTTCCTTGCGTTTATTAACCTTGAAAACGGTGTTCCTGATGGCGATGTGCTCGGCACGTCGAATCTCTGAACTGCAGGCATTGTCATATTGGGAAGTGTTTCTCTGGATGATTTCATACAGCTTCATACTGTTCCATCCTTCTTGCCCAAGCTAGACTCGGAGTTTCATTTGAATCAGTCCATTTCGTTGCCATCCCTGGATGTTGTGTACTAGCTCCTGAAGGAGGAGGAGTTAGCAATCTGTTGGGATCTGCTAGCAGGTTAGCAATCTGTTGGGATTTGCTATGCGGATGGGAGGAGCCAGCAAATGAGAATAGCAGTCTGATAGAATCCCCTCCCCAAAGGGGAGGAGTAGCAATCTGTAGTGAACTGCCTCCTATGGGTCTACTAAGGAATGGCAATATGTTATGATGTAGACTGCAGAGTTGGCAATCTATACCAGCGGAGTACTAGAGATGGTGCTCAGCTGGACAGAAAGTAGATAGGTGAATTCTTGGGCCGATGGCAGATGACAGCTCCCCCAGGAGGGAGTCCCGAGAGGGACCACCGTCTAGACTGGAGTATGGAGACAGACACAGATAGTTCTTTTATTAGATAGGTAGTATAACCACCAGAGGTGGCAGTAGTGAGCTGGTATGCCCGGCAGGGCTGAAGTTCCTCAGATACTAGAACTGCGATTCCCAGGTTGCTGAGCTGCAAAGAGACTGTAGATAGTGAATAGACAGGGTATGCAGATATACATAGCCAGTACTAGATGATAACTCACATAAGGTCTTGATAGCTCAGTAGCTGGAAAGGGTTAGGCCCTCGAGTGAGTACCTGGTTCCAGGGAAAGCTCTGAGAGAGCGGTGGTCACTCACAATAATCTGTATCTGGAATAGCTTCTAGTCAATAGAGAATCTTCAGAGTGTTCAGGAACATAGGCCCTCGAGGAGCGAGTACCAGTCCTATCTGTAATCGGAAATAGAGAAAGAGAATGAGGCCCCCGAGGAGCGGGTATCCCTGGTAGGTCCGCAGAGGCAAAATTGCAAGGGTGAAGCAGGTCCGATGGAAATCCTGCAAGCAATCCTTTGGATGCAAGTAGTCTTGGACAGCCGAAGCTAGTCCAATCGGAGTCCTTGCTAACTCGATCTGTTAGCAAAAGTAAAGACCTTTTATGTTGGAAGCGGATGATATCAATACAGGGGGTCGCCCCTGAGGTTCGCCCCCCTGCTGGTATATACTTCGGAGCATGCACGCGCCCTACGTCATCAGGAACATGGCAGATCCGCAGTGTCGAGCCAGCCCCGGGACGCCGGGGAGAAGCGGCATGGAGACGCCGCGGCATCAAGCTGTCCATCAGGCACGGAGGGAGTCGCCACACAGGTAGAGAAGGTGGAGCGAGGGCGAAAGCAGGCACGAACGCAACATTGGATAATCACAAGGATGCGGAAGAATACCGACTCCGTCATTTGAATGTCAGTAAACTTTTGACGTGGTATCTGGAAGTTTCAGAACAAATCTGTAAGATGGATCACCTGTTTGTCCGTCACTGTGGAAGGAAGCAAGACGAACCAGGTTCGCGGGCTACCATAGCTCGCTGGATTAAAGAGGTGGTCACGGGAGCCTATGTGAAGGCGGAAAAGCCATTACCTTCTCAGGTTAAAGCTCATTCCACTAGAGCTCAGGCAGTTTCATGGGCAGAAGCTAGCCTGCTGTCTCCCTTCGATATCTGCTGAGCAGCGATGTGGTCCTCCTTGCATACCTTTTCCAGGTTCTATCACCTGGACGTGCAGGCTCGAGAGGATGCAGTCTTTGCAAGGGCAGTGTTAATCGGACCGAGGGCAGCCTCCCGCCCTGACCAGCTTTTGTACATCCCATTGGTCCTGAGTCCATCTGGCTACACGCCAGGAAATGAAGAAATTAATTACCTGATAATTTTTTTTTTCCTTAGTGTAGACAGACAGATGGACTCAGCATCCTGCCCATGGCACCATTCTTGGGCAGCCGAGGAGTCACCCATGGAGTGGATATCGATTTCAAGAGATTACAGGTAAGCCAGTATCCAGTCCCTAGATCAGGGCATTTATATATTTTTACTGGGGTTCAGTGTTTATGATTGGTTGAGTACAGTTATCTGTTTTTAATCAAGTTTTTTCAAGAGTATGTCCACAGTGGCTTTTGAAGAGAATACTGAAGGGCTGAGGTCACTGCAGGGGTGTATGTAGGGTGACGTCAGCTTTGAAATCTAACTCTGTCTCCATCTGCTGGCAGGGGAGCATAACCCATTGGTCCAGAGTCTATCTGTCTACACTAAATAAAACGAAATTATCAGGTAAGTAATATCTCCATTTGTTTCCACTGATTTTTTCCTCATTGATGGTTGTTATAAGAAACTGATAAATACCTGGGAGAAATAAAAATTGAAAACAAAAGTCTCTAAACATACACAAACACTGAACTAGTGTTGTTCTGTCTTTGAAAATGTGTTGTTTTTATTACATTTTCTGCCTTGTGGCTTACTGTGTTTACTTTTCTCTTTTCTGTTATCTGTCTTACTTGATAGGTAGTTCAGTATTTTTTTTGTTTACATTTTAACTTTTGGAACTGCTTATGCAGGTTTCAAGTGACATACGCAGTCTAATGAGAACATATAATAAAATGCCAAATATCTTCATCTCAACCATAATAAAATAAGTTGTTAAAAAAAAAAATCAGCAAAAGAAAGGAATTAACAATCTGGCTACCCAAAAACTAAAAAAAGTTAATGCCCATCTGAATGATAAATCATTTAGCAGATGTAGTGTATTTAGCAATTTATTCCACTGTATGGGAATAGTAGAAGGAAAAGCCCACATTTTCTGGCCCTGTGTTAATGATGAGTTCACTCAATGGTTTTACCTGTTTACCAATGGGTGCTGTAGAAGTAAAAAAAAAAAAAAAAAAAAAATCATCTCTGGACTTGAGATGTGTACTGTTAAGTATTAAAGTTCCAGAGTGGTATCTAGTTATTCTTGCAGAGTTAAAAATCAGTGCATTCCACATCTCACCTTAGTTAAAATAAAACTTATGACAGCACACGTGGCATAATAGAGTTGTTACTGAAAACCTGTTTCTGCCACATGTTGTGAGCCTTGGCCAAGTCACTTTATCTCCCATTGCCTCATGTAGTCACTTAGATTGTGAGTTGCCTGGTGCAGGAATTTGTGCTTGTATTTAGGGCACTATATAAATGTGGAAATAATAAAGATCTGTTGTTCTGAGCCCCATCCTGTCTCATCTTTTGTCGTGGTCGTCCTACATAGGAGGCCCTCTCAGTCATATCATGTCTATCAATCAGGCCCATACAGTAAACCGCGTGGGAGAGCCGGCGCGCCGAGGTGAACGCCCGCTATGTAACGCGCCCAGGCACCTCTCCTGGCCGCGCAATTCTGTATTTAAATTAGGGCCTGCGCTAATAAGGAGGTGTTAGGGACACTAGTGCGTCCCTAGCGACTCCTTATTGGCGGAAGCAGCAGCTGTCAGCGTGTTTGACAGCCGACGCTTAATTTTACTGGCATCAGTTGTTGAACCCACTGACAGCCATGGGTTCGGAACATGGACGCTGGCAAAATTGAGCGTCCGTTTTCCAACCCGTGGGCTGCGGGCAGATTTTTTTTTTTAATTTTTGGGGCCTCCGACTTAATATCGCTATGATATTAAGTCAGTGGGTGTACAGAAAAGCAGTTTTTTCTGCTTTTCTGTACACTTGCCCGGTGCTGTCTGAAATTAACTCCTGCCTGTGGCAGGAGTTAATTTCTGAAAGTAAAATGTGTGGCTTGGCCGCACATTTTGCTTTCTGTATTGCGGGTGAATACCTAATAGGCTCATCAACATGCATTTGCATGTGATGAGTGCTATTAGTTTCGGGGGTTGGCCGCACGTTTCCACGCGCTATTATTACCCCTTACTCTATAAGGAGTAATAATAGCGCGTCAAAAACGCGCATCCAAATGGGGACTAACGGTGCCCTCGGCTGAGCGCACCATTCTATATTGGCCTGAATATTTTTAAAATCACAATTGAATTCAATAATGCTGAAAAAAGTATGCCTGCAATACCTCATAGGTTTGTCAGTAAAATCTCTATATGCAAACTTAAGGCATGTGAAATGCTTTATTACTTAGTTATAGCAGCTTACTTTTTTTTTTTTCCACTTCCCAGGAAACGAGAAAAGAAAACGGATTGGCAGTACATGTACCGTTGAAATTTCAGAGATTGTTAATCGTATTCCTCCTCAGGTAAATACCACACTTGTGCAGAAAACAGAGCCTGATACTTATCCAACAATAAAAGCATTAATTTATACAACTCCCGGGGGCATAACTGAAATTTACACCTGATGGCCGTTTCTACTCCATTATATGACTCCAAACACGAAAGTGACGAAGTGTTACATAGTTTATATTGAACTTGGACTAAAAAGGCAAATTTTATGGAGTTAACAAATGGACCATTAGCACTACAGTCTTGCTTTTAAAACCCACAAAGCATCTCTATATTAGAAGCTTGAGTTATTTAGGAATTACTTTTCATGACTTTTTTTTTTTTTTTTTAATTATGAGTTTTGATAAAAATGCAATGCTATTGTGGAATGGAAAGTGAGTGAATGGACTCTGCCTTTTTTTTTTTTTTTTTTTTTACTAGTTTAGATAGGTCAAATCCCATTTTATTGGTGTTCTTTTCTATAAATTGTCACTATGCTAACAATTATGTTATGTAGCCAAGAAGCCCTTGGGCTTTTTCTTTTTTTTAGTTGTTAATCAATGGAAAGAACAAAAGAGATGACAGTTTTTTATAATGTAATTGATGGGAGTATTATACAATTAAACCTACTAATTTCAAATGTGCAGATTTTCAGTAGCCTGAAAAACAAGCACACATCACAGATCAGTTTTTCTGTGGTTAGTGAATGAAGAGGGTTTAAAATACAAAAAATTCCTTTTTAGGTCGATGGTTAAGTTCATATTTTGTTTGTATGATTACGCTTGACTGCAGGTGATAATGTTTGTTGTGAATTTGTTCTGACAAGGTATACCAGTTGTTAAAAAATAAATTGGATTTTTTAAATTTCAGTAGCGAACCCATTAAAAACATAAGATTTGCCATAATGGATCAAACCAAAGTTCCATCAAGCATAGTATCCTCCATGTCACAAGCACCTGGCAGGATCCCAAGGAGTAGATAGAGGTCCTGTCTTAGTGTCCAGTCAGATGAATCCAGAACAAGTGGGTTTATGCTCCCCTGTCGGCAGATGGAGACAGAACAAACTGACATCATAGTATATAAACCCCTCTAGTAACATCAGCCTGCCAGTATGCTCCATTTCCAGAAGATGGTGAACGTGCATCTCCCCACCGGGGATTGCTCGATCTGAGAAAAATTGGAGCATTAAGGAGAAAAGAGAGGATTTCCACCGCTCTTCTGCGGTGATACCATAAGGTTCCTCCCCCATTTGAGAATTCCTGAGGTGATTTCTGTGGTCCCTCAGAGGTGTGCCTTGGTCTGGTAGCTGGTTTTTCAGCCGGCGTGGACTTAACTGCTTGCGAAGCTGAATGGCAACAGGTGCAGGAAGCCGAGCGCGGCGGTGATGGCAAATGCCCTCTCTCCCCGCAGCCGGAGACTGACTCTGTACTCAGCCAGGTAAGTCTGAGCTCTGGTAAGTGTTTAAAAAAAAATAAAGAGAGACAGTAAAGGAGGGTTCGGTTAGGGCTTCCTTTCTTTCGGTCTCCATTCTTGGTGCACTGTTCTGATGTTGGTACCGCTCCGGGGGAGGTCTAGGGATATGAGCAGCCTCAGATGGCTAGACCCGCTTTAAGGCTTCTTGGTTGTACGCCTCGAAGTAGGTCTCAACGGCTTTTTGGGCGCTTCTTAGGCTGCCCTCTGCAGGATTGTTGGTTCTGCGTGAGGGTCTAGTTGTACATTCAGTTTTTCGGATTGCCTAGTCAGCCTTGTTGTGTGTCTAGGCTAGTGCTTACTTATGCGTCCAAGTTAAGCATTTTATTGTGCACCTGTCCCTTGAGCGGCTCTTATTCTATGGACACCTAGATATTCGGTGCCTAGTGTTGGGACACCTAAATATCGGACGCCCAGTTTTGGACGCCTGGAATTTTTGGACGTCTTAAAAAAAAAAAAAAAAAAAAAAAGCTAGACGCATACCTCCAGCTGCTGTTTAACACACTGTCGGGCATAATGGCACCTATACCTAAAAAGACTAAGCACCTTTCTCTTTGCTTGTCATATTAAGGCATCTCAGCTAGGAGTGCCCGCTAATTTGTGCCAACGTTGTTTGGAGGCTCAGGAAGTTTTATCCTTCTCTGATTTCATGAAGCTTGGTTCTTCCCAGCTGAATGTCGGTCTGGGTAACGACGGCTTAGGTAGGGCACCTGATTTTGGCACTCCCCTAACTGGTTCCTCAGCTGGGGATGGTAGCTCTGTGAGTATGCCCAGTGTGCCTCCTGGTTTGGACACTTCCACATTTTCCTGGGTGGACCTTTTCCAGGGGTTACAATCTTTTCTTCAGGCGCAATCCTCAACACAATCCACTGCTCCTAGAGTGGAAGAGCAGGTGGGAACTTTCCCTGGGCATGGATGATGATGCCAATCCTGATTCTCTGGAGGATGGAGAAATCGCTCCAGGTCTAGAACCATATAGAACTATGTTACAGTCTTTTCATAGCGATGAACTGCCAGCTGTGATCTCCCAGACCTTGGAAATGCTCAAGGTGCCTGGCACAGATCTCTTGTCTGAACCAAAGAAAAATCCCATTTTGCTTTCCTTACATAAAGCCTCTTCTTTCTTCCCAGTTTTGGAGGCCATGCAAGAATTGATTGATCTTGAGTGGGGTGCCCCAGAAGCTAATTTCAAAGGGGGTTGGGTTGTGGAAGGCCTGTACCCTCTGGATCCAGTGGTAAGAGAGCGCTTATGTTTTCCGAAGGTAGATATGCTTTGGGGTAGATTTTAAAAAATAGCGCGATCGCGTACTTTTGTTTGCGCACCAGGCGCAAACAAAAGTACGCTGGATTTTATAAGATACGCGTGTATCTTATAAAATCCGGGGTCGGCGCGCGCAAGGGGGTGCACATTTGTGCAACCTGCGCACGCTGAGCCCAGTGCGCGCTGCCTGTTCCCACCGAGTCCTCTCCGATTTCGGAGCGGCCTCGGAGGGAACTTTCCTTTGCCCTCCCCCCACCTTCCCCTCCCTTCCCCTACCTAAACCCCCCCCCCCCCCCCCCGGCCCTATCTAACCCCCCCCCCCCACCTTTGTCGGCAAAGTTACGCCTGCTGAAAGCAGGCGTAACTTTGCGCGCACCGGCCGGCAGCCCCGCTCCATGATCTGGTCCCGTGGGCTGGTCCGGAGGCCTCGACCACGCCCCCGGGCCGGCGCCATGCCCCCGGGCCCGCCCCCGAAATGCGGCATCGTTTCGGGAACGCCCCGACACCCCCCCTCCCCGCCCCTTTTCCAAAGCCCCGGGACTTACGCGCGCCGGCGCACATAAACCCGGAAGGATTTACGCGCGCAGGCCTTTTAAAATCCGCCCCTTTGTGTGCAGTTGCCAAGCGGACCACTATTCCCATGGAAGGAGATGCGGCCTTGAAGGATGCTCATGATAGAAAGATTGAGACTATGCTGAAGCATGCATTTGAAGCAGTGGCAATGACTTTGCAAATCGCTTCTTGTTATTCCTTGGTGGCCCGCTCTTGTTTGCTTCTCTCCCAGAAGGTTGATGACTTTGGGGTTAATTCCAGGGCAGTTATGGAACCAGCTGCTGCCTTCTTGGATGATGCAGGCTGTGATTTGGTTCGCACTTCAGCCAGAAGGGTGGCTTCCATAGTAGCGGCCAGGTGCCAGTTATGATTGAGAAATTGGTTGGCCAATGCGACCTCCAAGGCTAACCTCACCAAGTTGCCCTTTAACGGCTCGCTTTTATTTGGGAATGAGTTGGACAAACTGGCCAGTAACTGGGGCGAATATCCAGTTCCTCATTTGCCAGAGGATAAGAAACAGACGCAGCACTCCTTTTTCATGAGGGGTCGTGCTTGAGGATCCAGGCGTTTTAGACCCTACAGAGGAGCGACCTTTGGACTCAGCCTTTTGGTAGGTCTCGGTCCTTTCACCCCAGACAACCCAGAAAGGACACAGACTCGGGAAGTGGAACCCCCAAGCTTCCTAATGAAGGTTTGCCAACCCTCCTATGGGAACAGGAGATAGGGGGACGCCTCTCTCTGTTTTATTGGAGGTGGATTGAAATCACATCGGATCAGTGGGTCCTGGAAGTGATACGAGAAGGATATGCGATGGAATTTTGCAGTGTTCCTCAGGGACATGTTCATGGAGTCTCCCTGCAGAAGAAGCAGGCAGTGGAAAGTATATTGACAAGGCTCCTCAGTCTGAGGGCTGTGGTCCCAGTTCCTATGTCTCAGGAAAATACAGAGCGATATTCCATTTATTTTGTCATGCCAAAGAAGGAGGGCGCCTTTCATCACATCCTGGATCTCAAAGGTGTCAACCGTCATCTGTGGGTGAAACATTTTTGCATGGAAACTATAAGCTCAGTTATAATGTCTGTGCAGTCAGGGGAATTTCTGACCTCCCTGGATCTATCAGAAGCGTACCTTCACATTCTCATCAGGCCCGAACATCAGTGCTTTCTGCGCTTTCTGTGCCATTTTCAGTTTGACACTGCCCTTTGGTTTGGCCACCGCTCCAAGAACCTTCTCCAAGGTAATGGTGGTAGTTGTGGCAGAATTGAGGCAGGGTGGAATCCTAGTACACACCCGTATTTGGATGACTGGCTAATCCAAGCCAAGTTTCCGGAAGAGAGCCGTCTGGTGACTCAAGGTGATTTCCCTGCTGCAAGAACTTGGCCTGGTGGTGAACCTGGTCAAAAGCAGTCTTCAGCCTACTCAGATGCTGGACTACCTCTGAGTTCGTTTTGACACGAAGTAGGGCAAGGTGTTCCTGGTAGAAGCTCGAATTCAGAAGTTGCTAGTGCAAAGCCAACTGCTGTGCTGGCTGCAGGTGGAACATCTAAGGAAAGGAGTTTTTGGACGTCTTAAAAAAAAAAAAAAGCTAGACGCACGCCTCCAACTGACTAGTGCTGATGACGGATGCGAGCTGACAGCGCAAGGCCGCTGGAATGCAGAGGACGCTCTCTGGATCAGTCGCCTGGAAGCCAGAGCAGTCTGGTAGGCATGTTTACAGTTCAGCAACAGACTACAGGGTCATTCGGTTTGCATAATGTCTGACAATGCTACAATGGTGGCTTACATCAGTCAGCAGGGAGGAAGCAAGAGCCAACAATCGTTGCAGGAAATAGATCAACTTATGGAATGGGCAGAAGTGCATCTCCAGATGATCTTGGCCTCACATATCGCAGGCAAAGACAACGTAAAAGACTTTCTCAGCAGGGAGAGCCTGGAATCAGGAGAGTGGGCATTGTCAGTGAGCCATTTCATCTGATTCAGGATTGCTGGAGTCTTCCCTTTGACCTGTTGGTAACTTTGTGAAATGTGAAGGTTTAGCACTTCTTCAGTTGCAGAAGAGATCCGAAATCCTTGGGGATTGATGCCCTAGTACAGGAGTGGCCAGAAGACAAGTTGTTGTATGCCTTTTCTTGATGGCCCATGTTGGGCAGATTGATTCGAAGGATTGAACACCACAGAGGGATGGTGCTTTCAGTCGCTCCGGATAGGCCCAAGAGACACTGGTATGCTGATCTGCCGAGGCTCCTGGTGGACTTGCCTCTTTGACTGCCAGTGCACAGGGACCTGTTGTGCCAGGGATCTGTTCTTCAAGAAGATCCAAATTGATTTTTTTCTTACGATTTGACCCTTGAATGGGCTCGCTTTCTGAAACGTGGCTATTCCGTGGCAGTAATTTCTACCTTACTAAGAGCAAGAAAGTTCTTCACTTCCTTGGCATATGTGCGGGTCTGGAGAGTGTTTGAGGCCTGGTGCGAGGATAGAGGTATTCTTCCTGTCTTGGTCAAGATTCCGCTCAACTTGGAATTTTTGCAGGATGGCAATCATAAAGGCTTGGCTCTCAATTCCTTGAATGTACAGGTAGTGGTGCTCTCCTGTTTTAGGAGTCAGATTTGTGGATCCTTGTCGGCTCATCCTGATGTGGCCCGTTTTCTGAGAGGCGTGAAACATCTTTGGTCTCCCTTGCAGTTTCTGGTGCCCTTGTAGAGTCTTAATTTGGCATTGGACTTCTTGGCAGGCCCTACATTTAGACTGCTGTGTACTCTTTCCTTGCGGTTGTTGACCTCGAACACTGTATTTCTGGTGGCACTTTGTTCTGCGCATAGGGTTTCTGAACTGCAGGCCCTGTCTTGCCTGGAACCATTTCTCCAGGTGATTCCAGAGGCAGTACAGCTGCATACTGTTTCCTCCTTTTTACTGAAGGTGGTCCTGAGTTTCACTTGAATCAGTCCATCTCCCTACTGTCCTTAGCGAAATTTAGAGGAGTATTGTTTGTTGCGATCCTTGGATGAGGCATATTCTCAGATATCTCAAGGTTACTGAAACCTTGCGGAAGTTGGACCGTCTGTCTGTCCTTCATGGTGGTACTACACAGGAAGAACCAGCCTTGTGGGCTACAATAGCTCGCTGGAGGATGCCAGAAAGCCGTTACCTAGTCAGATTAGGGCTCATTCCACTAGGGCTCAGGCAGTGTCATGGACAAAAGTTAGATTTTTGTCTCCCATCAACATTTGCCGAGCTGTGACATGGTCCTCCTTACACGCCTTTTCCAGGTATTATCATTTGGATGTGCAGGCCCAGGAGGACTCGGCTTTGCACATGCGGTTTTGACTGGACCACGGGCAGCCTCCTCCCCTACGAGGGAGTAGCTTGGGTACATCCCACTTGTTCTGGATTCATCTGACTGGGCACTAAGAAATGAGAAATTACTACTTCCTTTTCTTTAGGTCAGTCAGATGAATCCAGCTTCCCTCCCTTGGTTGCCAATGATTGATTATAGTCCTCTTGTGTGGTTACAGGGATTACTGGTAAGTGTTAGTCCAGTCCCTAGACCAGAGTTATTACATTCTTGTCTGAGCCCAGTGTTGCCCATTGGCTGAGTATTGAAATGGTTATCTGTTTTTAATCAAGGTTTTTGCTAGTCTGTCCACAGTTGCTTTTGAAGAGAATGCTGGCAGGCTGATGTCACTAGAGGGGGGTTATATATTGTGACGTCAGTTTGCTCCATCTGCTGGTAGGGGAACATAAACCCACTTGTTCTGGATTCATCTGACTGTCCTAAAGAAAAGGAAATTATCAGGTAAGTAGTAATTTCTCAGTGCTGCTTATCTGAGGGATAAGCAGTGGATTTCTCTAAGTCTACCTTAATGGTTTGTAGATTTTTTTTTCCAGGAACTTGTCCAAACCTTTTTTAAAACCAGCTTCACTAACAGCTTTCACCATGTCCTCTGGCAGCAAATTCCAGAGCTTAAATATATGTTCCCTGCACATACCGGATCAGTCCAGACTCCTGGGTTTTGCCTCTGCACCAGCAGATGGAGACAGAGCAAGATTTGACTGGCTCTGCCATATATACCAGGGTACCACCCACAGTCAGCCAGTATTACTCTGTCTCCAGCAGATGGTCCGGGTGCTCCACTCACAGTCTGATTTAAAAAAAAAAAAACCAAAAAAAAAAAAACCAGGGAGATAGGTAGAATTGGTTTTGGTATTATTAGTTGATTTGAATTGGTTTTTATTTAAAAAAAAATAAAATTTGCTGAAGGAAGAAGGACTCCCGGTTGACAGTCTTCGTCTCCCAGGGGGTTTGGCAGGTCCTGAGGGGACCATCCCCCCTGGTTCTGCAGGCAGCTGTGGCTAAGGGTCGAGGGCCCTACCTGTGCCTTGTAGGCAGCCTAGCTTGGGGTGATACCGGGGAGCCCGGATCACTCACCCCAACCAGACCACTTCAGGACCCATTGGTGGACAGCGGAGCAGGTCAGGCGACGTTTTTATGTGTAAAAAAAAAAAAAAGACTTTTTTCTCTGGCAGATCTCTCTTAACTTGTTGCTGCGGTGATCCGTTTGTGGAGAGTGTTTTTTTCTCCTCCCTTCTTCGTTTTCGCTAGTTTTCTTGGGTCGGCCCGGCTACCCGATGCCACGCGGTCCGGCCTGCGTCGCGTGTGGGGCGGATCGCACACGCCTCTCGTGGGATGGGCTTTGCTCTGCCTGCATCCCCGGAGGTGAAGGGACCTCGCGGCCAGTCAGGGGGGTGCTTGTGAGGTGCAGTTTGATGGCGATCGCCATCTGGGAACTGCCTGCCTCGTCTCACAGACCGGGGCCGGTGAGCGCGGGAAAAGCCACTATTTTGGGAGCCGCTTCGATTGCGGCTCTGATCGGGGGGGGGGGAGATGGAGATTTCCCTCCCCCCCCTCGCAGCAGACAGCTGCGAGGCTTGTTCAGGCAGCATCGGCTGCAGGGGGAGGACAGGATGATGATACTGGAATGGATTCAGAAGGTTCCTGTTCGTCCTTTTCTTCAGATTTTATTTTAGCCAAGCATAGAGCCTTTAAGGCTCGCAAGGCCTTAAAGAGACATGCTCCTAAGTCCGGAGGCTTCGGGGCACCGCCTTCCCCAGCCAAGAGGCAGAGCCAGACGCTGGACCCGGGGAGATCTTCCAGGGCTCAATGTCCGTTACGGGCTATCCTACCCCGTGTGGATGCGAACTCTGCTTCGGAGTCCCCAGATCCGGAAGATCCAGATGAGACTACCCTGCCCCTGAGGGGGGTCGAAGGAGTCGGCGACCACACTCATAGAACTGCACGGCAGAGTCAGGTCACTGAGGGTGACGATCCTAAGGTGGTCCGCCTGATACGTAGGGATTAACTAGGTCCCCTAATTTCTGCAATCCTGGAAGAGTTAGGGATTGCGGCGCCTCCAGAGGAGTCTCGTTTTTGGGCTCAGTGGACCCAGTATTGTTGGGCCTGAGTGGTCCTCCTACAGCCTTTCCCTTCCATTTTTCGGCTATGGACTTGGTTTTTCGTGAATGGGATACTCCGGAATTGGGGTTGAAGGTCACAAAGGCTATGGATAAACTTTATCCTCTTCCAGAGGATGCTTTGGATATACTTCGGGTTCCGAAGGTGGATGCTGCATTTCTGCGGTGATGAAAAGGACTACCATTCCGGTTACGGGGGCTACAGCTCTTAAAGACCTTCAGGATCGGAAATTAGAGGTGCAGCTTAAGAAGATCTTTGAAATCTCCGCCCTAGGGGTCCGGGCGGCGATGTGTAGTAATTTTGCCCTGAGAGCGGGGCTTCGCTGGGTGCAACAATTGTTAGCCAATGAGGGCCTTTCCGAAGGAGAAGCATGTCAGGCAGGCTGCCCTGAAGCGGTAGTGGCCTATAGTGCTGATGCCCTTCATGATCTTCTGCGCACTTCAGCTCTTCCATGGTCTCAGCAGTATCAGCTCGCAGGCTGTTGTGGTTGCAAAATTGGGCGGCGGATGGAGCCTCCAAATCCCGTTTGGGTTCCTTGCCCTTTAAGGGGAAACTTCTCTTTGGGAAAGAACTGGAGGATATGATTCAGTTCCTGGGCGAGAATAAGGTTCACCGCCTGCGGGAGGACAGGACGCGATCCAGGGGATCCTTCTCGGCACGATCCCGATTTCGAGGGGCTCGCAAGTCTCACCCAGCTCATACAACCACTTCTTCCTTTCGTCGCATGTCAGCAGTCTTGGTCCCAGCCTTCTCGGGGCCGGCACTTCGGTAGGCCTGGGGTCTCCCAGATGTCTTCAGGTGGGAAGCCGGCACAATGATGTCAGGCCGGTCCATTCCTCGGTACCAAAGATAGGGGGCAGATTGTCTCTTTTACGAGGAATGGGCCATAATCACGTCGGATCAGTGGGTGCTCTCCGTGATAAGACACGGCTACGCTTTAGATTTTGCACACCGTCCCAGCCTGAGGTTTCTAATATCCCCGTGCGGATGTGCCGAATAACGGCAAGCGGTCAAACACACCTTGCATCGTCTTCTAGATCTGGGGTCAATCGTTCCGGTGCCGCCTCCAGAACAGAGAAGGGGATGTTTATTCCATATACTTCGTAGTTCCAAAAAAGGATTCCTTCCGACCCATCCTCGGCCTAAAGCGTGTCAACAGATGTCTGCGGATACCCCGTTTTCGCATGGAGACATTACGGTTGGTCATCGCTTACGTTCGACTGGGAGAGTTTCTGGCTTCTCTAGACCTGACAGAGGCGTTTTTACACATTGGGATCAGACAGAACCACCAGAAATATGAGATTTTTCATCCTAGGGAACCATTACCAGTTTCAAGCTCTACCATTCGGTCTTGTGACAGCTCCCAGAACGTTTACCAAGGTTATGGTGGTTGTGGCAGCTCAACTTCACCGGGAAGGCTTGCTGGTGTACCCGTACTTGGACGATTGGTTGATTCGAGCGAAGTTCGAGAGTCTGTGTCACTCGGCAGTACAACGGTTGCTACAGTTGCTGAAGTCTTTCGGTTGGGTGGTCAACTTAGCCAAAAGTCACCTAGTCCCATCCCAGTCGCTAGAGTTTTTGGGAGCCTTGTTCGACACCCGTCAGGGAAGAGTATACCTGGTTCCATGGCCTCAACGCTGGTATTGGTCCCGTGGTCATTCGTGCACATGCAGCCTTTGCAATCGGCCCTGCTTTCCCGTTGGAGTCCCGTTTCCGAACAGTTCTACCTTCCCCTGTCCTTGACGGAGTCCGCCCATTCCAGTCTAGGGTGGTGGCTGTGTTCGGACAATCTGCACAAGGGTGTTCCACTGACAGTGCCGGAATGGATGATGGTCACCACGGATGCCAGCCTTTCTGGTTGGGGAGCCGTTTGTTTGTGACAGTTGGTTCAGGGACTCTGGTCTCCAGCGGAGTCTCGGTGGTCGATCAACTGCTTGGAAACCAGAGCAGTTCGCCTAGCACTACGAGCTTTTCTTCCTCTCCTTCACGGGAAGTCGGTAAGAGTGCTGTTCGACAATGCAACCAGAGTAGCCTACATCAATTGGCAGGGTGGAACCAGGAGTCCACCAGTGGCATTGTAAGCTCGATTGTTGATCCAGTGGGCGGAACTTCACCTAGCCGGCATAGCTGCATCCCACATAGCAGGGGTGGACAATGTACACGCAGATTTTCTAAGTCGAAATCAGCTCAACCCCGGAGAGTGGGAGTTAGCGGACAGGGCTTATCAACTCATCTGCGACAGATGGGGCACGCCGTACATGGATCTCATGGCGACTTTCAAGAATGCCAGGGCCCCCACGCTTCTTTGCTCACCGCAGGGACACAGGGGCAGAGGGTGTGGATGCTCTAGTGTTGGCCTGGCCGACGACTGTTCTGCTGTACGTCTTTCCACCTTGGCCTCTGATCGGCAAGGTGCTTCGTCGCATAGAGACATACCCATCGGATGTGATCCTGGTAGCTCCCGAGTGGGCCCATCGGCCATGGTTCGTGGATCTGCTCAGTCTCGTAGTAGAAGGTCCACTGCGCTTCCTGCTTCTTCCGAACCTTCTTCATCAGGGTCCCGTTTGTTTAGATCAGGTAGATCGCTTTTGTCTAGCGGCATGCCTTTTGAGAGGAGGCATCTAAAAGGTAAAGGTTACTCGGACGCGGTCGTGACCACTCTCCTGAGGTCACGCAAGGTGTCGACTTTGCTATCTTATGAACGGTTTTGGAGGATTTTCGAGTCATGGTGCGTTGCAGGTCAGATTGTTCCCACTCGGGCGTCGGTATCTAGCATTCTAGCTTTCTTCCAGGATGGTTTGACCAAGGGCTTGTCCTGTAGTTCCTTGCGGGTGCAGGAGGCAGCCCTGGGCTGTTTGCGTGGTTCTGTAGGTGGGGTGGCATTAGCGGCGCATCCTGATGTTTCGCAGTTTCTTCGTGGGGCAAAATATTTGCGTCCACCGGTGCGTTCTCCATGTCCATCCTGGAATTTGAATATTGTCCTTAAGGCTTTGTGTGTGCTTCCTTTCGAACCGTTGAAGAGGGCGACTATAAAAGACCTCACGTTGAAGGTGGTATTTTTGGTAGTAATTTCCTCGGCGCGTCGGGTCTCTGAATTGCAGGTGTTATCATGCCGGGAGCCTTTCTTAAGGATCTCAGATTCCGGGATTAGTTTATGGACTGTGCCACCCTTTCTTCCGAAAGTGGTGTCTTCTTTTCATTTGAATCAGTCCGTGGAACTTCCTTCATTTTCCAATTTGGATTGGTCAGATCCTCTTTCCAAGGAGTTGAGAAAATTGGATGTTTGAAGGTCACTTCTGCGTTATTTGGAAGTTACTAACACTTTTAGGGTCTCGGATCATCTCTTTGTTCTCTGGAATGGCTCAAAGTGGGGTAATAAGGCCTCCAAGACCATAATCACCCGGTGGCTGAAAGAGGCCATAAATTCTGCTTACTTGCTTTCTGGAAAGCCTTTACCGGTAGGGCTTAAAGCGCATTCCACTCGTTCCCATGTGCCTTCCTGGGCTGAGTGTCATCAAATCTCCCCACAGGAGATTTGCAGAGCAGCAACTTGGAAATCGTTACATACTTTTGCACGACATTACAGAATCAATGTGCAAGATCCGAGCGGGGGAAATTTTGGTGTAGGCGTGTTGAGAGCGGGCCTCTCCAGTTCCCATCCCACGTGTGTACAAGCTCTGGTAAATCCCATGAGTCTGGACTGATCCGGTACGTACAGGGAAAAGAAAATTAGGTCTTACCTTCGATAATTTTCGTTCCTGTAGTACCAAGGATCAGTCCAGCGTCCCACCCGCTGTGTGCATAAAAGTTGGGGAGAGTCCGCTACTGCTATTTGTTTGTGTTGTCTTCTGATCTGCGGATTTTCCTGCTGTTCGTACCCTTATTTATGGGTCTGGTTTTCTTGTTGGGGTCAGTGATCCATATGTTTAGTTTCATTTCCTGTACATAGTATTGTTCAAGAATCATTCTGCTTTGACATTACGTAATACTGGCTGACTGTGGGTGGCACCCTGGTACATATGGCAGAGCCAGTCAAATCTTGCTCTGTCTCCATCTGCTTGTGCGGAGGCAAAACCCAGGAGTCTGGACTGATCCTTGGTACTACAGGAACAAAAATTATCGAAGGTAAGACCTAATTTTCTTTTAAGTAAAAAAAAAAAAAAAAAAAAGGCAAAAAACCTGTTCTCATATTTATCTTAAATGTACTACTTAATAACTTTATATCATGTCCCCTAGTCTTTGTACGTTTTGAAGGAATAAACAACTCCGAATGTGAAAACTTGCTTTGTGTAGCTGTAGTTTAAATTGCTCTTCCCTTCTCTTGTCCACATTAAATGTCATTTGTGTGCCCAGGCTCCCAGCCTTGCAAGGTCATCTTGCAATTATTTTCCTACGATTTGTAGAAAATTGCCTTTAAAGAACGTAGCTTACCTTTTTGATCTTACTAACATCTACAGTGTGGGGAGAGCAGGCTTAGACCTGAGGAGGAGGGGGAAGGATAAAATTTTACTGTGCACATGGAAGGGGGAAGGAAACTGACAAAAAGAATACCATGCAATGAATTCAGAAGTCTGTTCAATAGAGCTAATATTAGGACAATTTTTAAAGCCATTCATGCAAGTAAATATTGATTTTTGTACATAAGTTGGTTTTCTGAAAATTCTCACACACGAGGTGTTCTACAAATCACATACTTTTAGCCACATGTTTTGGAGACATTCCAGGCCAGCATTTTGGGTGGGATTGGAAAGTAGTGTATGTAGGTTGTATTTCCAAGTCTACATGTTATTTGTGGTAGAACATCTTTCTGCACAAAAAGTAGGTGCAAAAGTCTGTGCATGCTTTCATTTTGAAAATTGGGGCAAAATCTGCAGGTAAATAATACTCGTGGATTTTGTCCCACATTGAACAGATTGAAAATTGCTCGCTAAAGGTATAGATTCAGACCAGGATATAAAGTTTAAAGCTGTTGAATGTCATTCTTTAGTATGCTATAAAACTGCCTGCCTTAGAATGAAATTGTGTACCTGCATGTATCTCTAACGTGCTGCTGCTTTCTCACAGATGGGTTTTCCAAGGCATCAGATAGTTTGGCACTCTTAAAGGAGAAGTACCACCTCTCATTTCCATCGTCCTCGTATCAGGCTCCTACTTTCTTCATTCTATCACAAAGAGGCCGATGCAATAAAGGCGCATAGAAAGCAGGCTCTGAACAGTCAGCGCCCGCTCTCTTAACGCACACATGGCGCCCCAAAGGGGGGGCGCCATGCAATATTTAAATTAGGGGATCGCGTTAGCAAGGATGTGCAAGGGTCACTTGCGATCCTAGCGCATCCTTGCTAACGTTGAACCCACATGATTTTCGTGACTGCCATGTGGCAGTCACGAAAACCGATGCCAATAAACCCGGCAAGTGACCCGCACAGACGGCCAGATGGGTGGGGGTGTGCGCTGAGCGAAAAAGGAGAGGGAGGAAGCAGAGACGGTGCCAGGGAGACCCGCAGTGGCAGGAGTGGAGTTCCCGGGCTGTGGTGGGCGGTCCCCGGGAGAAAAGACAGCGAGACACCCCCTTAGCAGGGGCCCAGGAGAGGGGGGCAAGGCAGCCGCTGCTGCTTCTGTGTCATTCTTAGCCCCGGACAGCATGAAATCGCCATTTGAAAGCAGAGGAAACTGTCAAGAGAAGACGGGGAGGGCAGGCGCTGCTGCTCTGGAAGGCTAAGTAGGGTCATGCTTTGATGCTGTGGGAAGAAACATTCAAAATTGTTTTACCTTATTGGGTAAGCATTAAAATAATTGCGCTATATCAGTGAGTTTGTGACTTGCCTGGGGCTGAAAGTTATATAAAAAGTTTGTAGCCTTATTGTACACAGTTATATGAATTTCGGCAGTAGAGAACATTGTCTTTGACAGTTTTTCTTAGCTTTCAGTAAATGTACAGTCCTGTAGTGTCATGTTGGTGCATCTACAGTGCAGAGGTTACATAACCAAGTAGAGCTTTTGTACCAGCTATGCATTTATCCTGGTGGCATGTCTTTTGCTTATTTTCTTTGGGCAGCTGCAGTGAGCAATCTGCCAATAGCCCTCTGTTGGCCAGAAGAGACTGTATAGTACATTAGTCCACTTCCACTTAAAAAGATTGTAGTAATAACATAATCACTGCCTGATTCATTAAGACTTTTCTCCTATTCTGTGTCTAATGTGTCTATGAGTCTTGTGTAGTAGTAAGGTCAGTTTGTTCTCTATTTTGTGACAGACAGTGGAATAAAACTGTAGGAGGGAATGAGAAGGAGAGGGTTCCCCCCTGCTGTGTTACTACTTCCACCTTGTCAGGCTACCTGGCACTCAGGAAATGATTGTCTTCTCTTGTGCTACTTTAGTTGTATGGATGTTGTGTAGAGGTTAGATGGGGTACTGCACTCCTTTTCAACAGTACTGATTTGGTCTAATGTTTTAAAAGAAAACTATTCTGTGCAGTATTTCAGAACAAATAGTAAAGCAGACTCCTTAATTAAATATATAAATGTTAAATCAGTATGTTTGAAAAAAGCACTTCGGTTCACAGTCACAAATCTACCTATTACATCTATCACATATCATCATCACACTTAATTGTTTCACACATCTAATGATAAACAATGAGCTGAGCTATAATGGAGGGGCAGAGATTAGAGATACAGCTGAGAATGCAACAGTTCCTTTATCACTGAGCAATGCTGATTGTTTTTCCTTACATTCACCTTTCCAGGTACAGAGCTAAAGAAATAAATGGAAAGCTCATCTACTCTAACTGCATTTCCTGTTGATTGTACCACTCTTTACTGTACTTATTCTCTAACTTTAAATCTCTTCTCATAGAGCATTATCGTAGCTTGCCTTTGCTCTGTATTCATCCATCCAGAAATGTAGTCTCTAGGATTGTATACAGTATGGAGATGTCTTAGCAGTGATGTGTTGAAATGTGCCTGCCTGTGAAAAGAAATCTGACTTTGATGGATGGACATGAAAAGTGATAGGCACAGCAGCATTGCCACTTTATTTTTTCTGCTCATTGCACTTTTCCCACTGACCTCCAGCTTTCCTCTTTGCCTTTGGACACTGGACAGTTCTTTGGTAACCTGGTATGATCACCCCAGATGCCTTTCCTGTTTTTCTTCACCCCATCATTTACTACTCCTTTGAGCTATTACCGTACTTCCTAGATGTCTGTCTCTGCACTTCTTACCATTACATATTATCTGCTACTTTTGACCATTTATCAAACTTTTTAGATTTTTCTCCAGTTTTGTACTTTTTTCTGGTTTGTCATCTTGAAAAAAAAAGTCTCAACTTCCCTTTTAATCCCTCTATAGTATCAAATCCAATACTTAGGTTTCTCAAATAGGTCTGTTTTTCAGAATAACTAAAATAATATCAATTAACCTCAGTTTTTGATTCATTGTGAAGGTATTTTGAAAGTGTTGCAGCCATAGGTGGTCTCAAGGCTTTAGGAAGTTGCAGGTGATCAAGTTAACACATTTCAATTATGACTTATACTTAAATTTTTAATTATCAGGTGCATTTCATAGTTTAGCTTTTCAAGTGAATTGTTTAGTCTCTAGAACAGAATGACTAAAAAAAAGATTAGTCATGATCAGAGGTGGAAACACATTTAGAAAACTTTGACATCAGCTACATTTCTTAGGAGCCAGATCCAAAAAATTATGGTTTGTCTATTTTTAATACTGTTGGCTGTTTTTTGCATGTTTCTTATCTATATTTTGGATTTCTTTTTTTTTTGTTTCACTAATATGTTTTCATTTTATATAATATTTTGGTTTTCTTTTTGATATATTTTTTTTTATTTTGTTGGGCATTTTTGTTTAGGGTTTGTGGGTTTTTGTTTTTGTTTTTTTTTTTTTTTAATCTTTTGCTTCACTCATCTAGCTCTTGTCTTCTGAGTGAGCAAGGAGTAGCCACAGGTTGAAGCAATTCCACCCAGATTTGCCACAATGGCAGCAGCTCTGCCCAGGCCTACCCCATCAGCAGCTCTCTTTAGGCCTGAGACTAGGACAGCGGCTCTCTTCAGGCCTAGACCAACAGCAGTCACCAGGTATTAAATTTTAGATGCCCTGGCAACTCAGAATTTTCCACTCCTGGTCATGGCAGCAGTTTGTGTTTGATGTAGTTTTATTATGTAAGCAGAGTTCTGCACCACTGCTTAAACTTTTCTCCGAGGACAAGCAGGATGGTAGTCCTCACACATGAGTGATATCATTAGATGGAGCCCTGATGCGGAAAACATGTCAAAGTTTCTAGACTAGGCACACTGAGCATGCCCTATACCACATCTCCATGCAGGGTCCCTCTCCAGTCTCTCTCTTTTTCGTGGAGCAGTAAGCCTCATGGTGTGAATGAGCTCACGTTGGCTAATTTTGACCTTATGGAAAACTAGTTTTTTCTTGTGCTTTTTGTGGTTTTTCATCGTTCTGTTGCTGGGTCCCTCTCTGAGCCCTCCCATAGCGTTTCCTAGTCAGGGCTTTTGGTGGTTTGGATAAGTTTCCTTTCACGGAGGATTCCCTGTGGTGGCGGTGCATTGGTTATCCTTGGTTTGTGCCCCTTTTGTTTCATCCATCATGGCCACATCGAGCTTTTGGTGATGCCCCAGTGCCTGAGGACCATGTCCATCACAGATCCATATGAGATATGTGTTCTCTGCCTGGGGCATCGTATGATGTCTGGAGTTGCTGCTAATGTTCCCAGATGATACTGAAGGGATGTCGGCTTCATCTCGATAAGATGGAGCAGCTCTTCAGGTCAAAGAAGTCCAAGCATCAACAGCATCAGCATCAAAGGACCAAGGGGCTTTACCAATGGACATTAAGCCATTAGCATTGGTGGGACCATCAGTTATGTTGATACCTCTGGCAGATAGGGGCGCTGGAGACTGACCATCGTTGATCTCCTCTGGGCCGAGGATGTCAGGTTCCTCGCCATTGGCCTCAACACCAGTTCCCGTTGATGCACGATGCCAGGCACAGGGATGCACTGACTTTTGCTGCGATGCCCCTGAACTGATCCAGCAGTGAGGAGTGCCAATCCTCCATCAATGCAGGGGGTCCGTGACAGTCTCCACTGGTCCTGATGCCGGTCACTGATCCACCCATTCGGTGTTGGCATTGGCAATGTTCGAGGATGAACTAGAGCGCCAAATTCATCTAGCATCAACTGGGTACAGCAGGGCTTCGGTCATTGGCACTGAACCCATTGCTGCCCGCCCTCGTACCACTTCCAGAGAAGCTCAGAGTGCTCATCTGTGCATTACCGATCCAGCTGGCACCAGTTCCTAGGATGGCATCAGTGCTTGGCGGGGCACCAAGACCTCCCCTTACCAATATGGTGGTCGTTGCCAGTTCCTCTGAGGAGGAAGCTCCACTGAGGCTGACAGAGATGCTGAGGCCTGCCGTCCTCCATCCAGTTCTTCCGGTGCCTGCATCCCTGGACAAAGGCCGAGCACCTAGGTTCCCATCTCCTGAGGCTTATTGTGAGGATAAGGAACCCTATGATCTCTGAGGGATGACACTACAGAGTCCTACTTCAAAGGCTCTGTGTCTTCCTTCAGAACCTTCTCCTCCAGAGGCGTGAAGAAAGGCTCCACCCAAGAACTTGACCTTCGCATGTTTTGTGAGGGTGATGGTGGAAGCCATCCTGTTTCAGTTATTCACGGAGGAAGATGCCAGGCTCAAAATGCTTGTGATCCTCCAGTTCATGGAGCCTCCTAAGGAGATCGTGGCAGTCCTGGTGCATGAGACCCTTAAGGAGTTGCTACTGAGGATATAGGAACACCCCCTCACAGTGTCTCCCGTTGATAAGAAGGCAGTCGGGTTCTTCTTTATCCAGAAGACTGCTGGATTCGATAAGTGTCAGCTGCCTCACCAGTCGGTGGTGGTGCCTAAGGTGGTGATGGATTTCCATCTTAACCAGTCAGTCGTCTTGCCAATATTTTTTCCCAGGCCCCATTCGCACCAAGATGAATGAGCACTGCACAGTTTGGAATGCAAGCGAGCCTTAGCCTTCTATCTGGAGCAGAGAGAAGCCCAAAGACAGTCCACCCAACTTTTTATTTCTTTTGATAAATATAGGTTGGGCATTGTTTGGCAACAGCAGATACTATCCTATTGGCTAGCAGATTGCATCTCCTTCTGTTGTGCCCAGGCAGGGTCTGCATCTTGAGGGGTTATGTCAAGGCTCATTCATTCAGAACCATAGCAGCATCGGTGGCCCACTTGTAAGCAGCACCCATGGAGGAGATCTGCAAGGCTGTGACATGGAGTTCTCTCTACACGTTCACGTCTCATTCTTGTCTGGATAGGGATGCCCAATGCATCAAGGAGTTCAGCCAGTCTGTCCTTTGGAACTTGTTTGAGATGTAGAATCCAACTCTCCCAACTAGGGCCTGTCGTTTGGGTTCAGGCCATCTTCCTCTCTATTTCTAACAGCACCCATGTGGTTGCACCCATTGGCACGTGGTTGGGTGTCTGTTGGTCCCCTTTTGTGTTGGAGAGCAGTGTGTAGCTAGGGATTCACCCATGTATGAGGACTACCATCCTGATTGTCCTCAGAGAAAGAGTTGCTTACTTGTAATAAGTGTTCTCTGAGAACAGCAGGGATGTTAGTCCTCATGAAATCCACCCGACACCCCACGGAGTTGGGTTTCTCCTATATTTTATTATAATTAGAATTCTGTTACAAGACTGGAGAGGGACCCTGCGTGGACACATGGTATAGGGCATGCTGGACATGCTCAGTGTGCCTAGTCAAAGTTTTAAAAACTTTGTCATAAATTTTTCAATCTCCATCTGATGATGTCACCCATGTGTGAGGACTAACATCCTGCTGTCCTCGAACACCTGTTACAGGTAAGCAACTCTGTTTTCTCCCATGATCAACTAATTGTTGACATGTACAATAATGTCACATTTTGAATTGTCAGATTTATGATCATTGTGTAATTATTTTTTAAGGATAAAAATCAATCTAACTCTGAAGTAGCTCATCTGGCAATGTGGATTGGTGAGGATGCAATTCCATGTACACCGGGAGTAGTAAAAATGCGAGGCAGGACAAAGCTAAGTGATGCCAAGTAAGTATGTCTACAGTGCTGCATGTGTCTACTAATGCCATGAAAATAAGTAGAAATAATAAACTAAGTTATAATGAGTTTCTGCTTTTATGGTTTGTAAGCAAAAGCATACATTTTCCTTGTGTAATTATCCATTAATGAATGTTAATACACATTTCCTTAGTGGGTTATGCACCTCTGCCAGAAGATGGAAATGGAGCAAAAGCTGATGTCATGGCTATATAGTCCTGCCCCGAAATCGCCTGCCAGTATTCCCTGTCTCCAGCAGTTGGTGGACATACATTTCCCTTCAGGGGATTGCCTGTGCATAAAAAAAAAAAAGAAAAGAAAAAAAGTTGGAAAGCAGATATTGGAAAGACAAGCTGTCTATGTAGCACTGCTTGCCTCTTGAGGTGATACTGTGTGGTCCCTCCCTCAGTAGAGTGCCTTTAGTCTGGCATGGACCTAAATTCCAGTTATTCGTTGCAGGCCAAGAGAGGCTTGACAGTGAAGGCTTTAGCCCTACCCCCTCCCCGTAGCCGGGTCCTGTTCCTGCTCTCAGCCAAGGAAGGCTGAGCTCAGGTAAAAGGTTTTTACTTAAAAAAAAAAAAAAAAAAAAAGACAAAGGCGTTAGCAGGAGAAGGGTCTGGTTCCTTGGTGTTGAGTTGTCTCGCTTATGTCTCTGGGAAGTTCTGTGAGGTGAGGAGAGAGTGCAAGCTCGGGTTTAACAGCTGTTTGGCTCTGCCCCGCTCCCAGGTTTCTCCTATTTTGGTGCGTGGAGGGCCACGAGGTGGTTTTGTGCGTTTTTTGCTGCAGGCCATCGGAGCCAGCTTCTGCGTCCGTTCTCGTCTGGTTTAGTCGTCGGAACTGGGCATCCAGTTGGATGAGTGGCCTAAGCGTGTGGACTTGGATGCATGTTTTTTTGTACGTCCATTTTGGGCACGCTTACACGTGCAGTTAAGCTAGGCACGCGCCTTTATCGATCTGCACACTTACAGCATGGTGTAGAAACCTAAGCGCCTATTTATCTGTGCTGCATGCCATATCAGGGCCATTCAGCCGGAGCTTTCTTTAAGCCTATGTCAGTCCTGCCTGGATGCTTGGGGAGATTTGTCTCCTGAGTTTTCAGACTATGGTCCATTTCCTCGGTCTGAGGGGAGTGGAATCGAGAGAGACACGGCAGGGTTGTCCACTCTCTTGATTGATCTGCTGTTCGGAGCCATAGGGGTCACTGGCTTGCAGGACATCAGGTTCGGGCCTGGAGTGCACACATCCTCTTCCTGGGTAGAATTCTTCCCAGGATTGCAGACATTTTTACAGGGCTGGTCTTCGAAAGCAGCAGTGCCTACTAAAGTAGCTCCATGCCCGCTGAGTGCTCCTCTGCCTTTTTCCACAGTCAAGAGCCATGACGCAGTGCGGTCTGACAGAGCTCAAATGCAGAGGGTTCAGGATGATACTGATGATGATGGGGGTGCCTCTTCTGGTGAGGAAGGGGACATTCCCCCAGATTTGGAGCCATATAGAACTCTTCTCTGTTTCTTTCAGAGAGATGAGTTGCCGGGTTTGATATCTCAGACCCTGAAGACCCTTGGAATGGCTGGGCCAGACTCCATGGGGACGCAGAAGAAGGATCCTATTTTGGTCACCCTGTGCAAGGCTTCTTGTTTCTTTCTCCTCTTAGATATTATCCCAGAGTTGATTATCTGGATGAATATCTTGCTCTCTTGTAAGCTGTACATATAGCTGAGAGTGGGTAGCCTCTTTCAAGAAATCTTTTAGCCAAAATATATGACTGTTGTTTAAAGTCCTGATCAGATGAACAAATACGTCTTAGACAAAAATATTGGCTCACAGGCAAACCATTTTTAAATGCTTTAGGATGGAAACTATGATATCTAAGTAGATTGTTTTTCTCCATTTCCTTCCGGTATAGTGATGTTTTAATTGTTCTGCCCTCTTTGATAATGGAAATATCCAAAAAAGAAATTGTAGAAAAACTATAATTAAATGTACATTTCAAATCATTATCAATTAAATTTAGCCATGAAAAAAATTGCTGTAATTGATTTTCACTCATTGTCAGCCTAGCGTGCTGTGGCGAACAAAAAAGCAAACAGAATGTTAGGAATTATTAGGAAGGGAGTGGAAAATAAAACAGAGGATGTCATGCTTCTGTATCACCCCATGTTGAGACCACACCTTGAATACTGTGTACAGTTCTGGTCACCGCATCTCAAAAAGGATATTGCTGCACTGGAGAAAGTGCAGAGAAGGGCGACCAAAATGATATGGGGCATGGAATGGCTGCCCTGTGAGGAAAGGCTAAGGAAGTTAGGGCTGTTCACTTTGGAGAAGAGACGACTGAGGGGAGGGATATGATAGACGTCTACAAGTTAATATAAATCAGCTCTTTACTGTCTCTGATAATAGAAGGACTGGGGGGCTCCATGAAGTTAGCAAGTAGCTCATTTAAAACAAACTGAAGAAAATTCTTTTTCACTCAGTGCATAGATAAACACTGGAATTAATTGCCAGGGGATGTGGTTTCAGCAGTTAGTGTTACTGAGTTTAAAAAAGGTTTGGATAAGTTCCTAGAGGTTAAATCTATAAACTGCTATTATGGTAATTAATAAGCAATAGTAGATTGTGATCTGTCTAATGTTTGGGTACTTTCCAGGTACTTGTAACTTGGATTGGCCAAGGTTGGAAACGGGATTCTGGGCTCGATGGACCCTTGGTCTGACCTAGTATGGCATTTCTTATGTTCTTAGGGGTAGATTTTAAAACATCTACGCGTGCCGGGCCTATTTTAAAAAGGCCCGGTGACGTGCATAAATCCCCGGGACGCGCGTATGTCCCAGAGCTTTGAAAAAGGAGAGGGAGCGTGGCGGTCCAGGGGGCGGGGCGGGGTCAAAGGCTCCCTGCACAGTGGCCATTTGCCGCTGTCCTGGGGGTTGCGTGCTGGCAGGCTGCTGGCGCGCGCAACAGGTATGATAAAGGTTGGGAGGAGGGTCTAGGTGAGGGTTAGGGGAAAGGGAAGGGAGGTTAGGTTAAGGGGTTGGGAAGTTCCCTCCCAGGCTGCTCCGAATTTGTTATGACTCCCCAAGTAAGCCTTTATTTCTACAGTTTCCGCTAGTCCCTTTATTTTCCTTGAAAGTATGAGATAAGTGGAAATCTTTATTAATAGGGGAAAAGATTAATCTTTTGTAACCTCTGTAGCTTGTAATAAGCTTTTTTCTCCTGGCCTAGATTCTGTGGTGTTTAAGACATGGCAATGAATGGACCTCTCTTCTTTAGGTCAGCTGTAGATTCCGGGTCACTTTGTAGCTTTTAATGATTTAATGAATAAAGTCTCCTTTACAGTTAGAGAGAGATATTATCTCTATAAACATTTTTATTGAGTGGGAAGATTTTGGCAGATCTTGCTTAATGGAAATGACTGTTTGAAGGTTTATGCTCTGATCTTCCAAGGGCCATATTTTTAAACTTTACTCTCTACTTAATAAAGCTTTAGTAGCTAAACCTAAACATATTTTGGCTTGTGATGGTACCTAACTTAACAACGGAATAGAAAAGCTTTTAAATAAAAAATAAATAAATCTGGTGATCGAAATTGGTGAAGATCAATGGGTGACATTTTGTGGACATTAAAAAAGTTGTTTCCTTTTTGATTGTTGAGTGGTTATATACAGTAAAGTTCTCTTTTGGTGGTATTTGACACCTTATCGATTATATCAAATATATTCTGGAGAAGAGAATGCATGGAGGCACTGTGGAGAAACTGAGTCGTCTTTTCACCTATGGAGGGGGGTGTCCTAAGATCTAGGTTTATTGAGAAAAGATATCTTTAATTTTTGAAATAACAGAATTACCTGAAGATCCTAAGCTCTCTTTATTGGGCATTATGGATCTGGATTTGGCTATTCCTAAGAAAAGTTGTCAGTTGACTCTCCAAATAATTCTAGGAAGGGAAAAAATTTTTTTGCTAGGAAAAAACGTTATGCTTCCTGGGAAGGCAATGTTACAGTGTCTGATATGGAGAGTATACTTTCTGAGTTATTTAACTGGTCAAAAATTATGCTGTTACTAAATATCATGAGATTTGGAATTGGGCTATGCTCAGGGATTGTGATTATTCTTGCATGATGGGACTTAGCCTGCTAGTCTTTTTTTTATTTTTTTTTTTATTTTTTATGTTGAAATCTTTTATTAACAATTTGTTTGTGGAGCCTGCCATACAGAAAAACTATACAATGTATAGAATGAATCAAACTTACAAGTCAATGAACATTAAGCATAAAATAGCAAACTAGTAAGCAATACACTACGGTAAATAAAAAGTTACATTGTCAGTAATGCGGATAATCATATGCAAACATATGTAAACAAAAGGCACAAGAAGAAGAAAAGGATAGTGAAATAGGAGAGAAGGAGAGCAGAAAGGTTGAAAGGGAATGGCAGATAAATAGGAAAGACAAGAAAGAAGACAGAAAGGAGAGTAGGAATGAGAAGTGTGAAAAGAAAAGATCCAAGTAATATCAGGTGGGCAGATTAGATAAGTGGTGTGTCAGTAGCATTAGGGTTCAAGTTTAGATAAACATCTAATGGTTTCCACACTTGTGACCAAGAAGCTAAACGTCTAAATTTGATCGCCATAGCTTTTTCATATTTCACATATAAACATACTGAGTTCCACCATAGATGTTCAGATAACAGGTCGCTCTTTATCCAATTGGTGAGAATATTATGTTGCGCAACTGTGAGAAGGAAGTCAAGGAGCTTACAATGGGGGCTTGAGAGGGAAAGAGAAGGGTGAGCCCCCTTTAGAATAGTAATTGAATAGGATAGTGGGATTTCTAGTCTAAGGATAGCAGATATTGTTTGCCATACTTGGTGCCAAAAGGAGAGTGTATGGGGGCAGGAATACAACATGTGTTACAAAGTGGCCTTGGGAGAAGTACGTGACCAACAGTTATGTGAGGGAAGAACTCCAGCTCTGTGAAGTTTCCACGGGGTCCATACAGCTCTATGCATAATAAAAAACGTGGATTGTGTTAAGCTTTATCCTACTGATAAAGAGATACACATCATAACATTCCAAATATAATTCCAGGAAGTTGAGGAAATAGTAATGGACATATCCTCCGACCACACCTTAGATAGCGAGGACTGGGGAGGACCTGGAGACAAGTGTTTGATCAACTTGTTTAAACGAGAAGCCAGGTGTCCTTGAGGACCATGTTCCCGGTATAACTCTAATAGAAAAGGAGTTTTGTCTGGATATATGGTTGTACCTTGCAATGATGTGAGAACATTTCGGAGCTGCATCCAAGCAAAAAATTGAGAGCGGGGTAGAGAGAAAAAATCCTGTAACAGTGTGAATGAGCGAAAAACAAGATTATCAAAAACGTCTGAAAGAGACAAATTGTCGCTTTACTCCAAATAGGCCAATGTAATGGCCGATTATCAATGCGAAGGAGAGAGTTACTCCAAAGCGGACCATATTTTGATGAGCTCCAGGAGTAAGTCAAAGGTGGGCGTAACTTTTCCAGCTCCCAAAACGCTCTATGCAAGGAACATAGCAGTGGATTAGAATCTTTTATAGAGGATAGAATAGTGCCACGAAAAAATTCCATAGGTAGAGGTGAAAGTAAACTGTTTTCCAATCCAGGCCATCTTGGGCACTCCAGAGAGGGTAAAAATCAGGAGAAATAGAAGAATCCTGGCTGTAGCATAAAAGCTTGGTGATACCTATAGAAGTCAGGAAAATTAACCCCTCCCTCTTGTTTGCCAGCTTTTAATTTACTCAAGGCTATTCTGGGGGTTTTAGAATTCCATAGAAAGGATGTCAAAATCCTATCTACATAGGAAGTAGAAATCTTTAGGGAAAAAAATGGGAACCATTGCAAGTATATAAGTGACTCTAGGAGCCAATACCATTTTAATCATTTCTAATCTTCCCCACCAAGTCAAATGTAGAGGGGACCACTTAAGGGTGGTCTCTCTAAGCTGTTGCAATATTGTGGAAGCACATTGAATGACCGTGTCACCGGGATCCGTATAGAATCTAATCCCCAAGTATTTAAGACCTTTTTTTACTTTTTGTATCTGGTATTGAGAGATATCTACCAAAGAACCGGCATAGTTAAGAGGAAGGAGTTCTGTTTTATGCCAATTAATTTTGTATCCAGAGAGAGAGGAGTATTCAGATATAACAGAAAAAAGTTTGGGTAAGGAAGAAGATGGATTCGTAAGAAAAAGAACATCATCATCAGCATAAGCAGATAACTTAAACATTTCTGAACCCACAGTTACGCCAGTAATATCAGGATCATTACGAATGGCTGTGAGCAGTGGTTCCAAAGCCAGGTTGAAAAGTAGGGGAGAAAGAGGGCAACCTTGTCTTGTTCCTCTAAAGAGTGGAAAATGAGTGGATTTCCAGTTATTAATGTATAAAAAAGCTGAGGGAAAATGATAAACATGCTTGACCCAAGATAGGAACTTGGGACTGACGTCATACCATTGTAATACTTGAAATAGATAAGACCATTCGACCCTGTCAAAGGCATCTAATGAGATGGCTACCACCGGTGAGGGCGAGTGAAATTGAGGATGGTTAAGATGCAGGAAGAGTCGAGAATTGTTAGTAATCAAAAGGCCTTTAATAAATCCTGACTGGTCCAGGTGTATTATGGACGGCAATAAATTAGATAGTCTAGTAGCCAAGATTTTTGCGAAAATTGTATAATCCGTGTTGAGGAGTGAAATTGGTCGATAGCTGTTAGAGAGTCATCTCTCCCTGGCTTTGGAAGCACAATCACTGATGCCTCAGTGAACGCAGATGAAGATTGTGGATATTCTAGCATAGAAGAATAATAAGACAGGAGATGAGGAGCCAAAGTTTGTTGAAATGTCTGGAAGAAGTCAGTAGTGAATCCATCCGGGCCTGGTGTCTTACCAGGGGACATAGACGATATAGCTGCAGATATTTCAGTTAAATGGATCGGTTCGTCCAATTGTGATGTTTGTGTGTCCGACAATGTTGAATGCGGTAGTGGTAACAAAAATTCCTTTAGTCGTGTTGGGGAGAAAGAATCCTCTGATTGGTATAAGGAAGCATAGAAGTCTCGAAAAGCTTGCAATATATCAGCGTCTGTTGTTAAGATTTCTTTAGAAGATGAATTTTCACAATGTTGTTTTTGTCTTTCCTTTTCTTCAGTAGGGATGAAAGAAGGTGACCACATTTGTTATTTTCTGCATAGTAACGAGCCTTATTGTGGACTAGGTGGAGCTTCACTTGTGCACTGAAGGATTGATTATACTGAAATCTAGCATTTAGTAATGGTTTGAGAGTATTCGATGAAGGATGCTGGATATGTGCTTTCTCTAGTCTTTCTACTTCCTGATGTAATTTGATCAGTTCGGTTTTATGAGACTTATGCTTGTGGATGGTATAGCTGATAATTTCTCCTCTGATAGTAGCCTTAAAAGCTGCCCATATCGTGGGAGTGGGGATGTCTGACGAAGAGTTGAATTGAAAAAATTCCTCCATTTTGGTTTGGAGTGAAGAAACAAATGTCGGGTCCGCAAGTAAGGACGAGTTGAACCGCCACTGACGATCCATTTGTATTGGCGATTGGAAAGCGCAAGTGATAGTGGTCGCTGCATGATCCGAAATTAGGATGGGATGAATTTTAGGGTCCTGGATTCTGGGAGTCAGGGCGATGGAAGTAAGAAAATAGTCTATTCTCGAGTAGGAGGAATGAGTAAATGAAAAAAAGATGTAGTCTATAGCAGTGGGGTTAAACAACCTCCAGGGGTCAGAAAGACCATAGGTATGGACTAGGTGTTTTAGGGTCTGCGTGGATTTTGAGATTGAGGGTTTAGCAGAAGACCGTTTATCAAGTATGGGGTCCATGGGTTGGTTAAAGTCACCTCCTACTATGTAATGAGCGGGTTCCAGAGACAGCAATTGGGTGAAAGCCATCTGAAAGAAAATAGGGTCGTCTTGGTTAGGCGCGTAAAGATTCAAAATCGTGAATTTTTCATTTTGCAGTAGAATTTGAATAAGATTCCAGCGCCCTTCTAGATCAGCCCTTTGGTGCAAAACTTGAGCTCCTAATCTTCTATGAAGTAAGATAGCAGTTCCCCGTTTTTTCTTAACAGCTGGACTGAAGAATACTTGGCCTACCCATTGTTGTTGTAATTTTGTCGATTCAGTTTGAGTCAAGTGAGTCTCTTGAATCAGCGCTATATCGGCATTAAGTGATCGCAAATAAGTAAGAATTTTCTTCCTCTTGATAGGGTGGGAAAAACCATTAACGTTTAATGAGACTAATGTAAAATTGGGAATGATGGTTGCCATGGTAGATATTCACTATGAAAAAACAGCCTAGCTTGTCTGCCATTATTAGTTATAACTAAATAGGAGAAAGTGGGTCTAGGAAAGAAAGAGAAAGACATAAAAAGGAATGAGTCCAAGCAAGGTGACAGCTTCTGCCCATATGTTCAATAAAGACTGGGAATTTGAGGACAGAAACAAGAGAAGAAGCTGGGAGCTAGAGCCTAACAGTGGAAAACCACTGCAAGCAAAGGAAGAAATTAAAGAGCCTCTAAGCAGACAAATGGCTCCAGACCTTCCGCATCCACTTGTTCTAGAGTAGTGGATCTGAGAACACCAACGCAGAGCCAGGTTAATATATTCTACTAAAAAAAATGCAATATCCAATAAAGAAAAGAAAATATCCAGTAGCAGGCACCGCTGCTCAGATAGAGGCAGAGGTCACTGAATCACCTCTATCTAGAAGGAAGCTTCAGTCGTAAAACATGTAAAATGAAAATCACCTCCTCCTCTATCCTCATACTTGGGGTTTGGAAGTCTGATGAAAATGAAACAGTTGTCTGAAAGAGTCAAAATCATTATTACCGACAAAAAATAAATCCAATGTAGTCGTATAGCTGAGCCCAGCTATGAGGTCGTAAGAGTTGGCTCAAGAGGAGCAAGTAGGAATGATTTGAGAGCAGCGATCAATAAGAAGTCGTTATCATTTCAGCAGCTGTGTCTTGTTGCGCTAGGAATTGTTCTGCGTCATGAACGTTATGAAAATGTTTTGTTTGGTTACAAACTGTAACCTTTAGTTGAGCTGGATACAGAATCCCATATTTTGCTCCCATGGCCTGCAGCCGCGGTCTCATGGCAAGGAAAGCTTTCCGATGGTCGGCAGTAGTCTTCGCCAAGTCGGGAACAAACAGTATTGAGTTTCCTTGATATGTAAGAGGGGCTTTACTTCGGGCTGTTATTAATATCAGCAAAGCTTGAGGATATCTTATGATCTTGAAAATGATCGGCCGGGGAAACCATGGGTTTCGTGGGGGCTGAGAAGGGACCCGGTGAGCATGTTCTATTTCGAATGGGTGCTCAAATGTGATGTGTAGTAGAGCCGGGATTCATTCGGAAAGAAAGGTAACCATGTCTGTACCTTCAGCTCCCTCTGGTACTCCCAGGATCCGCACGTTGCTGTGCTGATTCCTGTTAGATAAGTCTTCAATCTCCTGCTGAAGCCTTTCAACGTCTTTAGAGATATGCGGCAAAGGCGCAGTAGTTACTGTGTTTCCAGGTCATCCAGTTTAAGTTGAAAGGAACCCAGTTGCGTTGTCACTGCGTGTAGTTCTGATCGAATGGCTGCTGTAGCATCGATATTTAGTTGAATCATATCTTTTAACTGTTTGAGCTCAGCAACCACCAATTCAGAAGACGCCATTGTTTTCGACGCTGGGGCCTTGTCCGGTGAGGGTGGATCCTGCTTAGCCCGTTTTGTGCCTGCTGCGGCCGCAAATGCCGCCTCGATCTTGCCAGACTTCGAAGTTGACATCTTTGTAAGTAAGAGGGAAGATGATTTGCAAGGGATATTGCAAAATTCGGAGGCTTTGTGTGGCGAAATGGATGGGAGTTTCGCGGAGCAAAAGGTTTAGGCGGCCATCTTGTCTTAGCGCTAGAGTGCCCCTCGCCTGCTAGTCTTTTAATTTCTTGTTCTCTTAGGTGACATGGTGATATGGGAGGAGGCAGGATGTGCTGAAGAGGATACAGTAGCTTTTTGCGTTTAATGGGTTTTTTTTGTTGATACCTGTGGAGGTATACAGTTAAAAAAAAAACAAACAAATAATAAAAATGCTGGCTAGGTGTTTGGAGTGATGTTAAGTAAAGACCCAAGCCTGTTAGGTTTATATTTGTATTACTGTCTTATTACAATATCTGAACTTAATGTTCCTTGTCAGTATGTCACCATGCTAATTCACTAAATATTTAAATTACAAAAAAGAAATATTAGCATAAATATGTATTAGATTAATTATGTCAATTAATCGGCTCAGTGTGCTGCAGCAGTCAAAAAAGCAAACAGAATGTTAGGAATTATTAGGAAGGGAATGGTTAATAAAACGGAAAATGTCATAATGTCTCTATCACTCCATGGTGAGACCGCACCTTGAATACTGTGTACAATTCTGGTCACCACATCTCAAAAAAGATATACCGTATTTTTCGCTCCATAAGACGCACCTGACCATAAGACACACCTAGGATTCAGAGGGGGAAAATTTAAAAAAAAATAAATTGTGCTAAACCGGCTCTGCGTCTGGGCGTCTTATGGAGCAAATTAGGGGAGTGCATAGCTTTTTTTTTTCTCCCCATTTTGTTTTCGGGTCTGGGGAGGGCCATTTCGGTCCACTCCCCAGATCAGAAAACTTTTCTTTCTCTGGGAACCCCCCCCCCATCCCAACCCTTTAAATTAACAACCTCCACCCCCCTGACCCCCAAGTCCTGCCGAATTAATTTCCTGCAACCCCCCACCCTCCTGACCCCCCCAAGACCTGCCGAATTAATTTCCTGCAACCCCCCACCCTCCTGACCCCCCCCCAAGACCTGCCAAACGTCCCTGGTGGTCCAGCGGGGGTCCAGGAGCGGTCCGGGAACGATCTCCTAAGCGTGAGCCGTCGGCTGCCAGTAAACAAAAATGGCGCCGACGGCCCTATGCCCTCACTATGTCACTGAGACCGACCGCTGCTGTTGGTCGGTCTCAGTGACATAGTGAGGGCATAGGGCCGTCGGCGCCATTTTGTTTACTGGCAGCCGACGGCCCTATGCCCTCACTATGTCACTGAGACCGACCAATAGCAGCGGTCGGTCTCAGTGACATAGTGTGGGCATAGGGCCGTCGGCTGCCAGTAAACAAAATGGCGCCGACGGCCCTATGCCCTCACTATGTCACTGAGACCGACCAACAGCAGCGGTCGGTCTCAGTGACATAGTGAGGGCATAGGGCCGTCGGCGCCATTTTGTTTACTGGCAGCCGACGGCCCACACCCAGGAGATCATTCCCGGACCCCCGCTGGACCACCAGGGACGTTTGGCAGGTCTTGGGGGGGTCAGGAGGGTGGGGGGTTGCAGGAAATTAATTTGTCAGGTCTTGGGGGGGGGGGGTCAGGAGGGTGGGGGGTTGTAGGAAATTAAGTCGGCAGGTCTTGGGGGAGTCGGGGGGGGGGGGGGGGGGGTTTGTTAGGTTTTTTTTTTTTATATTCGCTCCATAAGACGCACATACATTTTCCCCCCACCTTTGGGGGAAAAAAAGTGCGTCTTATGGAGCGAAAAATACGGTAGTTGCAATGGAGAAGGTACAGAGAAGGGCAACCAAAATGATAAAGGGGATGAAACAGCTCCCCTATGAGGAAAGGCTGAAGAGGTTAGGGCTGTTCAGCTTGGAGAAGAGATGGCTGAGGGGGGATATGATAGAGGTCTTTAAGATCATGAGAGGTCTTGAACGAGTAGATGTGACTCTGTTATTTGCACATTCAAATAATAGAAGGCTAGGGGGCATTTCATGAAGTTAGCAAGTAGCACATTTAAGACTAATCGGAGAAAATTCTTTTTCACTCAACACACAATAAAGCTCTGGAATTTGTTGCCAGAGGATGTGGTTAGTGCAGTTAGGGAATCCGGGTTCAAAAAAGGTTTGGATAAGTTTACTTAGGGAATAGCCACTGCTATTAATTGCATCAGTAGCATGGGATCTTTTTAGTGATGGGTAATTGCCAGGTTCTTGTGGCTTGGTTTGGCCTCTGTTGGAAATAGGATGCTGGGCTTGATGGACCCTTGGTCTGACCCAGCATGGCAATTTCTTATGTTCTTATGTTCTTAATTGCAAACAAAATATATAAATTGCAGTAAATTGCAAAAAGTCTATTCATTAGAAACATTTTCCATTAAGTATTTTTTATTTTAGATATCACATTTTTCAGCATCTGTGTGCCTGATTTTGTTCCTTTTAGATTTTTCTCCATTTCTATTCTTTTGCTTTTTAATTTTACTTTGTTCCTTTAACACTCTTCCTTTTTTTCAGAGCTCTTTTTACTACATCCTCTCTGTACAGATTGCCTCTCATCTTTCTTCTGCTACCAAATCTACTTTTGTCCACTTCCTCTCCCTCCTTCAGTTTCTTCTCCCTCTCGTTCACTCTGTCTCACCCTTTTCTTCTATCCACTTTTTCTCTGATACCATTATGAAGTTCTTTCTTCCTCCGTCCACCCTCCTCTTGGCAAACATTATGTGGCTTTGTTCAGTTTGACTCAATGTTCTTCCAGTTTACCTTGATAACATAGAATTCCAACAGGTGCTCTGTGACTCACAGAAAATTAATATAAAGCAGCAGGCATGCATTCAGGTGGACAGTAGAGAAAGTGGCTCCTCATAATCTAGTAAATGTGCCTGTTGTTTCCCTCGGTTCTGGATTAAAGGTTTTGAAGCACTTGCTGCAGATCTGTGAGTAACTGCAGGCACTGACTATAATACCTTTCAGCAATGATAAGTTTACTGAATGGGGTGCTAAGGATAAAGATTTACTAGGAGATGATTTTATATAATGTAGATTGCTAAAAGTCCTGAGCTGATTTTGGCTTCCTGGGATGACTTATCACATGTTAAACTGTCCGTGTTCATTAGTAAAGTAGACACTTGTGTTCTGGCTTATGTCTTCTCTGTGCATTGAGAACATGCACTAAATATTAGGATTTGAATTGGGCCTTAACTGATGTTAGAGTTACACATAGAGGTCTTGCCTGAACCTTTTATGCAGCAGTGATTTGTTTATTCATAAAGTCCAAATTATCAAATTAGATCTGTTGAGTGTTTTCCATTGAAATCATGGTATAAAAATACATGGTAGCTATAGGAATTTCAGTTAGCCTTGCCTTGGATCAGTAATATATTTAACATTCAAATCATATAGAAACAAAGGTCAACAAATAAGTTGTGGGTGATATATTTTTATTGGACTAAATACACTATGACTAGATTTCAAGAGCTATACCTCGCTTTCAAGAGCTATACCTCCTTTATCAGATCAGTGCAGAAATGAGCCTCATGTTAAATCAATGATGTATTTCCTAGCGTGTAGACAGATGGACTCAGGATCAATGGGTTTATACTCCCCTGCCAGCAGATGGAGACGGAGCATGCTGATGTCACAGTATATATAGCCCTGTAGTGACCCCAGCCTGCCAGTATCCTCCGTCTCCAACATATGGTGGATATGCATCTCCCTAAGGGGATTGCTTCGAGCTTTTTGTTTTGTTTTTTTTTAATTTATACATTTTATTGGCAATTAAAAAGAATTTTCCAAAACCACATACAATTGCCATGCATAGAAAATATACATCAAACCTTATTTACCATTGATATACACACTTGGCATATAAAGAGTCAAGTTTTCATTAAAGCTGGTCAAGACATAACTGCTTATCTATACCGATTTTACAAGTATGAAATCCCCATCCCTACCCCTCTCCCCCCACCCATCATCTGCATCATTAAGTCCGCGTGGGAGAAGTTTATGTATTCGGATATAATTTTAAAATGTTAATGCACGTTAAACCATTGATAATCCACTGGGAAGGAATTGCCATAATCCAAGTTAATTAGTTGTGGAGGACAACCATGTTTCATATCTCGACCAGGTTAGTAAGAATCTGGATAGAGCCCGTTGTTTGAATGCAGTAATTTTCCCCAGAGTGTGCATGGTAAGTACTTATGACTGAACATCCTGCAAAGTGGGAACATTCGGGTCCTTCCAGAATTTTGCTATGGAGCATCTGGTTGCAGTAACCACATATTTAATAAATCGATTTTTGGCTTTATCCCACCCCGGCACTTCTTGGTTCAGGGGAGCCTGAGGGGGAGTAAGACTTACCAACCCCCTCGAGGACAGAGGTAAGCCAAAGCGACACCTGTTGCCACAAATATTGGAGTTTATGGCAAGCCCACCAAAGATGAAAGAAAGTTCCCTTATCTTGACATAATTTCCAGCAGGAACCTGAAGATCTTGGGTACATGTAATGTAGTTTTTCTGGAGTGATGTACCAACAATAAAACAATTTATATCCATTCTCTATGTGATTGGCCGATATCAGTCCTTTCTCCAGTTGTGTATAGACCTGTTTCCAATCAACCGCCGACCAGCCACAATGTAAGTCCCGTTCCCAGGTTTTGATGTGAGCAGAGTCTAACTTAAAACTTCCATTTAGTAGAACATAAATTTTAGAAACAAGTTTTCATGCTTTATCTGCATGCCTACACATGTTTTCAAAGGCAGAGATCCCAAGTTCCAGGTCCGCCATCACTTTTCTATATAATATAGTGTCTGATCTGTAAATAATTAAATACTTCAACCTCGCATAAGTGATATCTGTCACATAAAGATTTAAAGGAAAGCATTCCACCAGTTTCCCAAACATTTTCTAGTTTCGTAATGCCCCTTGTAGTCCAGCTCCTGAAGGCCATAATGTTTTCAGATGGTCTGAAGGAGATATTATGAAATAAATGTGTGCTTAAGAAATAAGTCCTCTGCCCTACTAACAGTTTCTTCCACTGCTCCCATAATTGTAAAGTAATATGTACCATCTCAAGGAGATGTGACGGCCGTCTCCATGTGGACCGTGGTTGCCATAATATAGCATTTATAGGCAATGGACCCAGGAGTGCCTGTTCCAATAGCACCCAGGGTTTCCGCCTTTTAAGTTTATGCCAATCGACAGCAGCTTTAAGTTGGGTCGCCCCTTGGTAATAATGCAAATTAGGCATCCCCATCCCCCCCTGGGATTTGGGCAAGAAAAGTATTGTTTTAGCAACCCAGGGTTTTCTACTCTTCCATAAAAGTTTGAACAATCTCTGTTGCCATCTATCAAGAGTTTTAGTTGGGACAAAAGTGGCAGAGTTTGCAGGAGGTTTAGTATATGAGGAAGTATATTCATTTTTATTACTGCTAATCGGCCCTATCCATGAGATATTATAGCGATCCCATTCCTCCAAATCTTTGTAAATTTTGGCCAAAGAGGGGGGTAATTAAGTTGGAATAGATCACAAGTATTTCCTATATCTATGCCTAGATATTTTATCTTGTTTGAGGCCCATTTAAATGGATGAGATTGCCGTATCTACTCGGCAAGATCTATGAGTACAGATATATTAAGTAGCTCGGATTTCTCCCAATTAATTTTAAAGCCCGATACTAGGCTGAAGTCTGTGATCTCCTCACTGATTGCTGGGAGGGATTGGATGGGCTCAGTTATTGTGAACAATATATCGTCTGCAAACAACGATAGTTTTGAGGAGATGTCTACTATCTGTACCCCTTTAATTATGCTGTTATTGCGAATCCTGTGTGTGAAGGGTTCTAGGGATATAGCAAAAAGTAAGGGGGATAGAGAGCATCCTTGTCTCGTGCCCCTTCCCATTGAGAGAGGCTGAGAATATCCCTCATTTACTTTCAGGCAAGCCTTAGGAGCTTCATAAAGCTTTTGAATCCAACCAATAAAAGTCTCCCCAAATTGGAAAGCCCGCATCATTTGAAATAGAAAAGGCCAATGCACGAAATCAAAAGCTTTTTCAGCGTCCACAGCTAAAAGCAGTAATGGTATATTATGTGTCCGGGCCCACCAGATAGAGTCCACTGTTTTCCAAACATTGTCGGAAGCCATCCGCCCAGAGATGAAACCCGATTGGTCTGGATGTATCAGATCCAGAAGGAGATTATTGAGCCTGTTAGCCAGAATTTTAGCTAGGATTTTCATATTGATGTTAATGAGGGATATTGGCCGATAGGATCAACAGACTGTCGGGTCCCTCCCTGACTTCGCTATAAGGATAACTCCCACTAGATTAGCAGAGGGGGAGAGAGTTAATGGGCCTTGTAGCGAATTAAATAGTTTGACCAGGACAGGAGTAACAGTATCAGAGAATTTTTTATAAAAGACCGCCGTGTATCCATCTAAACCGGGTGATTTTCCCAGTTTCAGACTTTTGATAGCCCAAACCACTTCTGCTCCTGAGATGTCTTTAAGCTTCATGATATTATTTTGTGCTAGCTTAGTTTTTAATTTACGTGCAAGTTGTTTTCCGGCCTTATTTCTCCTTCATAATGAATTTGTTTGCTAAGCTCCAATTTATAGGCTATCTGCGCTGCACCCAGCTCCCCCAGTTGCAGTTTAAGATGATCGTTTTGGGCTAAGGTCTTACCTGAACCATTCTTTTGATGCAAATCTCCCAGACGTCGTAACTGCGCTAAGATGTTCATCCTTTCTATTTCGTTGTTTCTTCAGATGTGGCCCCCCTAGCTATTAAATTGCCCCAGATAACTGCTTTAAGGCAGTCCCATAAGACCATGGGAGAAGTGGCACCCGTGTCATTAAATTGTAAATATTCTAGCATATCTTTCCTGAGCTGTGTACAGAAACCTGAGTCTTCAGGTAGGCTATCATTGAGCCTCCAGTACTGCTGGCCCTTATCGTACTGTGAGATATTAAGAGTCATTCTAATAGCGTGGTCAAACCATGTTATAGGTTCGATAGTTGGGTGAGATATCTGATTGATACATCCCTTATCCGCAAAAAATAAATCTAGGCGTGAATAAGATTGGTTAGCCCTCGAGAAGAAAGTATAACTTCTGGACTTAGAATATTTAACCCTCCAAGTATCAAGCAATCCAAGTCTGGCTAGGCAGGCTTTGAGAGTCTTGTGATCCCTCCCCGCGGTCTGGGCATAGCCAGATTAGTTATCTAAATAGGGATTTACCGTGAGGTTGAAGTCACCCCCCAGAATGAGGTGGCCCTCAGCATTGGCATCTAAAAGCTGTGACAATTTCTCAAAGAATATACCCTGATTTGAGTTTGGTGCAATTATATTTATTAGGGTGTACTTCACACCCCCTATAGAGATAACTAGGAGTAGATATCGACCCTCTGGGTCCTGAAGGCAAGACATCTCTTCAAAAATAAGAGCTTTCCCTATTAATATTACCACCCTAGTATATTTATGTGCTTTAGACCTTGTGGCCCAGAATTGAGCAGGATATAAAGTGTTCTTTAACAGGTGCTCATACCGCCTTTTAAGGTGGGTCTCCTGAACAAACGCTACTGTTATCTGGTGCTGGGTCAGGTCTGAGAAGAGGCGGTGTCTCTTATCGGGAGAATTTAATCCCTTGACATTAAGGGAGAAAAAATTTCTGGTCGCCATTTATAAGCAAGGTAGTGGTGAAAATAGTAAAGAAACAATGGTGGCTGCTCAAGTTTGTGAGGAAGTAACCAAAATAACCTTTCGTGCCATTTCATTCTTATATAGTGCCTCCCAGCTTTAGAATATCCCATGCTTTCTCCGCTGTATGCATTCCCACGCTGCTTACAATTTTTCTTTACCCCCTTAAGCCCCCCCCCTGCGTTCTCCAAACCCTCGCAGTGTAACCCCACCAGGGAGGCACAACTGCATTCTTTAGGGAGGAAACAATCATCTCAACATGTTCACGTCCCTCCCAACAAAAAGTAACTGTTAAACTGAAAAAGATATGAAATTTCTAATCTCCATAGATTTTAACCTTTAAAACTGTTCATATCTTAGGCATCCGTAACTGATTATTCAAGACTAGTGCCATGACGTAAATATCCCTTATTGTGGATTCTGACTAAACGTATGAGTCAGAGTCATCTGGGATATAGAACACTTAAATCCAGCATCCAGAAGTGCAGTGATAAAGAGTGGTAAAGGCAATATAAACTCAAGTTTGTTCGCATGGCAGGGTTACAGTTTCCGGATTGCGCTTGAGTCTGCGGTCTCCCTTGGCCACCCGCTGCCAGCGGGGTGGGTCACCTCTCCGAGTTGTGGACTTCGAGGTAGCTTGTGAGTCTTCAAATCCTGGGTAACCCGCTTCCTTTAATACGCGAGTGGCGTCTGACAGAGTTTTAACTCTATGGGTTTCCCCCTTTAGGGAGAAGCTCAACCCAAAAGGGAAGAGCCAACGATAGCGCACATTAACTTTACTGAGAATGTCCGTGACTCCCTTCATTACCTGCCTCTTTCGGATGGCTACAGGGGATAGATCGGCAAAGATCATAATGTCTGTTCCCTGCCATGACCAGGTCGCTTGCTTCCTTGCAATCGCTACTATTTTTTCTTTAATCGCAAAATCATGGTAGCAGGTGATCACGTCACGTGGCTTGTTGTTCAGCCTCGACCCTAGGGCT